>NW_020838049.1:1832819-2199096 GCF_003676395.1 Aethalodelphis obliquidens
GGGGGAGGAGAGGAATGCTCCTGGAACATAAGGTCTTTGGTGAAAAAATGTCCTAGTGGATTTGGACTCCACTGATATTGTCAATAGTATAAATCTTTCCTAGGAGCAAGAGTAGGAAAAATAGTAATATTGACAGTGATAATAGCTAACATTTATTGAGCACATGAAAACCAAGTTAGGAACTTTAGATGAAAAAGTATCAGTTATTTTCTCTTCAAGTGTTGCTTCTGCTCCATTTTCTCCCTTTTATTCTTCTGCAACTCCAATTATGCCTATGTTAAACTTTTTACCTTATCTCATATATATATATTATATTTCTGTATATATATTACATATTATATAATATGTTATATAAATTATATTTTTATATTCTTTTCTTTGATTTCCATCTTCTTTTCCCTCAGAGTTTCAGCTTGGAAATTATTCTCTGATGTATCTTTGATTTCTTTCTTCAGATGTTTCTAATATGATGATAAACCTGTTTATTGATTTCCTAATATCAGTTATATATTTTTCAGTTGTAGAATTTCCATTTGGTCTTTTTTTTTCACAATTCTTATCTTCAACAGAGGATACATCCAGATATATAAAGAACACCCATAAATCAATTTTAAAAGGCAGTATACCCAATAGAAAAATAGATAACAGATTTGAGTAGGTACTTCTTCAAAGAGGATATCTAAACAGTCAATAAATATGCAAAAGATGTTCAATCTCATTAGTCATTATGGATGCTACCACAAAACCCAGAATGGCTAAAATGAGAAAGACAGCAAATATCAAGAGCAATTGGCTCTCATACACTCTGGTGGGAGTATAAATTGAAATAACTATCCTGGAAAATATTATCTCGTATCTTCCAGAGCTGAACGTATTATATGTATATATATATATGCTATAACCCAGCAAGTTTACTTCTAGGTACTTAACCAACAAAAATACTTTTATATGATCAACATAAGACATGTAGAAGTATGCTCACAGAAGCAGTATTCCTAACAGGCAAACACTGGATTCAAATGTTCATCAATGCTACGGGTAAATACATCCAGAAAAAAAAAAAATAAGTTGCATCCAATCCTCATATGATGTACCCCGATAAATTAAAAAAAATTAGATTTAAATGTAAAAAATAAAAGCATAAAATTACGTGAAACCATCACTATAATCATGGTAACAGACAGTTTCACAGGTGTATGCATATGTCTAAAGTCATCAAATATGCATATTTTTTGGTATATCAATTATACCTCAGTAAAGCTGTTTAAAAAATGACAATGAAAATTACATGAAGAAAACTTAGGTGCTTTTCTGGTTAACTTCAGAGTGAAGAATATCTTTCTAACTATGGCCCAAAAGCCAGAAACTATAAATTCAACCATATTTAAAAATAACCCAGGGACTTCCCTGGAGGTCCAGTGGTTAAGACTCCGCACTTCCAATGCAGGTGGCGCAGGTTCAATCCCTGGTCGGGGAACTAAGATCTTACATGCCGAGTGGCACAGCCAAAAAATTTTCAAAAAAAAAACATAAGGAAAGTCAAAAGACGATGACAAACTGAGGAAAAATATTTGCAAGTCACAGCACAAGGGCAAGAAGAAAAAGACCAGTACTCTGACATATAAAATGGGCGAAGACTGGTAAGAGAAATTAGCATAAAGGAAAACACAAAACCCATAACTAAGAAAATCAACTTAAATCTATACTCAACTACATATCAGAATAGCACACCCCCAGTTTGCTAATACAGCCTGTGGGCAAGGCTGTAGGGAAATGGGTGCTCACATGGAAAGAGAGGTGGCAGGGCAATCTGGAAATATCTACCAAAACTGCAAATGTATACTTGCCTTTGACCCAGCTATTCCACTTCAGGATATCCTTGTACATGTGCGAAATGACAAGCGTACGAGGTTATTCTTTGCAGCACAGTTTGTAGTAGCAAAAGATTGAAAACAACACAACTGTCCATGGCTAGGAAACTAATTAAACTAAGGCACATGCACACAGTGCAACTCTACAAAAAAAGGAGTCTGCTCCAAGGGATGAGGAAAACAGCACGGTGCAGAACACAGTGTACCACTTGTGAAAAAAAAGCAGGGGAAAATGAGAATGCAGACTATATTTGCTTTTATGTGCCCCCACACCCCGTGCAAACAAACAAACAAACATTGGAATTATTAGTAAGCAAGTAATAATGGTAGTTACCTTGAACAGGAATTGAGCAGAGGGGCCCAGAGGTGGGAGGAGGACTTTTCACAGATGCCTTTTATAACTTTACTTTTTGCTGTATTTATTTATTTAATTTCTTATTTACTTACTCATTTAATGAGCATTTACTACCTATTAAAATTAAACTAATTTTTTTAAATTTATTTACCTTATTTATTTATTTTTGACTGCATTGGGTCTTCATTGCTGCGTGCAGGCTTTCTCTAGTTGTGGCGAGTGGGGGCTACTCTTCCTTGCAGTGCATGGGTTTCTCATTGCGGTGGCTTCTCTTGTTGCGGAGCACGGGCTCCAGGCAGGGCTTCAGTAGTTGTAGCTCGCGGGCTCTAGAGCACAGGCTCAGTAGTTGTGGTGCACGGGCTTAGTTGCTCCGTGGCATGTGGGATCTTCCCGGACCAGGGCTTGAACCCGTGTCCCCTGCATTGGCAGACAGATTCTTAACCACTGCACCACCAGGGAAGCCCCAAACTAAATAATTTTTAAATAATGTAATTACAATAAAATTTAACCTTCTTAAAATGGCCTTCAAGACCTTGCATGACCTGCCTTTTTCCCCCGAGCTTCTCCCTTGCTCGCACCCCCTACTCCCTTTTGCCACAGCCTCAGGATCTCCTTTTAGCTTCTCAAATAGCTCAATTTACTCTCAATTTATTTCCCACCTCATGGGCTGCTTGCCTAAAAGGTGCAACTCAAAATTCAGCTTAACAGCTCTCGTCAGAGGCAATAATGATGAGGCTGGGCACCAGGATCAGCTCTGTGGATCCCCCCGTGGATTCCTTTTCTCAAAGAAAGAACAAAACATTCCCGGAAGTTTGTTCAGAGGACACTTGGCAAAATCTGGAGACATTTATCGTTTTTAAAGCGGAGGAGGGAGGTGTTATTGGCATCTACTGCGTAGAGGCCAGGGATGCTGCTAAACACCCTACAATGCACAGGACAGCCCACAACAAAGAACTACTCAGCCTAAAATGTCAATAGTGTCAAGGTTGAGAAACCCTTGTCTCTTTGGAAAAAAAAAGGAAAAGAGCTAGGGTTAATTTCTGACGCTCATTACTTGGGGAAGTTTTTTTTATCTCCCTCATTTCCCTGTCTGTAATATAGGCACAATTAGCATTATTTCATTTTTTTAAAACTTCATCTAGAAAAATTAGGAGCTCTGATACACGAGGAGAATGTAAAACACCCCACCATCCAGAGAACCAGAGCTGATTCTCACCCATTCATTCAACAGGTATTTGTCAGGGACCTTCCTTGTGTCAGGCACTCTTGTGAATGCTGAGGACATCACGGTGAACTCCTCACGGAGCTTACAATCTGGTGGGACAGAGAGAAAATAAACAAAGGAAACACATAATATATCAGAAGTTGTAAGTGCAGGGAGGAAAAAAAATAAAAAAGAAAGCCAGGGAAGGGGTAAAAACGGTGTAAGACAGGATAAGTCAGAAAAGATCTCCCAGAAAAGGAGGCATTTGAGCAAAAGTCTGAAGGAGGTGAAAGAAGGGAACTTAGGTATATCTGGACAAAAAATGCTCTAGGTAGAGGGAATGGTACATGCAAGGTGGTATGATGAGAGTGAGCATCTTGTGTTTGAGGAACAGCTAGGAGGACACTTAGCTTGGAGTTCAGTGATGGAGCCAGACTCTGGGAGGAAATGGGGTCAGAAAAGTAATGGGAAGAGGTGGGTCAGATCAGGGAGGGCCTCTCTAGTCATTATAAGTACTTTACCGTTTACTTTGAGCAGGATAGGAAACCGTGAAAGTATCTGAGCAGAGGAGTGACATGAGCCAGCTTCATTCTTGAAAGAGTCACTGTGGCTGTTGTGTTGGGAGTTGATTTGGGGGAACAAGGAGTCAGGCAGACCAGATAGGAAGCGATTATAATTATCTAGAGAAGAGATGATGCTGGTACTAATGGACCAGTGTGACGTGATCTGACTTTAGATATATTTTGAAAGTAAGACAAACAAGATTTGCTAATGGTTTCACAGATGTGGGATATGAAAGAAAGAAAAGAGTCAAGGGTGACTTCAGTTTGGATCTGAGAAACAGGAAGGAGTAGAGAGGAGTTCAGTTTTGAGCACGTCAAGTTTGAGATGTGTATTAGAAGTGTCAGTGGGACTATCAAGGGAGTAGTTAGATGAGTCTGGAGTTCATGAAGAAAGCCTGGGCTGCAGATACAAATTTGGCAGTCATCAGCCTACAGATATTTAAAACCTTGAAACTGGATGAGATCATCAAGCAAGTGAATATTCAGATAGAAATACAAGGATGTTGTGTCACGTAGCCTTCCAAATACTTTTGTATTTAGAGTTCTCACACTTTATTCTCCACTCCTGCCCACTCATACTCCCAGTTTTCCTCCCCATCCCATCTCACCTGCCGTACTCATACTCACATTGTACGCCTACTTGTAAGTCCCTCCTTGTAACTTGGTGTATAGACTCGTCACGCGCACACACCTCACACTTAGACATGTAACATAAAATTTTTGAAAATTTAATCATACTGCATTCAAGGAAAAGAATCTGTTTAACAAGTTAATGGTTGTATAATATTCTATCATGTGTATATACTGCAATCTTCAACCAATCCTGTATTTGGACAATTAAGTTTTAGGGTTTTTGCTTGTTTGTTACTATTAATAAGAATGAGGTAGAACAATTTTGCCCCTTAGATATTTCCTTAAAATAAATTTCTAGAAGTAGAATTGCTGAGTAAAAGAGTTTTGGTCGGTTTTACAAAATGCCCTCCAGAAAGATAGAGTAAGTGTATCAGTGTTTCCCCATCTCTCCACACGTAGGGACAGTGACTTCTGTTCTCTCTTTCTTTTAGATGTGAACAGATTATATAAAACTAAAAGTTGTAGTAACAATTCTTCTTTTATACAATTTGTTGTTTGGAATGTTTTATTAAATTCTGCTTAAGAGAGCTGAGATGTGAAGTCTTCCACATTTGGTCCATCCTTCCTGCTTATAGCTGAATTTAGCGAAAAAAAGACGTTAATGGCGTGTGCCTTAAAGCCAGGCAACAACAGAAATAAAAGCCTGGAACTCCAACTTCACTGAGAAACTCCACAAAGAAGTATTATGCTTGTCTGATTAACGGGGGGAGTGTGAACTTAAATGAAGTGGTGCAACTGTCACTATTACTGGAAACAGAGGGATTACTAGGACTTAGGACAGGGAGCTGTGCTCTCCAAGGAACTGCTTAGAACTGAGGAATTGGTTTCATTTTCAACCATGTATTGAAAGGGGATTTTTGTGCCCATTGTAATGGTATTTTGCCCTCTGAAAAAGCACTGGGTACAGACGTGATACAGATGTAGGCTAGGGTTAGTCTACAAGAGGCTACATGATAGGAAGGAAAAGGAAGTCCAACTTCCTCCAGGGAGCAACCAGCTGTACAAAGAGCAATCAGGCTTAGCTGCTCACTTAGGAAGGTAGCATAAGGATGGAGTTGACAAATACTGCCTTAGGACAGCAGAAAATCACACCTTTTTGTCCAGAGGGAGAGGGTGAGGCTGGGATGATTGACAGTCCTTTATATACCTTCAATAGGTTCTATCTCTTCTACATATTTCTTCAAAATATACTTAGCAAATGTTTACTATGTACTGACCACTGTACCTTGCACTTTTAATACATATGATTAGATTCAATCTTCACAATCTAGTGAAAGCCGTCTTCTGTCTCATTCTTGAGAAACTTAGTCTCAAGGAAATTGAAACAATTGGCTAAAATTACACAAAATAATAATTGAAGGGGCCAGGATTTGAACCCAGGATTATCTGATCCAATACCCATGTTCTTTACATCACACCAGGCTGCTTCCCTCAACTTTGGTATCTACAGACCTCTAGGATAAGGGGCTAGTGGAATTTTATTTTTTGGAGGCTCTGCTAAATGTTTCAGAACACTTTAGTACACATCATGTGCAATAATCCAAACACTCATTGTCCTTTCAAATATAATTTAAAACACACAACTATAAATATCAAAAGAAAAACAGTGTAAAAATGGAAAAAAATTACATTAAGTAGTATATTACATCTTCTAAAAATGGTTTAAGTGTGAAAATTACATCTTTCCCTCACTAATTATCTGGAAAAGCATATATTATAAAAAGGAGACATTATTCAGCTAAAAGAGAAAAAGATTCAAGTTGTAAATTAAAATTCCATTCCACCTTTAATAGGCTCCTTGAGTATTAGACCGATATAACACTTGAAATTCTAACTCAGCCTGGTATTGAGAGTTGCACATAATAGATACTCAGTAAACATGTACTAACTAAGACAATTAAAAAAATTTTTAAGTCAGACAGTGGGAGAAGATATTTACAACTCATGCAACCAGCAAAAGATTAGTTTCCAGAAAAATATTAAACTTCAACAAATCAATAAGAAAAACTACCCAATAAAAAACAGGTCATGAACTAGCAATTCACAGAAGAATAAATGCTAACGGACCAGAAACAACAGGGAAAAAATGTTCAGCCTCACTAATAATAGGGAATTGCAAATAATGAGAACAATTTCATATCAATGGAGGCTGGCAAAAACAGTGTGACAATATCATGTGTTGGTGAGATGTGGGGAAATGAGAATTCTCATCACTATTCAGAGCCACTCTGGAAAGCAATTTGACAATGTCTATCTAGTAAAATTACCTAGCCTCAATCTAACAATTCCATTTTCTGGGGAAACCTAGCACATCCCTGCACATAAGAAGATAAACATACGAAGATGTTCATTACATCACTATTTATAATAGCCAAAAATAGGAAGTGACACATCTATACACAGAACAAAGGATAAATACATATGGTATATTTATTTAATTTTATAAGTCAAAAGGAATGATTAGATACTCAGATATGAATGTCTAAAATATTGATGAACTGAAAAACTCAATATGCAGAATGACATATGTATAAAATGATAACTTTAACAAAGTTTAAGAACCACAGAAACCTTACCCTATATTTATGAAATTTGGTATGCAGAAAAAGCATGAAAATGTAGACAGAACAATACATTTCAACCTCAGGATAGTGGCTGTCTTTAGGAGAGAGGAATGAGATGAGAAAGGAGAAAAAAGGGACTTCAACTACATCTGTAACATTCAATTTCTTAACAGAAAAGATTTGAGGCAAAGAAGGTAATTTTAAGATTTATTAAATTTGTAGAACACTCCCTAACACCATACACAAAAATAAACTCAAAATGGATAAAAGACCTAAATGTATGGCCAGACACTATAAAACTCTTAGAGAAAACATAGGCAGAATACTCTATGACATCAATCACAGCAAGATTCTTTTTGACCCACCTCCTAGAGAAATGGAAATAAAAATGAAAATAAACAAATGGGACCTAATGAAACTTAAAAGCTTTTGCAAAGCAAAGGAAAACATAAACAAGATGAAAAGACAACCCTCAGAATGGGAGAAAATATTTGCAAATGAAGCAACTGACAAAGGATTAATCTCCAAAATTTACAAGCAGCTCATGCAGCTCAATATCAAAAAAACAAACAACCCAATCCAAAAATGGCCAGAAGACCTAAATAGACATTTCTCCAAAGAAGATAAACAGACTGCCAACAAACACATGAAAGGATGCTCAACATCACTAATCATTAGAGAAATGCAAATCAAAACTACAATAAAGGATCACCTCACACCAGTCAGAATGGCCATCATCAAAAAATCTACAAACAATAAATGCTGGAGAGGGTGTGGAGAAAAGGGAACACTCTTGCACTGTTGGTGGGAATGTAAATTGATACTAAAAAACTACAAATAGAACTACCATACGACCCAGCAATCCCACTACTGGGCATATACCCTGAGAAAACCATAATTCAAAAAGAGTCATGTACCACAATGTTCACTGCAGCTCTATCTACAACAGCCAGGACATGGAAGCAACCTAAGTGTCCATCGACAGATGAATGGATAAAGAAGATGTGGCACATATATACCATGGAATATTACTCAGCCATAAAAAGAAATGAAATTGAGTTATTTGTAGTGAGGTGGGTGGACCTAGGGTCTGTCATACAGAGTGAAGTATGTCAGAAAGAGAAAAACAAATACCGTATGCTAACACATATATATGGAATCTAAAAAAAAAAAAAAAAAAAAAGGTCATGAAGAACCTAGGGGCAAGACGGGAATAAAGACACAGACTTACTAGAGAATGGACTTGAGGACACGAGGAGGGGGAAAGGTAAGCTGGGACAAAGTGACTAGAGAATGGACTTGAGGACACGAGGAGGGGGAAGGGTAAGCTGGGACAAAGTGACAAATGTAAAACAGATAGCTAGTGGGAAGCAGCCGCATAGCGCAGGGAGATCAGCTCGGTGCTTTGTGACCACCTAGAGGGGTGGGATACGGAGGGTGGGAGGGAGACACAAGAGGGAGGGGTTACGGGGATATGTGTATATGTATAGCTTCACTTTGTTATAAAGCAGAAACTAACACACCATTGTACAGCAATTATACTCCAATAAAGATGTTAAAAAATTTATTAAATTTGGGTGGTAGGTACATGGATGTTTGTTAAATTATTCTCTATGCCCTTCTATATGTTTTGAAGTTTTGATTAAAACAACTGAGTATTAAATTGTATCTAACAAAAGTAGTAAACATTCTTAATTTGCTTCAGTGTTTGATGCTGAGAGTCTATTACTCTTCGCAGAAATGTTTGGAAGTAGAGTCAGTTCTCTGGCAGACCGATAGTTTTTTATAAAATGAGACTACAGATTCATTTAAGTGTAAGCTTTCTTAATGTATGTTATTTTTGTATAGCAAAACATGCAAATGCAATTTAAACTTTAAATAATTCTTGAGAGTTATAAGGATGGCAGGCAAAGGATAATTATGAAAAATAGTAATACAAAAAATGCATGCTTTACTGACTTTTATCTGGCATGCAAGAAAAATATTTTCGGGCTTCTCTCGTGGCACAGTGGTTGAGAATCTGCCTGTTAATGCAGGGGACACAGGTTCGAGCCCTGGTCTGGGAAGATCCCACATGCCGCGGATCAACTAGGCCCGTGAGCCACAACTACTGAGCCTGCCCGTCTGGAGCCTGTGCTCCACAACAAGAGAAGCTGCGATAGTGAGAGGCCCGCGCACCGCGATGAAGAGTGGTCCCCGCTTGCCACAACTAGAGAAAGCCCTCGCACAGAAATGAAGACCCAACACAGCCATAAATAAATAAATAAATAAATAAATAAGCCAAGCATTTGAAGCCCTTTAAAAAAAAATATTTTCTTACAGAAAAACCAAGGAGACATTAAAATAATTCATAAAATTCAAAATTATAATCCATGTAATTAATCAGTAGTAAGACTGTAATTGCATATATTTATATATGTAGAAAACATTACATATCAGCCATGCACATGAGATCTAAACTGTTCAAATGAAAATTTGAGTAAGCAATTAATAAAGTACAGTGGATAGAATCACAGAGATCAGGTCAAAATTTTTCCAGGAAGAAAACAGTAGTTTTCGGGGGAATTACAATACTTATCTAAAAATGAAGAGCCCCAAGAACTATATCTAAATTATATTCACTACTTGATTATCATTAATGTGAAATATTTTTAAAGGATCTCAGGGTATCAAAATGATGTAAAAAACTATGACTATCTATATATTTGGAAAATACTTTTCATAAGTCACAAAAATAATGATATCAAAATTTTGACTTGGAACCAGAAGCGTATTTTCCATCACAAATTACACAAAGTAATCTGAGAATGAATTCAAAGAGCTTACGTCAAACTGAGTCCATGTGCATTGAGATGTTCTCACCTAACATAGAGAAAGCAAATAGCAAACATCATTCAAAACTACAAGAGACTAGTTATCTATAATGAAATCCAAGTACAGTAAATATGACTTAATAAAATAACAAATATATTAGTTAGTTCATTCCTAAGTTGATCTGACATGATGGAAGGAGATATTTACTCAATAGAAGCTAGGTGAATAGAATTTTTTTTTTTCTATTTGCTATATAAGCCTGAGTCCTAATGCCTTGGGAACCCATCCATATGGATATAAAGGTTCCTACAATTGTTTTGTGATTTTATCTGAAAAGGGTCTTCTTCTTGATACATTTTGTCAGTTCTCAAGATCTTCCAGGTATTAAGACACAAAGAAACTTTATAGATTTCATCTGGAAGAAACTTTGTACAGAGTAAGACAAAAAATTAGTCATATCAGCATAAAGTATCCATGAATATCTATCAACTCATCAGTTCCTGTTATGGGCAAGGGTTTCTTCTGATTTTCAATAAATAGTATCCAATGACCATGTTGAAGAAACATACTGGCATAGATTTTCATTAGCAATATGTTTTGGATAAACATTTTGTACACAGACCTTTTTGTTAAAAACAAGTATAGTCCAAATTATATATTCACATTTATTTCCTTCTCTCTTTAGCTGTTATTTTGAACGTCACAGAAGAAAGCTCTCGAACTCCCAACCCTCCACCATCATAAACAAATAAAGCAATCCACTGGTAGAGTAAAAGAAAAACTACCTGCTGTTGATATCAGGAAAGACTGACATAAAAAAATAACTTCTAGGGCTTCCCTGGTGGTGCAGCGGTTGGGAGTCCGCCTGCCGATGCAGGGGACACGGGTTCGTGCCCCAGTCCGGGAGGATCCCACGTGCCGCGGAGTGGCTGGGCCCGTGAGCCATGGCCGCTGAGCCTGCGCGTCCGGAGCCTGTGCTCCGCAATGGGAGAGGCCACAGCAGTGAGAGGCCCGCGTACCGCCAAAAAAACAAAAACAAAACAAAAAAAATAAATAAAAAATATAACTTCTAAAAGCCAGTAAAAATAATGACAACACAAGCCCTTTGGGGAAGTAACTGAGACATAAATAAAGTAACAATAAATGAAAATTAGTTGAGAAGCACAGTCTCTGCAGATACCAGTTGTCAGATGAGGCTTTCTGAAATCATCACAGACCCAACCTAGAATTTGTAACCCCAGAGTTCTAGCGACTGTACACAGGGAAGTTTTAAAATCGTAAACGAGTAATTAGGCAATCAAGACATCTAGTGAACTCAGTGTCTAGAAAGTACATGACCAGTACTATTCCAGATGCACGGAACAGAAACTAATTCATTACAAGGAATTAATTCATTAGGCCCTAACATTTAGGGCATCAGAGCTTGATTCTCTCGCAGAATCCTGGTCGAGAAGGGCTGCTCAAGAAGGTGTTTGTTCATTTAAAATCAATATCTCATTCCCTTCATGAATATACAAAGAGAAACATCCTCAACCCATACGAAAATATCCCCATGCATTTTTGTTTACCACACAAATATTGAAATAAAGGAAACTGTGGACTGTTTTCTAAAAAAAATAAAATAAAGAAGGTGTTTGTTCACACATAAGTGGAAATAATTAGCCATCAATGTGGCAACCTGATGACCTTTAACTATGAATCCATCATTATGTACTGGAAACACATTAAGTGTGGATTTCTGAAAACTTTATTATTTTATTCTGTCAGTTCTCTTAATCTTCTGCTCATAACACCATTGAGAATAAGTAGAATGCAAAGCTTTCCCAGCCCACCTCAAAACGGGCTAAAAAGAAAAAGCAAATGCTTTTTTTAGTTATAAGTTCTTGTTTAAGTTCTGATTTCATAGTACAGTGAATCAGGTGTAGATGATTAAGTAATTACACAAGTCCAACATACAGACTCTGAAAAACATGGACTTCCCCCCAAGACATTTCAATGTCTACCTGATACTATCATACACTTATTCCTCTTAAGTATCAATTATTTTCTCCCATTTATGGCAAATGTTATTATAGATCAAAATTCTTTCGTGCACCAGGTAAAGTTTCTAGCAGAACAAAAGACCAGAAATCAAAGAAGGCATTAAATTCACTTTCAGAAGCTAGTTTCCAACACTTTCTCAAGGATCTTCAGGGCCAATCTGGTCTTGGAAGCAAAACTATACAGTGGGGTGAACACGCTGCCCCTGCTCTACTCTGACACTGCACACGTTAGGGTACCCTTCCTAACATAACAAATCCATAAATGCACTAACGTACTAAAAAACAGACACAGAAAAGCAGCTTCACGCAACTGAAAATATGACTTGGCATTTGTAAAACCCAGTTTTAGATACTTTTAAGACACAGTGTGAAGAATTTATAATATTTTCATACGTGGAATATGGCCGTAATACACAGAACAAACTTTTTAATGTGTGAATAAAATGTGGTCAAAATATAAGTCTACACTGAACATATGTGGAAAAGATATTTAATTGTAAAATAGAAAAGTAGGGCAGAGTACAGTTTTAAGGGTAATTGCTTCTTTATACAGTATAGGTAATCTAGAAGGGTCTTAGGGTTAAACATTTTCATAAAGCAATAAAACATTTAAAAATGAAACAAGAAAAAGAACTTGAAGTTATGTTTACAAAAAAGAAAGAACACTATGTCAGAGTTTAATGTCCATACATTGTGGAATTGAACAATATTGTGATGAGAGCCAGTCACAGCACAGACATACAGCTTTCACAGGGAAAGTAAAAGTTATGTCAGACATATCTATAGCATCACCGTAGTACAAAAAGTTCCTGTTCTACCATACAAAAGCAATTTTTTTTTCATAAGAATTATTTCCTGGGGAGGAAATGAGTCCACGAAATATTTCAGAAAGCCATATGCTTTGAGTTTTCTGAAAACATTATATTAAAATCCAGTGCCTTAAAGTGCTTTCATGTGGAAATCATGATGGAAGGCACAGAATTGTTTCACATCCCCACTATGAAATTTTCAAAAAAGCATAGATGTTGCAGTTTGCAAATTCAAGGTATCTTGTAAGCTGCTCCTTCCAAGAACATTGTCATTCCAATAAAACCAGCTGCTAGCTTACTTAGTTTCAATGACCTATAGAATAAAAGGGTTTCTTTCTTTCCTAGTAACTTTCGTCATCTTTGTGGGAAAAATACCTATGCAAGTGATGCATTTTGAAATTATAAAACATGCAGAATATGTACAAACAGAAATTTTTAAAAATATCTGCTTCATATACATGTAAATCTACGTGGGTATAGCTGAAATTGAACAAATATAAAAATTTGCTTTCTAAAAAATGTTTTCAGAGAATCTGAGACAACTTAAAGCTGTACAAGATTTCCTGGGAGAAATCTTCTCTTCATATAGAAGTTTATACCTACAGGAGTAATTCCAGCATCAGTCCACCACATAATTATTACACAACATTTGGTCTAATCAACAACGATCACCCTTAAAACTGTTCTGTTTCTGAGAAATTAAGGTTTGTACTAAAATCAAAAAGAATTCACAAAAAACAGTGGCTTATTGTGTTTTGGGATCTCTTCAACAATCTTTATCAACGCATTTGGAACTGTAAAAAAAAAAAACTATTTACAGAATTCAGTTTTAAATACATTTCACAACTTCTAGAGTAAAGTTTTATGTTACAAGAATCCAGAGCTCATGGCTTAAGTCCAATTATCAAGCTGCAGTCTCTTTTATTATCCTGTCTTCCCATGACTGCACCTTACTGTGTACAGTTCAAGACTGTATTCTTTCTTGACCAAAAGTAAACTCAAACTATATGTTCATTTCAATTAAACAGCTTCTTTATTAGTCTGAAGACGAGTCATAGCTTCTAATTTCTGTCTGTAGGCCTCTGCTTCCTGTTCTTTCTTTAGAAGTTGCTGTCGATATTTTTGTGCTTCTCGATTAGCTTCATCCAGCTGTTTCTGAAGAGCTTCTCTCTCCTAATTTAAAAAAAAAGTTTTTTTTCAATTGTTGCACAAATACAATAACACATACAAGCATGCATCTTTCAAATAAAAAAATTTGTAGTTGCTAGAAGTAGCCATGTATTGGTATTTCTGAGACATCTTGCCTTTTTCACCAATTCCCTTATAATTAAAGCCCTAGTTTCGAGCTCCACACTACGAGATACAGATTAGTCTCTGACCTCAAGGAAATTATTTTCTAATTAGAAATAAGACTAACATAATGAACCCAAATTGGGTACCTGTATTTTTATACATACTACAAAAACTAGTGAAGAACTTTAACAGGGAAATATACCACCATACCTCTTCACATCTTTATCTGTGATGTTAAAAAGCTACTAATTATAAAAAACTTAATATTTAATGAGCACCCATTATATATATAAACAAGGTAATTTCCAATAACAAGTCTCTAAGACAGACATTATGCCCATTTTACAGATGAGGAAAATGATGCTCAGAGACAATGTAGCTTTCTCATGGTAACACAATAAGGAGTCAGGGTTATGAGGTTCTAATATTACTGCCTTTAAAACTACCTTTCCTGGGACTTCCGTGGTGGCACAGTGGTTAAGAATCCGCCTGCCAATGCAGAGGACATGGGTTCGAGCCCTGGTCCAGGAAGATCCCACATGCCGCGGAGCAACTAAGCCCGTGCACCACAACTACCGAGACTGCGCTCTAGAGCCCACGACCCACAACTACTGAGCCCTTGTGCCACAACTACTGAAGCCCACGTGCCTAAAGCCTGCGCTCCACAACAAGAGAAGCCACCGCAATGGGACGCCCGCACACCGCAACAAGTAGCCCCCACTCGCCGCAACCAGAGAAAGCAGCCAACGCAGCCATAAATAAATAAATAAATTTTTATAAAAAAGTAAATAAATAAAACTATCTTTCCCTATGACAGCAAGCAAGATTCCTCATCTTTAAAATGAACAGTGCTGGTCTAGATTAGTGTTTCCTAAATTATACCATTTTACAAACCAATAAAATACTAATTTCTTTACTGTGATTCATTATATTATATGCTGTAAAATATATGTATCAAATTCCTGAACAAATTGAGAGGAAAAACACAAATCTGGTCCAATGTAAGTGGTATTCTTTCTCCTCTCCTCACTCTGTCCCTATACAGTTGCCTAAGGGAAAACACTTCAAAGATTCCTTTCCCATACCTCTAGTAAGCACATGGACAAAAACTCAACTTGCCCAGGTCCAAGCTCAACCTCATTACAGAAGCCCAGGCCTTCTGCTTGGGGTGGGGGCTGAGGGTAGGACTACTAATGGCAAAGAGAGGCCAGGTTCACACTGGACAAGACACTTAAAAGAGAGAGAACTGAAGGTAAAGGCGAGGAGTAAGAAGCTTGCTGGGAAAGAGGGCACTGTGGTCTCTTCCACTGCCTCCTAGACCCTTGTCCATTGTGAACACCGAAAGATTCCCTACCCTCCACTATTCACATGGTCCACAAGGAGGAACATGTAAAATACTCCTGCCTTCCTGTGATCCCACTGCCTTCTCCACACTGAGAATGAAGCTAGATCTAACATTTATTTTTCCCATGAGTCCACCAAATGTAAGAGTGATTGATTATATAAGTAGTCTCCAAATCTTCCAATTACACAAAATGTACAAGTAGAAGAAATGCCTACGCCCTACCCTGCTATCCTTTTCTCCTTACTTCAGGCAAGATGCCAGCCTCACGTAAGCAAATGACACCAGTCCCTGGCAGTGAACTATGCAGGAATTTGGGCACCAGTGGAAGGGTGGGAGCTAGACCCCTACCTCTGGCAGGAGTACAGCCTGTGAGTACAGCCATGCATAAGTGTTTTATACTTTTACATGTACTAAGAAATAAGATCCTTTGGCAGCCAAAGTTTTGAATATGGATAAAAACTTGCCCTGATTTGGTTGGAAATATTAGAAAAGATTAACTCTAAGGCATCTTCTAGTATTACCTATTTATTCACACTTAGAAACAGCAAGAGATTCACAATTATTTCAGGAGATGAAAGCAGTAAGGAAGATACCTTACACTTCAACTCCAAGCCCAAGCAATATATTATGATTACATTAGGCAACAGAATAATAGAACAAAGAAAGACTTCGAGTTTGCTTTTTAAATTCCAAACAAGATTCTTGAATTCTGCTTCAGCTATTAACAATTATCTTTTAATAGTTTATATGTAATTTTCTAATATTCAAATTTATTTTACTTTAGCTATTATAAAGCAAAAAAAAATCATTAAAGTGATTTATCTTCTACCATACCACAATATAAATTTTAGAAGATAATAATAATACAACTAACAGTTACTGAGCATTTACTATATGCTCACCACTGTACTAGTCCTTCACATGCATTCTCATTTAAACCTTACAACACTCTGATAATGTAGGTGCTATTATTTTCCCCTTTTTACTGATGGGGAGGCCAAGCCTTGAAAGGCTAAATAACTTGACCAATCACACTCAGAAAATTATCATTCAAACCTAAATCTGCTTCCAGACTCATATTCTTAACCATTAAATGTTTTTTTTTAAAAAGAGAGAAACTAGGCAGGGTGTATGAGCTCTCTCCTTGTCTATTGAGTTGTCCATTTTCTAACTGCCATGGGTCAAATATGATCCTGTTTTTATAAAGTTTTACTGAAATACAGCCATACCCACTCATTTCCAAATTGCCCGTGGCTGCTTTCCTACCACAACTGCAGAACTGAGCGGCAAAACACACATTGTAGGATGTGTATAGTGTTTAGCAGCATCCCCAGCCTCTATCCACTAAATGTCAGTGGCATGTCCCTCATTGTGACAACCCGAAATGTATCCAGACATTGCCAAATGTCCCCTGGGGTCAAAATTGCTCCAGGTGAGAAGCACTGCTTTAGAGAAACTTTTTGGGTTAATGGCTAAGCAATCACTTAGAAAGGAATATAAAAGTATACCCCCAAGATAACTCTATTGGTCACCTCAGAAAATAAAATCAAAAGAACTCTTATGTACTATAAGGAAATGATTACCTGGTTTTAGAAAACATTGGAGGTCTCTCTTCATTCTGTATCCCCTGCCCACCTCTACCATCTCTTCTCACTGCATGCTTCAAAGTCTCTCTGTAATAGCTCTAACATCCTGCAACTTTGGCTTGAACATTTCCAGTGATGGAGAATAAGACTTCCATTACCAGAAAGCTCTAATTACTAAAATTAAGCTAAAACTAACTCGTGAAGTTCTTTATATCAAGCTAAAATTCCATCTCCCTGAAGTGCTAATCTCCTTGGTTCTAGTTAATTTATATACCTCAATTCACACTTTCTTGTTATTTGCGATTATTCTCCTTGGTCTCTGAAAGACTGTAAGAGTGGAATTAGGTTGATCTTTGATGAAAACAGAAATTCTCACTGGTTGTTAGGTAAATAAAAGTACAGCCTGCACATTCATTATTTTGAAAATGTTGAATTGACATAAATCTACTATACTTCAATTAAAAGAAATGTTGAATTGAGTCAGTTTATGTTCAATAAAAATTCAAGTAATTTAAAAATGTTTTATTAAATAGTTAAAGCAAAGTACATCACAAAATCTTTCTCACCTTATATGCCAGAAAACAAGATCAACTGATTTATCAGTAAAAGACATTAAAGATTTTAAAATAATAAGTATACTGATACCATTCAATGAAATAAATGGTTAGTTTATAAAAACTTCAGTGTACTGAATATCACTTTAAATTTTGAAGAAATGAAACAACTCACCCTCAATAATTAAAGTCACAAGTTTATCAAACATTCTGGTTAAACCATGAATCAAATTCTTCGTAACTCAATAATATGTCCTTTGAGATTGTGGCCAAAGATGTACCAGTCTTACATGTAAACGAATTTGGGCAAGGATATTTTCTAATTGTCCTCAGTCAGAATTATGTTGCCTTTAGATGGCATTTTTTTAAATCCTCTCTTTTCTATGATAACAAAGAATTCCTAAATATTCACCAACATTTATTATTCACACATATTAGATATTATGAATGTGTATATAATGAGTATGCTGACTTTTTCAACTCTCATAGAAACCCCAAAATACAGATATTGTTATCTTAAATTCCAATTTGGGAGAAAATAAACAGGAACTCAGAAAGGTAAGATAACTTGCCTCAAAGCTAATAGGGAGGGGCAAGAGGTGGGATTCAAATCCAGCTCATGTAATTTCAAGTCCAATATTCTTTTCTTTACACTGCAGTTGCTCTTTCAAAGTTATTCAAGAATGATCTTATTTTCATTTGATATAAGTTAATATCAACTTTGGAAAACATAACTTTATTTACAGTCATGTGAGAAAAAAATCTGTGAGGTAATAACTATGGTTTGGTTACACTTACAAACTAGTTTACAATTACAAACTAGTTTGGCAGAGGGAAAAGAAGGTGAATCCTATCAACAGTCTAAATTTAATTTCCTTAAGGGACTTAATCGTGAAATAAACAGTTACCTATGGCTTTTTACAAAATAACTCAGCTGACAAACTTCAACATTCTTTAAGAGCATATTCCAGCCCAAATAGGCATTCGCCTTTCACTTTTGAAAGAAAAAAATTTTTTTAGTCAATATATAGTGACATTCCCTTTAGTGACTTGGGAGAATGATGTATGTAAATTTAATAGAAAATAAAGGATGCAGTACAAGAACAAAAGACATTCCAATGTTACCATGATGACAGACTTTGTTACAAACAAATTCTTTACTCATTCATTCATTCATTCAATATTTATTTATTGAAGGCTTGCTATATGGATAAGGCCAAAAAATTAGACAAAAAAGTACTCATGCCATATCAAAACAATACTGTCAGTAATAAATATAAAAGACAAAAAAAAAAAAAAAAAGAAAGAAAGAAAAGCAAATGGAATTTATTTTGGATGACTGCAGCAAAACACACCGGGTAAAAGACTCCTTACTTCTATTTCTGCAGACTCCACCCGGTTTTCAATTATTTCAATACATTGTCTCTTGGCTGGTGGTTCTTCACTTATAACAGTTTCTTCAGCAATGTCTGTTGCTGGTACTGTTAATACTAAAATGAAAAAATGTACACATTACTTCATTTACAGACAGGTTTAGAAGAATTAAAACTAGTCTTGAGATTGTTGATGCAACTCATCTAAAATAAATATATTCCAAAAACAATAATTTCAAAACACTAATTTGCTGTTTATGAGAAATGTCCATATTTGTCTTCAACTTCTTGTCTATTTACTGAAAACTACTTACTGTTTAAGGTACCTACTTACGTTTTTTAATTTTATAGATAATATATTCATTGGCTCAAAATCAAAATAATACTTAACAAGCATATTTTGAGAGGTCTGACTTCACCCTTGCTAAAACAGATACTTTTACTGGTTGCTTATACATTGTTCTTGTGTTCATTTATGTAAAACCAAACATGAATATACATTCTCCTTTTTCTCTCTCTTACACGAAAGGTAGCATACATATAAAACATACATTCAAACATACATAAGATAGATATATCGTTCTGTGTCTGCTTTTTTCACTCCATATATCTAGGCTATCTTTCACCAAGACACAGAGAGCTTTCTTTCATTTAGCTGCATTATATTCCACTGTGAGGATACACCATTATGAACAATGTCTGTTTATAAACTTTGCTTGTTTTTCCACTGGGTTGTTAGACTGTCCCAATTTTTAGTATCTCTTTACATAAATGTACATAAATATCTTTACATAAATATACAGAGAGCAAGAGGCTGTCCTTGCTTTGCATAACCAGTGTGGGAACATAAACATGACTGTGCAAGCTAAAACTATGCAAAACAATCTTAATCATCAATGGGAAAAATTACAACTGTCCTACAGCCTTTAAGGTTGTCAAAACATTAAAAACTCTCCTACTGTCATTTATAAATGTAAATAAATGAAAAAATAGTAAAACTATTATTTATTTAGTACAATGTAATTAAAACATTAGAAATATTGAGAATTAAAGTATTTCTTTTAACTCATACCATATTACATTACACTTATAAATTCACTCAAGAAGAACTGAGAATTATATCTGTTTCACTGGACTACCTACATAGTCTATATATTCATTTTCCAGTTATAATTTTTAAATTATGAAAGCTTTAAAAGTTTATTTTAATATTCAGTAGGGTCCTCTCATTGCTCTTCTTTTCTAGTTATCCTTATTCTTCTTCCCTCCTCCTCTATCAAAATAAACTTCAGAATCTGTTTGGCTAATTCCAGAAAAAGACCTATTGGTCTTTGTTATGGCTTGAATTGTGTCCCCCTCAAAATTCAAATGTTTTAAGTCCTAACCCCCAGTACCTCAAAATGTATTTGGAGATAGGGCCTTTAAAAAGGTTAAAAAGGTAAAATGAGATTTTGGTTTTATTTTTGGCTGCGTTGGGTCTTCGTTGCTGTGCACAGACTTTCTCTAGCTGTGGCGAGCGGGGGCAACTGTTTGTTGCAGTGCACAGGCTTCTCATTGTGGTGGCTTCTCCTGCTGCGGAGCATGGGCTCTAGGCACGCAGGCTTTGGTCGTTGTGGCTCGCGGGCTCTAGAGCACGGGCTCGGTAGCTTTGGTGCACTGGCTTAGTTGCTCCGTGGCATGTGGGATCTTCCCCGACCAGGGCTCGAACCCACGTCCCCTGCATTGGCAAGCAGATTCTTAACCACTGCGCCACCAGAGAAGTCCAAAATGAAGTCATTTAAGTGGGTCCTAATCCAATATGACTGGTCTCCTTATAAGAGGTTAGGTCGCAGACAACACACACAGACTGAGGGCTGACTATATCAGGACACAGCAAGAAGGCAGCCATTTGCAAGCCAAGGAGAAAGGCCTCAGAAGAAACCAAACCTGCCAACACCTTGATCTTGGACTTCCACCTTCCAGCACTGTGAGAAGATAAACTTCTGTTAAGTCACCCAGTCTGTGGTAGTTTGTTATGGCAGCCCTAGCAAACTAATACAGTCTTTTTTTTCCTATCACATTACATTTATCAATTAACTCAGGAAGAATTGAGAGCTTTATAATAGTGAGTCATCCTATCCAAAAACATGAGTTTCTTTCCATTTGTTCATCAATGAGATTAGACTGTGTGTATAATGTCAGGTTTTGGAAACAATGTTATATCTGCTTAAAACAAATACTTTGAAAGTTTCTTCTTTTCTATATAATTAGAATTAGTTCTTTAAAGCTTTGTGAAAGTACCTGGGCTTGATCCAAATCTTGGACCACCAGCAGGAGATTTCTGCATAGCGGTGAGAAAAGCCTCCCAGGCTCCACAGGTCAAGGGTTTCCTCCTCCACTGCTATGGCAACAAAATCATTCCTTGAGACCTGGCCTCTCTGCAGGGCCATACCTCCACTATCACTCTAAACCAAACCTGGTTTAGGAGAACTTCTACCTCCAGCCCTTCCATTCCCTAATTCCTTCACAGGCCATGAAGAGGGTTGGTCTCTGCAATCCTAGTCGTTTTCTAAAAGGTTATGTGTGCACATACTTTTTTTGGTGGGGGGTTGGGGAGTACAGAGTACTGGGTACTGGGATGCTTGTTCAGATAGGAACTTTCTGCACCTTCTCTTTCTGCTTCCTCCAGCTTTCATGCTCTAGTCTATCTTAATCCTACTTGCAGCACTTCCTACTCAGATTGGGCCCTGTCTTACTGGAAGTGTATATTTATTGCTGATTTCTGAGCTCAACCCCTTTTCTTGATGCACGACTGGGGGTTCCCCTGATACTGCCCTGGCTTAGATCTTAAGATGTTTTTGGCAAGCACTTAAAATATGGAATTTTGTGGTTTTCTCAGTCTTTTAGGTTCACTAAACATGAAACTGGGGCTTATGTTTCATCTATCTTATTACTACTCTCTTATTACTCAAAAGGAAAAAATTGGGACAATTATCAACAAAGCTGCTAAAAGTTGTCACTATGTTCCTACCATAACTCCTAAGTCCAACTTCTTTTTAAGTAGCTCTTTTTCACATGGTGTTTTTAAAAGCCCGTATGATATCTGAATTTCATTAAATGGCCTAGGAAAGTATTGTCCAATACTGATTTTGAATTATTTATTTAAGCTCATTTTCCAACCAGAATACTTTGGGGCCAATTCCTCTTTGTACCTAGTATACAATCAGAGAAAGCAAGCTAATTTTAACAGTAGCCTAAGCAAATAAAACTAGGCAATTAAGTCTGCTGCAAAAGGTTACAAAAACAAAATTTAAGGCAAAAATAAATGCTTTGAAAAACATGTCACAATTTCCTGAGGATTAAGAATAAATGCAAACTTTATGTAAATGCCTTCTACCAACCTTGTTGTCCATCTGGCATGGTCACAATGATGGGCTGACCTATTCCACTGGTTGGAATGGAGTGCAAATTTCCAAGCTGAATTCCATCTGTAACTATTGTGATGACTTGCTGACCCCCTGAACTAACTACTTGCTGAATTGCACCATCCACAGATTCTGCAGTAACTACTTCCTCCGTAGCCACTACTGGAAAAAAATATATATATGTAAAAATCAGTGAACATATATAAAAGTATGAACAGAAGTTTATTTTTGCTCTGCTACCTTTGCTGTCTGTCCTTCTTTCTTACACAGAAAAGCTTTTACATGATTTTTAAATTCAGTCTCCATTGGTGTTGTAGATACCTATGTAAACAGTTGACTCCAAGTCCCACAATTTACAATAAGTGAGTTCCAACTATCTATGCATGCACATGTTTAAATAAACTATCTTCATTTAGTTCTATGAGGTACGAAATTTAGAAGCTCTCCTAAGGTCACAGATATGACAAAGGTTATGCCAGCTTAATAAGATTCCACAATCCAAAAAATAAGATATTGTATGTGGTTATACTCCATTCAAATTTACATATATGAGTTGATATACATTTCCTATCCAACAAAACATGGAAATTTGTATTCTTCAAGCAGAGAGAATAAACAGTATTCCCTTTTTGGATTGTGTGAGCAAGGGTTGCCTTCATAATAAGTGGCAAATAGATCTGGTACTGTAGGCTATGAAAAAATATATTAACATTTACATAAATAAAATTCAAAACTATGTTCTCAATGTTTTATGAAAGGTTCAGAGAGGATTCTGGCAGCTGAACACAGCACTCCAGGTCTTGCCTAGGTAAAGAAATTGCCAAAATCCTTTCCCACAAGCTATGCCCAACTACTGATCCCAAAAGACTACACATAGCAGCTTTACTCATAATAGTCAAAAACTTGAAACAAATCAGATATCTGTCAAAAGTAGAATGAATAAACTGGTAGATTCATGCACTGGAATACTACACAGCAATTAAAGTGACTCCTAATGTGATGCAACAGGAGATTACAAAATATCCCTGTGTTCTTACTGGAAATGTTTGACCTGAATCTAATTATTAAGAAACAAATGAATCTAGAATGTGAGTGATCCTGCAGACAACTGGCTTAAACTCTACAAAGATTTCAGTGTCATAAAGAACAAGTGAGGCAGTAAGACTGTCCTAGATTGGGGGAGACTAAAGAGACATAATAATCGAATATAGTGTGTGAACTTTGATTGGATCCTGGGTGAAAACAAATAGTTATAAAGGACATTTTGGGGATAATTGAGGAAACTTGAATATGGACCATATGCCAGATAATATTACTAAATTAATATTGTTTTTAAGAAACATAATAGAACTGTGAATACATAGGAAGCTGTCCTTGTTCTTGGTAGATACATGCTGAAGAATTTAAGGATGAAGTGTCATGATGTCTTTAGCCTACTTTCAGATAATATGGCAAAATAAAAGCATGTGTCTGTGTTTGTGTGTGAACATGCAGGTGTGGCAAGATATTAACAGGTGGTGAATACAGGTGCAAGGTATAAAGTTCATTCTCCAATTTTTCTATGGGTTTTAATAACTATCAACATTAAAAAACATTTTAATATAACTAATTCTGAAAAAAGAAATGACAAAAAAAAACTATTTCTAAATGATATGGTTTTTTGAAATGTGTTATTTGAGGCAACACTTTACCAAAAGTGTAACGAAATAAAATCATTCTCTCCTGAAGTCACGCTACCCTTCAGATACACAGTTACTCTGAAACACGCCAAGTTGCTACCAAATTCCAGCAGAATGTCATGGATATTAACGACCAAGGGATTTACTAAATACAGAGATGCTCTAATTAAACAAACTCCTTTTTTAATAAAAGGCAAGATAAGTACTAGGACCCTAGTTTTCAAGGATGAACTCATGGTAACAGGCCTGGCTGCAACCCTGCTACTGTGTTATTTGGGTAATCAAGGGTCACAATGCAAACCACAGATGATATTCAAAATGCAAAAACCTTTATGTTTTGAGTTCTCTCATTTTTGTTTGTCTTAAACCATAATTAGGCTTTATCACCAAGCACTTAAGAAAATTTCAGGAAGATAATTATTAAAATGACATGTAGGGCATAAAACAGTAATGTATTCAATAAAACAACTACTGAGGTTTTCAAAGACATTAACTATTGCTTTGATCTTGTAAAAAATATCCATATGAAAAACAAATGTTCACTATGGTTGAATGTTAACTATAAGTAGCAAGTATTTTTAAAAACATAATCATATGTAAGAAATTTCTGAGACCACATATGATCAAGGCACAACTCAAGAACTTTCATCTTTGCACTATTTGCAATGACTGTCATTAAGATAAGAGAGTTCTTGCCTTTCATCTAAAAAGCTTTCTTTTTAAGTTGTGCTATGGTAAGGAATTTAAGAAAAAATTATAAGGAAACCAATTATGTAAGAAAACAAAGAACCCCCTCAGTAATCCTAAAAACAACCCAGCAGTGAAATGTTGAAACATGTAAGAATAAAACAGAAAGCCTAAAAACTTTAAAAAGAATGTTATTTAAAAAAATATACATAGACAGATATATCCAAATATAAAACCCCCGGATAAAAAAATAACTAATAAATATTCATTGGTCTAATTTAAAAGTCAAGTTATAATATACAAAGAGAGCCTAGATAATCTACAGCATCTCTGAAAATGTTTGAGACCCCTTGTTCAACATGACTTTTGAATTTTAATGCCATAAAAGTCAACTAAGACAAGGAAAAAACTGTCTTTCAGATGTTACTAGAAGATTGAAAATTCTATATGCATATAAATATTTCAATAAAATAGAAACTAGGCTTACTGAAGAAAAAAATAACATTTCAAAAGTAGGATTGCCTGCAATAGAACCTGACATTTTTTTTAAAAAGGCAAAAACAAAACAATCTTATGAAGCCCAGTAACATATAGCTGAAAGCCAATTCACTTTTATTGATCTACTTTAGGAACAGACAAAAAAAAACAACAACATGCAAAGGGGACCTGACTCAAATTTCACTATTAGGAGAAAGGAGGGAAACAGCCACCAGATGCATTATACCTTTGGAAAAAACCACCTTATTAACAATTAGCTGAAGTTGCGCTAAAGACAAAAAGAAGGGTAGTCACAGATGTCCATTTAATGGGATTATATAGCTGGGCCGCAAGAAAGAATAAGGCTAAGCAATGCAAAATCAATGTAAAACTGTAGGTTAGAGCCATAAAATATTGTTTTATGAGAGTTTCATAAGGACTAAACTACACTGCAGATGTAAGGCCTACATCCAACCAATTTTAACTTCTGATTCTACAACTAAATAACTCTCAAATCTATTCACTTCTTATTATCCCTTTGCCAAATCCTAATCCACGCTACCATTATTTCTTCCCCAGGTGACTGCATTAGACTCCTAACTAAACTCCCTTCCAGAGCCCACCAAAGAAATCATTTTAAAAGTCCTATATAATCTTACCTTCAATTACCGTGACTTACTCTCCCACTTGCTGAGCTCAGCCACGCTGGTCTCTGAGTCCTCTGAAAGGACAAGCTTTCCTGCCTCAAAAGCTTCACATGTGTCCTCCTTCCTAAAATGTTCTTCCCCCAAGTTTTGCTCCACTAATTCCTATGTATATTTTTTAATATATATAGGAATTAGTTTAAATGTAGTATAGTAAATATATATAGGAATTAGTTTAAATTTAGTTTAAATGTCTCTTCCTCTAGAAAGACTCACCAACTTGGTCAAAATCCTGTATTCTTTATATATACCACGAATCACAAGTATTTATCTGAGTGAATAACTTTAATATCTCATTCTACTGAAAGACTACGTGTTCCACAAAGGTTGGGACTGTATATGATTGTTTACCAGAACATAAGAGATATTCAACAACAATCTGTTCAATGAATGAATATTTTTCTAATTGTAAATGAACAGCTATTTGTAAACCAATATATGGAAAACTTAGCTAAAGAACAGTTTTGAGTTATTCCTTTAACATAAGCATGATATATCCCTCCATGAATTTTTATTATTTGTACATTTTAATTTTGTCCTAAAGCAAGAAGTGAGAGTAAGGGTGAGAGCTTCCTGGAATTTTGATTTTCCAAATAGGAAATACCTGTAACAGACTGGTGTGTAAGCTTTGGTAGAAAAATAGGACAACATGATTGCCTCTGTTTAATAGTGTACCACCAGGGGTGGTTTTCTTATGAGGAAAAAGGCAGCTGCAATCCCCAAAAGAAAATATTTACTTTTTTGTATCTTCATTTTGGAATACATTCCAAAATGGAATAACTTGATATGAGTTCTTATCTATCTAAATCCTTAAATCCCATTCATTCTTTAGGGTACAACTCAACCTCACCCCACTCCCCTAGCCCCATGCCCCAACTCCAGCTAAAAGTAATCTCTGTCCTCTGAAGAACTATAGTGCCGACCGGCACTCACCAGCCCGAGAGGCTTGTTTGCTCACACGCCGGAGAGGGCGGGACTGGGAGTTGAGCCTCGGGCTTCGGTCTGAGCGCAGGGAGAGGACTGGGGTTGGCGGCATGAACACAGCCTGTAGGGGTTTAGTGCGCCACGTATAGCCAGGAGGGAGTCCGGGGGAAAAGTCTGGACCTGCCAAAGAGGCAAGAGACATTTTCTTCCCTCTTTGTTTCCTGGTGCGCCAGGAGAGGGGATTAAGAGCGCTGCTTAAAGGCGCTCCAGAGACGGGTGCGAGCCGCCGCTAAAAGCGCGGACCCCAGAGACGGGCATGAGACGCTAAGGCTGCTGCTGCTGCCGCCACCAAGAAGCCTGTGTGCGAGCACAGGTCACTATCCACAACCCCCTTCCGGGGAGCCTGTGCAGCCCGCCACTGCCGGGGTCCCGGGAACCAGGGACAACTCCCCCGGGAGAACGCACGGCGCGCCTCAGGCTGGTGCAACTTCATGCTGGCCTCTGCCGCCGCAGGCTCGCCCCGCACACCGTGCCCCTCCCTCCCCCTGGCCTGAGTGAGCCAGAGCCCCTGAATCAGCGGCTCCTTTAACCCTGTCCCGGCTGAGAGAAGAACAGACGCCCTCCAGCGACCTACACGCAGAGGTGGGGCCAAATCCAAAGCTGAGCCCCGGGAGCTGTGCGAACAAAGAAGAGAAAGGGAAATCTCTCCCAGCAGCCTCAGAAGCAGTGGATTAAAGCTCCCCAATCAACTTGATGTACCCTGCATCTGTGGAATACATGAATAGATAACGAATCATCCCAAATTGAGGAGGTGGACTTTGAGAGCAAGATTTATGATTTGTTCCCCTTTTCCTCTTTTTGTGAGTGTGTATGTGTATGCTTCTGTGTGAGATTTTGTCTGTATAGCTTTGCTTCCACCATTTGTCCTAGGGCTCTATAAGTCCGTTTTTTTGGTTTTTCTTTCTTTTTCTCTTAACAATTATTTTTTATTTTAATAACTTTATATTTTACCTTACTTTATTTTATTGTACTTTATCTTCTTTCTTTTTTTCCTTCCTTCCCTCCTTCCTCCCTCCCTCCCTCCTTCGCTCCCTCCTTTCTTTCTACTTCTACTAATTCTTTCTTTCTACTTTTTCTCCCTTTTATTCTGAGCCGTGTGGTTGAAAGGCTCTTGCTGCTGCAGCCAGGAGTCAGTGCTGTGCCTCTGAGGTGGGAGAGCCAACTTCAGGACACTGGTCCACAAGAGACCTCCCAGCTCCACATAATATCAAACGGCGAAAATCTCCCAGAGATCTCCATCTCAAAACCAGCACCCAGCTTCACTCAACGACCAGCAAGCTACAGTGCTGGACATCCTATGCCAAACAACTAGCAAGACAGGAACACAACTCCACCCATTAGCAGAGAGGCTGCCTAAAATCATAATAAGTCCACACACACCCACAAAACACACCACCAGACGTGGACCTGCCCACCAGAAAGACAAGATCCAGCCTCATCCACCAGAACACAGGCACTGGTCCCCTCCACCAGGAAGCCTACAAAACCCACTGAACCAACCTTAGTCACTGGGGACAGACACCAAAAACAACGGGAACTACGAAACTGCAGCCTGCAAAAAGGAGACCCCAAACACAGTAAGATAAGCAAAATGAGAAGACAGAAAAACACACTGCAGATGAAGGAGCAAGATAAAAACCCACCAGACCTAACAAATGAAGAGGAAATAGGCAGTCTACCTGAAAAAGCATTCAGAAAAATGATAGTAAAGATGATCCAAAATCTTGGAAATAGAATAGACAAAATGCAAGAAACATTTAACAAGGACCTAGAAGAACTAAAGATGAAACAAACAGCAATGAACAACACAATAAATGAAATGAAAAATACTCTAGATGGGATCAATAGCAGAAGAACGGATAAGTGACCTGGAAGATAAACTAGTGGAAATAACTACTGCAGAGCAGAAAAAAGAAAATGAATGAAAAGAACTGAGGACAGTCTCAGAGACCTCTGGGACAACATTAAACGCACCAACATTCGAATTATAGGGGTTCCAGAAGAAGAAGAGAAAAAGAAAGGGACTGAGAAAATATTTGAAGAGATTATAGTTGAAAACTTCCCTAATGTGGGAAAGGAAATAGTTAATCAAGTCCAGGAAGCACAGAGAGTCCCATACAGGATAAATCCAAGGAGAAATACGCCAAGACACATATTAATCAAACTGTCAAAAATTAAATACAAAGAAGCATATTAAAAGCAGCAAGGGAAAAACAACAAATAACACACAAGGGAATCCCCATAAGGTTAACAGCTGATCGTTCAGCAGAAACCCTGCAAGCAAGATGCCAGTGGCAGGACATATTTAAAGTGATGAAGGAGAAAAACCTGCAACCAAGATTACTCTACCCAGCAAGGATCTCATTCAGATTTGATGGAGAAATTAAAACCTTTACAGACAAGCAAAAGCTGAGAGAGTTCAGCACCACCAAACCAGCTTTACAACAAATGCTAAAGGAACTTCTGTAGGCAAGAAACACAAGAGAAGGAAAAGACCTACAATAACGAACCCAAAACAATTTAGAAAATGGGAATAGGAACATACATATCGATAATTACCTTAAATGTAAATGGACTAAATGCTCCCACCAAAAGACACAGATTGGCTGAATGGATACAAATACAAGACCCATATATATGCTGTCTACAAGAAACCCACTTCAGACCTAGAGAAACATACAGACTGAAAGTAAGGGGATGGAAAAAGATATTGCATGCAAATGGAAACCAAAAGAAAGCTGGAGTAGCAATTCTCATATCAGACAAAATAGACTTTAAAATAAAGACTATTAGAAGAGACAAAGAAGGACACTACATAATGATCAAGGGATCGATCCAAGAAGAAGATATAACAATTGTAAATATTTATGCACCCAACATAGGAGCACCTCAATACATAAGGCAAATACTAACAGCCATAAAAGGGGAAATCGACAGTAACACATTCATACTAGGGGACTTTAACACCCCACTTTCATCAATGGACAGATCATCCAAAATAAAAATAAATAAGGAAACACAAGCTTTAAATGATACATTAAAAAAGATGGGCTTAATTGATATTTATATGGCATTCCATCCAAAAACAACAGAATACACTTTCTTCTCAAGTGCTCATGGAACATTCTCTAGGATAGATCATATCTTGGGTCATAAAACAAGCCTTGGTAATTTTAAGAAAATTGTATCAAGTATCTTTTCCGACCACAATGCTATGAGACTAGATATCAATTACAGGAAAAGATCTGTAAAAAATACAAACACATGGAGGCTAAACAATATACTACTTAATAACGAAGTGATCACTGAAGAAATCAAAGAGGAAAGTAAAAAATACCTAGAAACAAATGACAATGGAGATACGACAACCCAAAGTCTATGGGATGCAGAAAAAGCAGTTCTAAGAGGGAAGTTTATAGCAATACAAGCCCACCTTAAGAAACAGGAAACATCTCGAATAAACAACCTAACCTTAAACCTAAAGCAATCAGAGAAGGAAGAAGAAAAAAACCCAAAGTTAGCAGAAGCAAAGAAATCATAAAGATCAGATCAGATATAAATGAAAAAGAAAGGAAGGAAACGATAGCAAAGATCAATAAAACTAGAAGCTGGTTCTTTGAGAAGATAAACAAAATTGATAAAGCATTAGCCAGACTCATCAAGAAAAAAAGGGAGAAGACTCAAATCAATAGAATTAGAAATGAAAAAGGAGAAGTAACAACGGACACTGCAGAAATACGAAAGATCATGAGAGAATATTACAAGCAACTCTATGCCAATAAAATGGACAGTTTGGAAGAAATGGACAAATTCTTAGAAATGCACCACCTGCCAAGGCTGAATCAGGAAGAAATAGAAAATATGAGCAGACCAATCACAAGCACTGAAATTGAAACTGTGACTAAAAATCTTCCAACAAACAAAAGCCCAGGACCAGATGGCCTCACAGGCAAATTCTATCAAACATTTAGAGAAGAGCTAACACCTATCCTTCTCAAACTCTTCCAAAACACAGCAGAGGGAGGAACACTCGCAAACTCATTGTACGAGGCCACCATCACCCTGATACCAAAACCAGACAAGGATGTCACAAAGAAAGAAAACTACAGGCCAATATCACTGATGAACATAGATGCAAAAATCCTCAACAAAATACTAGCAAACAGAATCCAACAGCACATTAAAAGGATCATACACCATGATCAAGTGGGGTTTATTCCAGGAATGCAAGGATTCTTCAATATATGCAAATCAATGAACGTGACACAGCATATTAACAAATTGAAGGAGAAAAACCGTATGATCATCTCAATAGATGCAGAGAAAGCTTTTGACAAAATTCAACACCCATTTATAATGAAAACCCTGCAGAAAGTAGGCATAGAGGGAACTTTCCTCAACATAATAAAGGCCATATGACAAACACACAGCCAATGGTGAAAAACTGAAAGCATTTCCACTAAGATCAGGAACAAGACAAGGTTGCCCACTCTCACCACTCTTACTCAACATAGTTTTGGAAGTTTTAGCCACAGCAATCAGAGAAGAAAAGGAAATAAAAGGAATCCAAATCGGAAAGGAAGAAGTAAAGCTGTCACTGTTTGCAGATGACATGATACTATACATAGAGAATCCTAAAGATGCCACTAGAAAACTACTAGAGCTAATCAATGAATTTGGTAAAGTAGCAGGATACAAAATTAATGCACAGAAATCTCTGGCATGCCTATACACTACTGATGAAAAATCTGAAAGTGAAATCAAGAAAACACTCCCATTTACCACTGCAACAAAAAGAATAAAATATCTAGGAATAAACCTACCTAAGGAGACAAAAGGCCTGTATGCAGAAAATTATAAGACACTGATGAAAGAAACTAAAGATGATACATATAGATGGAGAGATATACCATGTTCTTGGATTGGAATAATCAACATTGTGAAAATGACTCTACTACCCAAAGCAATCTACAGATTCAATGCAATCCCTATCAAACTACCACTGGCATTTTTCACAGAACTAGAACAAAAAATTTCACAATTCGTATGGAAACACAAAAGACCCCGAATAGCCAAAGCAATCTTGAGAACGATAAACGGAGCTGGAGGAATCAGGCTCCCTGACTTCAGACTATACTACAAAGCTACAGTAATCAAGACACTATGGTACTGGCACAAAAACAGAAAGACAGATCAATGGAGCAGGATAGAAAGCGCAGAGATAAACCCACGCACATATGGTCACCTTATCTTTCATAAAGGAGGCAGGAATGTACAGTGGAGAAAGGACAGCCTCTGCAATAAGTGGTGCTGGGAAAACTAGACAGGTACATGTAAAAGTATGAGATTAGAGCACTCCCTAACACCATACACAAAAATAAGCTCAAAATGGATTAAAGACCTAAATGTAAGGCCAGAAACTATCAAACTCTTAGAGGAAAACATAGGCAGAACACTCTTTGACATAAATCACAGCAAGATCCTTTTTGACCCACATCCTAGAGAAATGGAAATAAAAACAAAAATAAACAAATGGGACCTAATAAAACTTCAAAGCTTTTGAACAGCAAAGGAAACCATAAACAAGACCAAAAGACAACCCTCAGAATGGGAGAAAACATGTGCAAATGAAGCAACTGACAAAGGATTAATCTCCAAAATTTATAAGCAGCTCATGCAGCTCAATAACAAAAAAACAAACAACCTAATCCAAAAATGGGCAGAAGACCTACATAGACATTTCTCCAAAGAAGATGTACAGATGGCCAACAAACACATGAAAGAATGCTCAACATCACTAATCATTAGAGAAATGCAAATCAAAACTACAATGAGATATCATCTCACAGCAGTCAGAATGGCCATCATCAAAAAATCTAGAAACAATAAATGCTGGAGAAGGTGTGGATAAAAGGGAAGACTCTTGCACTGTTGGTGGGAATGTAAATTGATACAACCACTGTGGAGAACAGTATGGAGGTTCCTTATAAAACTACAAATAGAACTACCATATGACCCAGCAATCCCACTACTGGGCATATACCCTGAGAAAACCATAATTCAAAAAGAGTCATGTACCAAAATGTTCATTGCAGCTCTATTTACAATAGCCTGGAGATGGAAACAACCTAAGTGTCCATCATCGGATGAATGGATAAAGAAGATGTGGCACATATATACAATGGACTATTACTCAGCCATAATAAGAAACAAAATTGAGCTATTTGTAATGAGGTGGATAGACCTAGAGTCTGTCATACAGAGTGAAGTAAGTCAGAAAGAGAAAGACAAATACCGTATGCTAACACATATATATGGAATTTAAGAAAAAAAAATGTCATGAAGAACCTAGGGGTAAGACAGGAATAAAGACACAGACCTACTGGAGAACGGACTTGAGGATATGGGGAGGGGGAAGGGTGAGCTGTGACAAAGCGAGAGAGAGGCATGGACATATATACACTACCAAACGTAAGGTAGATAGCTAGTGGGAAGCAGCCGCACAGCACAGGGAGATCAGCTCGGTGCTTTGTGACTGCCTGGAGGGGTGGGATAGGGAGGGTGGGAGGGAGGGAGACGGAAGAGGGAAGAGATATGGGAACATATGTATATGTATAACTGATTCACTTTGTTATAAAGCAGAAACTAACACACCATTGTAAAGCAATTATACTCCAATAAAGATGTAAAAATAAATTAATTAATTAAATAAAATAAAAAAAGAAAGCCATTCCTCTCTCCCACATCTTTTCCTTAGTAGAGATTGACCTATGCACCCCATAAACAGTTGAATAAATATTAAATTACACATAAAGATGAAATAAATAAGAAATATATATTATTCAAGCAAATCTTTGCTGTAGTACACTCACAATCTTTAGATATTTACTATACAGTCTATTAGTAGTAAGAAATAGAACTTTTAAAATTTGGGTCAAATTCTTAAATTTTGGTGTGCCATAGGATCACTTTTGAGAGCATGTTAAAAACATGGATGTCACGGTCCCACCCTAAAGTTACTGAATCAGAATCCACTGGGGTAGAATTGGGGCAAATGATTGTTGAGAAGGTGATTCTGATTCACACAAAATTTAAGAATGCTGCTCTTGTTGATATTACCATATTAATTCAAACTAACTGAGAGCAGTTCAAATTAGTAGAAAACTTGAATCACAGAATATTTAAAGTAACACAGCCTTCTAATCATTGGGTACATAAATTAACAAGATAATTTCCAACTATTTCCAAGCAAAAATTCTACTAGTTTGTTTGAAGAACCTAGGGGCAGGACAGGAATAAAGATGCAGACATAGAGAATGGACTTGAGGACATGGGGAGGGGGAAGGGTAAACTGGGACGAAGTGAGAGAGTGGCATGGACTTATAGACACTACCAAATGTGAAATAGATAGCTAGTGGGAAGCAGTTGCATAGCACAGGGAGATCAGCTCCGTGCTTTGTGACCACCTACAGGGGTGGGATAGGGAGGGTAGGATAGGGAGGGTGGGAGGGAGGGAGACGCAAGAGGGAAGAGATATGGGAACATATGTATATGTATAATTGATTCACTTTGTTATAAAGCAGAAACTAACACACCACTGTAAAGCAATTATATTCCAATAAAGATGTTAAAAAATAATAATAATGTAAAAGAGGACAATTATTATATTAATGTTAGAGATGCCTGATACTTCTGAATTATTCCACTCCAAAATTATGAAGGATGTTTTAAACAAGTATCTTGAAAACTGTCTGCATACTTTTAAAGGCTGTAAATATTTTCACTGATTTGTTTCAAAATGAGTAAGGTAATTTCATGTATCAAAAGACAGTTGTATCCTCCCTTTAAAAGAAATTAAAAATAAATAACTTAGTATTTTGATTTATGTGTCACTTTCTTATGAGTTTGCTGAGTGTGAGTAGTCCTTTATATTAACCCAGGATATATTAATAAAATATTTCTGAAACCTCAGAGCTGAAAACTAAACCTCAGTCAATGATCAATGATAATATCTTAATTCAGATGACTATTGCGAGATGAGATAATACACGTAAAGCACTTAGCATAATAACAAGTTTATAGCAAGAACCCTATACATATTAATCATTATTTTTCTATATTTCATCATGCCAAGTTAAATTTATGACTTACATCAAGTGTTTCATCATGTTTTTCTGGCCTGGCCTGGACCTAGATAGACCTAATGATTATTTAATATAATTATGCACATTAGCATAGGCCTGTGGGCTCAGGAACTGAAATAAAAACTCCCAAAAAACCAATTTAATAAAAATGAACATTAGCAACAAACTCTTCAGGGTATACTGAGATTTATCAAATTTTTTTTTTGTACTTCTATCAAACAGACAAAGAATCATGAAAATTATGCATGGAGATTAAAAATTTAACAAGTTAAATGCTCGGAAAAATAAAGGTTTATGAGAAAAGAATAAAACTGGAAATATTTACATAAAAAATGCTAGTAAGGAAGCAATTCAATCATCAAACAGTGACAATCTGAAGTTATATTTGCTTGTAACATCAAGAAGACATTTCGTTTCACAATGAAAGCATTATACTAGACTGATTTCCTTTATGATGTTCCCATTGGACTACCATTAAGATTTGTTTTATATGTCAAAGATAGTCCTAATGTAAACATGAAAGAACTATTTAAAGCCATAGTTCAAATGAAACAGCATGGTATTCTAGATTATCATGAGTACCTCCCCTCTGTATATAGGACCATGTCAGCCAGCTAGCTTCCATTTCAAATGCAGTCCATTTGCTGCTACACTGGCTATTTATTATCAGAAGATGTATTTACTGTACTACTTATCCAGTAAAAGAAAAGAATAAGAGCAGTACCAGTTAGTGTACTGATGGTTCTTATATATTTTTTTCAATCATTTAAAAAGGGCAAACAGGAGAACATTTATTTCAAAAGACTGCTCCAAAAGATACACCTCAGAAGTAAAACTAGGAATAGCGATGCTTTTGTTTCATACAAGACAAAGTGATGATTACACAAATATTTATTCCTATCACAAACCAAATTATAAACATTCTAGAAGAGACTCGGCCACTGATCACCTGAAGAAACTGCATAGAGGAAACAGTATATTTAGTGGTCACAGACACACAACTTGGGAATCAGTCAGACCTTGAGCACAAACTTCCTTTCACCACTTAATAGCCATGCTACATTAGGCAAAACTATTTAACCTCCGCAAACCTCAATTTCATCATATATAAAATGGGAGTACTACTTCATTTCCCAGACCCTGAGACGTCCTTGAAAAAACATATAAACATTTCTAAATCAGGATGAGTCTGACAAATAATGTTAAAAGAAACTGGACGGCCAAGAGGCAGAGAAATAACTTGACTGAGCATGTGCAAACTGACCTGCGAGAAGATATTTCTTTATGTGATTACACACCTCAGCTGAGTTGTTTATACTGGTGGCAATGTACTCACCTGAATTTTAACTTAATTCAAGCTCTTAAAATACCTTCAGAAAGATTTCACTATGATGTAGTATTGAAATAAAAAAATTGTTGTGCTCACAGAAGACTGTAAGTCACATGCAATAAAAATCAACTAAAATTGTCAATTCTCTCACACTAGACCACACATAACATTTTCAAAGGTAGAAGTTAGAGAAGTTGGTATGACCAATTTGTGGAGTCAAACATCTAAATGTAAAAACTTCGAGCTGACTTTGAAGAAAAGATTAATTTTCAGAGATATGTACTTTAATAAAGGCAAAAATTTTACAAGTTTAATCAAATAGAAATCCACCAATGAAATTAATTTTCTTTGATATACTTATGCAATTACAAAGGTGCTGAAGAGATCCAGGCATAGGTCATAAAAGCAGCATGTCAATAGGATGATACACGTAGCTGTTAATGGCCAAAAGTGATTCAGAAAAATCTTAAGACTCCCAAATGTAAAGGTTTAGATTCAAACATTGATTACAATGCTAAAGAAGCTGGAGAATGAATAAATGTTTACTATTACTAGTTGAGGGGCATAGAGGGAGAGAGGGGGGAGGGAGGGGGAGGGGGGAGACGGAGGGAGAGAGGGAGAGAGAGAGGGGGAGAAAGGCGAGAGATAAGTAACCACCCCACCACCACCAAAAAATACATCATCCAATCATCACCTTGAAGAGTCAAAGCCAGTAATATCTACCTTCGATCTTTTTGGTGAGGATTAAATGAGACGTGTAAAACATCAGCCACAGTGCATAGCACACACAGTAAACATGCAGCGAACTGTTGCTGTTATTATTATTATTAGTCACATTTTGAAAAAAAATTAAATAATGAATGACAACAAATTATTCTTTACTTTCTTAAGCATTGGTCCAAATAAAATGGCTTAAACTACAGTAAGAAAAATAATTTTGTGGAGTCTTTTAAATTCCCTAATTAAAAAATATTTTACTTACATAATTATAGCAAGAATTATTTTGGTTAAGTATAAAGGTAAACCTTATCAAACCAGCTATTAATACTGTTTGTAATCATTTAACCCCAAGTTATACTTTAATGGTGGTTGTTGGTGTGCTATTTCCTAGTTTTGTCAGTCATTAAGATTTTATGTCATTCTAATAGAGCTGCCAAAAATTAAAAGTTATGAAAAAGACAGCAGGTTCATATATACTTAGCTAATTTATTTATACAAAAAGTCAGACTAGTAAAACAAAGCCAAATGGGGTACACAGACATGTTTTCTGTGAACCACACAAGTTTGTTTTTAATTTTAATTAATTTTAATCCTAATTTAATTTTAAATAATTGCCAAGATTTAATGTTCTTTTAAAATCCAGATTTTCAGCTTCCCTTGAAAAAAACAGAGTCTGGCAACACTAACTGAGCATTTTACTATAATCAGTAAGAGCTGAGAAGGAGATGCACCCTTGCCCTGCCCCACTCTCCTCAGATGGCCATAACCTCAACCCTGCCCCCTTTAGTCTTTTAAATTTCCTTCCTGGCCTGTGCAAATATTTGAATCTCCAACTTTCGATGTACACATTTGACTCGTTTTTCTAACCTGGAGTTTCTGAAGAATTGGACAATGGAGCAGATGCTTCAGCTAAGGCAGCTAATGTAGCTAATACTGATGTAGAGGAGTTTCCAAATTGAACAGCAGATACACCCGTTTCATCTACGATAAAGGAGAAAACATGTTTGAATTTTTAAGGAATTTAATCTAGTGAATTTTTCTGATAATCTGTTTTACTTTATTCAACTCTTAAATGAAGCTTAGATAATATTAGTTTTGTGAAAAACGAGCTTGGATAGCATTAACTTTTGAAAGGTAATACTGCAGTACATTTTGCAATATCACCTTTCTTTAGATTATTTTGCCTCATAAAATTTTTTTTGCCAATTATAACAAAGAAAACCAAGGTGGCTGATATAATCTTACCCTCATTCTCCAACAGTCCTTTCTTAAAAGGATGAATACCTACTAAAGCATAAAATCCCAACAGCTATCCTATATGCATCTCAATACCTGTTGCCTTGGATGAATTTTCTGAAGATACCAGACCTGTTAGGTTCACCACCCCTCCAGGTCCAATGATAAACTGTGGTGTTGCAGCGTGTATCGTCACAGTGTCGGGACTCTCTGGGTTTGTGTTGATTTGGTTCTGCATAGCAATCTAGAGGACAAATTACCATAGTGTTTTCAGAATTATAACCAGAACATATAGGACAGACTTTTAATGTAACATCCTGTAATCTAAGAATCATATAATACAAATGGAAATCCTTGTTTCTGGTCTACTGAAAGTATAGTGGTAAATCATAGATATGTATTTATATCCTGAGTTTCCCTCTTAGGTAAAGCAGCAAAATCCCATGTGAGGCGAAGTAGGTATCTGAAAGGATTGTATAGAACTCAGTTGAGTGAATTCCCTGGTGGTCCAGCGGTTAGGACTCTGCGCTTTCACTGCCAAGGGTATAGGTTCAATCCCTGGTCAGGCAACTAAGATCCCGCGAGCCACGCGGTGGGGCCAAAAAAAAAATCTGTGTTCTATATATAAATAGAACACAGTTGAAAGATATTCTGCTGCCCTGCAGCTACAGAAATTAAATTACTTAAATCAAATTATGTTCTCTACTATATTCAGCAATATATAACACTACCTATATAAAGCACATCCTTCTCAGTTAATTGTCCTCCATCCTCAACCCTAGGCTCCAAACTGCACTCTTGGGAGTAAAAGAATTGGAAGAAGCACAGCACAATTTATTTTCCTGAACACATAACATCTTTTAAGTAACTAGATGAAGTTCAACAGACTCAGATAGTCTTAGAGAAGAGTTCTACTGGGAAGGAGAACAAGAAGATAGGCAAGAAGACGCAATAAGTAAAGAAGAAAATTTACATCAATGTTGTCTAGCTAAAGAAAAGAGAAGTAATGTTGGTTAGTAGGAAAACTTGTCCAAAAACCATAAATAACTATGTTCATAAACAGATTTTTTTGAGGATGGTGAAAAAATAAAAGAAACCAATCAGAATGATGAAGACTGCATCACTCACTGAGGGGACATGATTACGATTCCTAAAAAAAATGTTAGTGGAAGTATAACAGACTTGAAAAACCATAAGGTATCCAAACATGCATCAAAATAATTAATAGACTAAAATGTATAGAAGGGAATTCAGAACCTTACAAACACTGAAAGTAATCACTTTATCTAATCTTCTAATGTTACATGCAAAGACTGTGGTCTTACAATTAGGAAAATGAACAGCAATGAACAAAGAGGAAGTGAAAAAGGAATAGGACTGTCCAAAATAAGTCCAAAATGAAAAACTACAAGCTAAATAGTTCAAATCATCCATATGACAGAGATCCTTTTATTTTCTTAAATTAAAAGCCAAAAGTTACCTGTAGTATCTCTGCTAAATCTTCATTCCCATTGTCTATTGAAATATCAAACGCAGTTTTACAAAATTTACTTTGCGTGTGTACATCAGCACCATATTTGATTAAGAGTTCCACCACCTCTTGATGATTGTGTTCTGTGGCCCAGTGTAGAGCTGTCATCTTCAACATGTCCTTTGCATTGACATCAGCGCCATGCTATACAAATATTTCAAAATAAGAAATTTCTAAAATACGAAATATAAAGAAGTCCTGATATGAAAATACTAGCCACTGTGCTTTAAACCAAGAATTTGCTACTAATATGACCAACTCTTTATTTTTGTGTGTTGAATGATCTACACGTTCCAGGAATCACCACACATCTGTCACGTAATCAGTTTCCTATCATGTTGGCTTTCCTAATTGCATTCCTTCTAATTTCTTAGGCGTACAGCAATTATTTTTTCAGTCATCCAGCCATGAGTATGAAGGGCTAGAATGGCATAAGGTGTGAAGGAAAACTATGAACATTCCTCCAAAACCCTCCAGCTCCTTATTTACACAAAAATATCCCTTGCTTTCAAAACCAGTGCAATATAATGAATTAATAGGGAGCTATCAAGAGATACACTATCCATTATGGTTGTCACTAGACACATGTAGCCGAATACAGTTATGCTGTGCATGTAAATACACACTGGAATTCAAAGACCTCACACCAAAAAAAGGATGTAAAACATCTCAATAATTTTTAAATTGATTTCATGTTGAAATTATAATATTTTATATATACCGAGTTAAATAAAATATAATATTAAAATTATTTTGTTTTTACTTTTTTAATGTAGCTATACAAAATCTAGAATTACACGTGACTTGTACTCGTGGCTTATATTGTATGTTTTTTGGATAAGTTGATCTAGAGGCCAGAATAAAAAGAATTAAGAATATCTAAATCTATCACTCTCTGTTTCAGAATTTTTTTTTTGGCATTTAGATGATTAAAGAAAAAGCCCTGCCTGTATTATTTGTTTGTTAATTATTCAAGCCTAACATTCCCTTCCATGTGTGTTTTAAATATGTTGAGTAAGACAAAGCTGTAGTCCCTCACCACAGCAAAGACCAAGATCTAAGAAGTCAATTGTCTGACTTAACTAAAAACATACAATGAGGAAGTTTTTCCCCCCACAAAATAACACTTTAAAATAATTTTCACTCAAATGAATGCTTACCCACAAAAAATGAGATAACATGGGGGAAAAAAGTAGACATTCAATAAAACAGAGACAGGCTCGGACCTGGGACCCTTTGCTGCAGTGCTTGCACCTGGACAAACATCTCCTCCAGCGACAGAATACAAAGAAACTAATATAAGGGACTAAAAATAACTGCGTGCATGTGCAGTTGGGGCAAATTATGAAAAATAAGATACAAAAGACCAAAAACCCAACTGCCACTTCTGAGGTGTTGGGAGCAAAAGCAGGGTACTGCATACAGCACCACTAAGGGGGTGGGCAGACCACCCAAGCCACCCCTCCCATGTGACCCCTGGACTGGCCCCTACCCTCACTGCATTTAAGGGACCAGCTCCTCCCCTGTCAGGGAGTGAGCAAGGGAACCTGATACTTGTTTTCGCTCCCTAGTGCTATAGCACAAGTCCTAATAAAGCCTTGCCTGAATTACTTGTCTGGCCTTAAGGAGTCCAAGAACCCTGTCAGTAACAAAACTAGTTCCCTTCTCCCTCTTATAAAACCACTATGGTTTTATAGCCTTTGGGGTCTTACTTTCAAAAGCAAAGTGCAAAAAGAGAACACATACCTTAAGCAAAACCTCCACTATGCTGGCATGGCCCTCAGAAGCTGCCATATGCAGCGGTGTTCGGTCCACTTTGGTTCTGGCATCCCTACTTACACCGGCTCGGAGTAGTACTTCTGTGGTGGAATAATGTCCGTACTGTGCTGCCAGATGAAGTGGAGAAGTTCCAAGCTATACCACAAGAAAAAAAATCCACATCTATAGTCATTTTAAAATATACTTCTATCTTCTACTTTATATATTCTGTTTACAGAGCAAACAGATTCTCTTTATATCAAATGTTTACACAGTAACTCAAAACTGAAAAGGAATAATTTTTGCTGATCACAGTCTCTTCATAGGGGCCTTCAAGAATTCCCATTCATTTCTCAGTGAGGAAGAAATGACAATATTTCATTTAATTCAAACTTGCTTTCTTTATTTTGTTATCAGATAGTCTAAACAAAATTAATTTCATCAGGAATTAGACATAATTAGGGTCAGAAACTTTTAAGCATTAGAAAGTTTTCCTCACACCATTCACACAAAACTTTTCATCTATGAAATTCACATCAAATAATTGTAACAGTGTACATTTTTACATTAAACTGTTTCTAGGAGTTAAAAATAAATTAATTAAAGCACCTCAGTGATCTTTTTAAAGGAGTTCATATAGTCATTTTTCAAGGAAAAAATCTGATGTGAGGTGCACTTGCTAAAGGTGAGTTAAGACGGAACCAAAACATGCAGCAGAAACTAACACAACATTGTAAATCAACTATTCTCCAGTAAAAATTTTAAAAAAAGAACCAAAAGAGAGCCCAGTTCTCCTGAAATTGGTTCCACGTGGCCTAGTCACGCTACATTCAAAATATACAGAAGTACATACTAAAATGTGAAGAAGAGCCTTATCAGGGGTATATTTTTGTGTGTGTGTGTGTGTGGTACGCGGGCCTCTCACTATTGTGGCCTCTCCCGTTGCGGAGCACAGGCTCCGGACACTCAGGCCCAGCGGCCATGGCTCACGGGCCCAGCCGCTCCGAGGCATGTGGGATCCTCCCGGACCGGGGCATGAACCCGTGTCCCCTGCATCGGCAGGCGGACTCCCAACCACTGCGCCACCAGGGAAGCCCAGAGGTATAATTTTTAATAGGTGAAAACTAGAATTACATTATATCACATGCACTTAGAAGCACAAAAAGTCCCTACAACTCTCTGATTACCAAGGCACTCATGTTCTAAAGAACCAAGATAGTTCACTAGAACATGCAATTTGCTAAGACCACTGCTGTAATAATAGCAACTAAGGTTTTTATTTAAGCACTTTCCATAGCAAGCACTATTCTAAGACCTTTACACCTATTGTATCATTTAATCTCCTCAAAACACAGGTACTATTACTATCCTCATTTGGCAGTAAAAGAAACTAAGGCATGACCAGGGGATAAGGGGGGGATAAACTGGGAGATTGGGATTGACATATACACACTACCATATATAAGACAGATAACTAGTAAGAACGTGCTTTATAGCATAGGGAACTCTATTCAATATTCTGTAATGGCCTATATGGGAAGAGAATCTTAAAAAAAAAAAAAAAGAGTGGATATATGTATAACTGATTAACTTTGCTGTTCACCTGAAACTAATACAACAATGTAAATCAACTATAATAAAAAGTTTTAAAAATTTTAAGAAAATAAGTAAGGCACAAAGAGGTTACTAATTTGCCTGAAGTCACACAAGTAAGAGTCATAAGACAAAGCTAGGTATGTGCTCTCAATATATGGTAAAAATGGAAATCATTTATCCTGGGAATAATTATTTTATTACTATTAAAAGCCTTGTATTTTTAAGGGAAGGTCATTCCTGCAGATTAAAGAAGATTTTTAAACAATCCTTTCTTCCTCCATGCTCTATCATACTTTTCTAAAACTGGCCTTTTCTATACTCTTAAATTCTAATATTTAATGAAATACCTCCATAGCCTATTTAGCAACCATGAGTTCTGCTCAGTGTGATAAAATGGTTTCTTTTGTAATTTTTTCTTCTCGAGACCTTACCTTTTTGGTTGATGATACAAAATATGTATATACGTACATATATGTAGTTTGAAGGAGGAAAATAAGGTAAATACCATCACAGTCTATAAATAAAACATTACCAGCAATTTAGAATCTTCCCACGTGCCACTCCCTAATAAGCCCCTCCCCCAACCCCTGAGGTAATTACTAGTCTGAATTTTGTAATAAAGATTGCTTTACTTTGCTTTTTTAAAAATTACTATGTATCCCTAAATAATATACTTTGGTTTTGTCTGCTCTGAAATTTATTTAAATAGAATCACATTGCATGTATTTCTCTGAGACTTGCCTTCTTTGGCTTAATATCATAAGATTCACCCACGTTGATGAATATAAGTATAGTTCACTAATTTTCTCTGCTCTATGATTTTCTACCAAATGAATAAGCCATAATCAATTTAACTAACCCACTGTTGAGCATTAAGGTTTCCAGTTTTTTATTATGAATAATGCTGCTACTAAAAACAGTCTTATACATGAACAAGAACTTCCCTTGGAAATATTCTTAGAAGTTCAATAGTTATGCCAGAGGGTATGTACACATTTAAATCTACTAGGTACTGCCAAACTGTTCTCCAAAATGTTTCTATCAATTTATGGATCTCCTCACCAACGGTTGGTGCTGAAAGACTTTTTTGTTTAGTTTTTTCTTATCTGATGGATAAGCAATAGTATTTCATGATTTTACTTTGCATTTGCCCAATCATTAATGTAGCTGAGCATCTTTTCACGTTTATTGGTTATTCAAACATTCTCTTTAGTCAAGTACCATATCAAGTCATTTGCCCTATCTTCTTTGTCTTGTTTTTCATCACTGTCATGGGAATCCCTATGTATTATGGACACTAATCCTTCTTAAGATTTTTGTCTTTTTTTTTCAGGGTTTATACATTTTTTTTTTAATTGAAGTATAACTGATTTACAATATTATATTAGTTTCAGGTGTACAGCATAGTGATTCAGTATTTTTATAGATTATACTCCATTAAAAGTCATTACAGGGGCTTCCCTGGTGGCGCAGTGGTTGAGAGTCAGCCTGCCGATGCAGGGGACACGGCTTCGTGCCCCGGTCCGGGAAGATTCCACATGCCGCGGAGCGGCTGGGCCCGTGAGCCATGGCCGCTGAGCCTGCGCGTCCGGAGCCTGTGCTCCGCAACGGGAGAGGCCACAACATTGAGAGGCCCGCGTACCGCAAAAAAAAAAAAAAAAAAACGGTCATTACAAAATAATGGCTACAATTCCCTGTGCTATACAATATATCCTTATTGCTAATATGTTTTATACATGGTAGTTTATATCTCTTAATCCTATACCCTATTTCGTCCTTCCCCACTTTACTCTCCCCACCAGTAACCACTAGTTTGTTTTCTGTATCTGTGAGTCCAGTTTCTGTTTTGCTATACACATTTGTTAATTTTTTAGATTCCACGAATAAATGGTATCATACAGTATTTGTCTTTCTCTGACTTATTTCATTAGGCATAATACTCTCCAGATCCATCCACATTGCTGCAAATGGCAGAACTTCTTTCTTTTTTATGGCTGAGTAATAGTCCACTGTACATGTACATACCACATCATCTTTATCCATTTGCCTGTTGATGGACACTTGGGTTGCTTTCATATCTTGACTATTGCAAACAGTACTTCTATGAACATTGGGGTGCACGTATCTCTTTGAATTAGAGTTTTCATTTTTTCCAGATATATACCCTGGAGTGGAATTGCTAGATCATATGGTAGTTCTATTTTTAGCTCTTTGTGGAACCTCCACACTGTTTTCCATAGGGGCTGCACCAATTTACATTCCCACCAACAGTGCACGAGGATTCCCTTTTCTCCATATCCTTGCCAACATTTATTTGTAGACCTTTTGATGATAGCCATTCTGACAGGTGTGACGTGATATCTCATTGGTATCTTGAAGCCTCTTTTTGTCTTGATGTACTACGGGATCACTATGATGTATCTAGATATAGATTATTTTTACTGATTCTGCTGGAGATTTTCTGGGCTACTTGAATCTGTGAGCTGCCATCTTTCATCAGTCTTGGAAAAGCTAAACCATTATCTTTTAAAATTATTTCATCCCTATTTTCACTCTCCTTGTGGATTTATGATTAGATATATGTTAGACTTTCTCATACACTAGCCTTCATGACTCCTGACATCTTTTATATTTTTTTGTTTTTCTCTGCACCGCATTCTGAATGATTTTTTTTTGTTTTTCAGTTTACTAATTTTCTCTTCAGCTATTCCTAATCTGCTATTAAAATCTTATCTAAAGTCCTTATAGGTCTGCTTATGTTGTCAGTTGTTCCAGTGGGTTATTGTCCAAGCTGCCTTGTGTCCTTGTGTGTTCAGTTTTTGTTGGGTTTTTTTTTTCGTTTGGCCGCACCACGTGGCATGCGAGATCTTAATTACCCGACCACAGATCAAACCCGCACCCCCTGCAGTGGAAGCACGGAGTCTTAACCACTGGACTGCCAGGGAAGTCCCAGTGTTCAGTTATTTTTGACTGTTCATTTTCCTTGGACTTTCATTTGTAGATATGAAGCCTGGGAGGAAGGTAGGTTCCTCCAAAAAGGATATTCATTTGCTTGTGTCAGGAACCAAGGGTAACCTCTAGTCCAAAGATAATTTTAAATTCATTCTTCAGTTCAGAGTTTTGCAGAATACATAAGTATTTATGAGTTAAGGCCACAAATGTGTGCAAAGGATGGCTTTTGACTCCAAATTCTCGTCAACAACATTTTTCCTCTCTCCATTTGGTACCTTAGTTCAAGCCAGTTCATTTGCCTTGCAGTATCCTAACAACAGGGGCAGGGGCAGGGGCAGGATCAGGTAGGAGGATGGAGGGGGTATTTCTGGTTTACCCTTACAACGAAGGTACATCTCTTTAGGATTCCAGTATTATGGGGAAAGGATCTCTAGGAGACTTCCCTCTATGAGCAGTCTCAGGTCTTTATCTTAAGTAACCTATGCCGGGGAGGTAGAACACCAACTGGCAAATTTACTGAGTTAGCAAATGTTCTAAGGGTGAAATTTCTCTGGGTTATGGCCTTTGCTTAGTTTTTCAGCTTGATAATCCCTTACTTTCTTTCTAACTCATCAGTGCCCTTAAGATTTTTTTTTAATATACTCAGTCAAAAATTCTTTATCTTTTAAAGACAGATGCTGAAAGCTATGGATGAAACAAAATGGTTCCTGAAATTTACTTTAAAATAATACTAAACAAAGAAAGTAAATGGGGTTATAGAGGAAATAAGATTCATTTGATTTGATAATTTTTGAAGGGTATACAGGGGTTGATTTATGTTTGAAATTTTCCATACTAAAAAAAATTGTTTTGAATGAAAAGTTAAAAAGAACATGGAACAAGTAAGCTAAAAACAACAAAATCAAAACTCTGGAGTTTTTAGTTGTTACCAGTGGGAGAATTAATCCATATTCCTAACCCTCCACATTCCCAAGAATATCCCTTTTGATTTACCTGCAGAATTAAACAGAGTTATGGTTTCTGTCTTCTTCACAATTGCCTTCTGTAATTACTAAGAACTCCTTCTCATTCCTTTCTTCCTTCTGAGTGATGTTTGCAATAGTTTTACAAGTAACAATTGAAATGCAAACATTTTTCCTTTTTTAGAATCAATTATAACATTAACACCAAATTTGCTTTTTCTGAATTGTAAATTCTACCTGTGCTATTTATAAGGCCTTTAAATTAAATCCCAAGCAGCTACATTTCACATTCATCCTGCATTACTAAACTCCGTAATTTAAAGAAAAACCCATGTGTGGACAGAATATTTGGATAAGGTGGTCTATTATAAAAAAAAGTATATGAACCATTCTCTTTAAAAGCAAGCTATAATTCTAAAATTGCAAACAAATTTGCAAAAAAATTAAATTTTCACCACTTATAAACACAATACTGACTAAACTTTTAACTGGAAAAACTCAAAAATGAGAGGAAGAAGAAGAAGGAGAAGGAGGAGGAGGAAGAGGAGGGGGAGGAGGAGGAGGAGAAAACAAAAAACAAAAAAACCCCACAACATTAAAACCATTCTTTACCCAGTCTGTAGTAAAAGGAGCTCCATTAGCCATCAAAATACGAACTTCATCATCTTGACCTGCTCGAGCCGCTTCTAAAAGCTTCTTTCCCAAATCTACCAGGGACATCTAAACAAAACATAGATGAATTTAACATCTCCATTTATACATTATGACATAATTTTTTTCCCTTCTATCTTCACTAATAAGTCAGTTCTCAATTAGACCTTCAAAAGGTTGTGATATAGTTCCTCTGAAACTACAGATCATATAAAAGCAATTTTTATTTGAATTTTGGGAACAGATTTTTCTTTCTTATCAAATTTTTAACTAGGATAATAAAATTAATTTGAATTCTCCGAACACAGCTGGTAAAAAATAGAAGAGGTAAGTGGCAAAGAAAGCTTGTCTAAAATTTAAAACTAGCAACAAACTGTTTTCACTGGAGGAGTTGCAGCAATAAAGTTTTCTCACAAATGTAAATAGAAATAAGGTAAATATATTATCCTCTTTAAGTGGTACAAAATTTAAAATAAATCTACCATAACTTTTTTTAGCAACAGTGAATGTGCTCAGAATTTGAAAATAAGTATTTTCAACCCTCATACAGGCAATGTGCATGTAAGTTCTTTCAGAAAAAGGCACAATTCAGGGCTTCCCTGGTGGTGCAGTGGTTAAGAATCCACCTGCCAATGCAGGGGACATGGGTTCGAGCCCTGGTCCAGGAAGACCCCACGTGCTACAGAGCAACTAAGCCCATGCACCACAAGTACTGAGCCTGCGCTCTAGAGTTCGCAAGCCACAACTACTGAGCCTGCGTGCTACAACTACTGAAGCCTCCGCAACAAGAGAAGCCACTGCAATGAGAAGCCCATGCACCGCAATGAAGACCCAATGCATGGGACTTCCCTGGCGGCGCAGTGGTTAAGAATCTGTTGCCAATGCAGGGAACACAGGTTCAAGCCCTGGCCCGGGAAGATCCCACATGCCGCGGAGCAACTAAGCCCGTGTGCCACAACTACCGAGCCTGCGCTCTGGAGCCTGTGAGCCACAACTACTGAAGCCCACGCACCGCAACAAAGAGTAGCCCCCGCTCACCGCAACTAGAGAAAGCTTGCACGCAGCAATGAAGACCCAATGCAGCCAAAAATAAGTAATAAATAAAATAAATAAATATAAAGAAAAAAAGACCCAATGCAGCCAAATAAATAAATAAAATTAATTTATTTAAAAAAAGGCACAATTCACATTCAATGAAAATAATGAAAAGAGAGTCTAACAGTATTATCAATAGAGTATGTGTCTCACTAAGAACGTATAAATTAAGTATGCCCCACATCCTGAATACAAGATATCTGAAAATGTCACAGCCTAGGATGGGTGTGTGTGTGTGCATGTGTGTGTATGTGTGTTTGTGTCATCTTGAATAAGAAATATTGAAATATGTGTTAAGGAAAGATCATGTCAGGAGTACATAGGAGAAGAAAGATTTGAAAGTATCAGAAATGCTCAAATTCAAAAGATGACACTTCTAGAAGAAGAAAGTTCCCAAATCCAGAAAGACTATTCAATGATGTTATATGTATCTGAAAGAAAGGCAAACAGGTAGAATTTGAAGGTTGTGGGGATGGGAAGATATGGAACCCCTGAAATTTACACAAGAAAAAATGTGCCTCAGGTATGAATTTGTCTCAAAAAGTGAATACTCTTTGAGTTGAGGGGAAATAAATTATAAGAGAGGAATGTCAGGTTGATTAGTATATCCCAATCTGGTATGAACAGGAATTACTCAAGAAAAGAGGGGAAAGGAGTATGTGTGTGAGAAGAATGTTGACAGAGCTTGGAGAGGTTATTTATACCAGAAAGGAACAAAATGCATCACATAATTAGAGGTGTTAGGAAATCTAAAAGGGTTGATTAAAGGTTGATTAAAAAATGTCCCCAAAAGAACACAAGTTTGTGCTTAAATTATTGTATTTTTTAGTAGATTTCATAACACAGAAATAACCAAACATAAAGAGTGACCAGGAGCAGATGTTAATACTGGGAGGCTCACACAATGATTAGGTGAGATGTACATGTCCAAAACAGGCATTTGTCACCAAACAGGAAAGAATTTTTTATAGTTGTTCTCTTTGTAAGAATAGAAATAATTCATAATATATCCTATGGTGAAGAATAAGAAAAATAACCACATGCACTTGTGGGTTTTATGTGGGGGGTCTTTTATGCCTTTTTGTGACATTCACAACGTTTTCACCCTTGAATGTCTGATTTCCTTTCCTTTTTCCTCCCATTCTCTCATTCATACATTGGTGGAGTCACTGGAACCCAAAATATTCCTTAATCCCACTAAAAGCACCAAAATCAAGAGATTACTGTTCTTTAACGAAGGATTTTTCCTAGGGAATATGTACCAGCTGGATATAAATTAATAGCATATTCAATAGGCAAAGAATCAGAAATAATAATGTCCTACTAAAGGCAGAATAAGGTAAAAAAAAAACTGATCTCTCTTCTACAGAAATACAGTAAAATCTAAACTGGCCATACTAACAAAGACAGTGTTCTATAGTCTGGATGACCAAAATTTAATATTAACCTGGTTTTACAATGAAGTATTTCCCCCAAATACACATTTTTAAATATGTCTTACACAGTAATATAAAATCAATCTGCATTCATTCAGCATAGATACTGCCAGATGGTTTAAATATCTGGATATCTTTTATGAAGTGGTGGTTTAGGGCTTTTCCTCATTCTTTAGAAATTGGATTGTCTGCCTTTTTCTTAATGATTTGTAAGCATTCTTATATACATTCTGGATATGAGTGCTTTGTCAGATGTAATATGTATTATAAATATCTCCTTCCAGAACCCTGATTTCTTGACTCCACATCCCACGTTCTTTCCTTGATATCACATACTATCTTGTACAAGTAGATAACTGTCGTCTCATAAAAATAAAAATAAAATAATCAAACTAAAATCAAAGATAGCATAAAAATGAGTGTAAGAAACATTGAAATATTATTTAAAAGGTCTGATTCGAAAAGAGAAAACAAACAAAAAAAACCACCAAGCACCCAACAGATCAATAGTCAAAGGGCAGATCACACATTTTCTAAAAGAGAAAATAGAAATAATTCACTAAACATGTTCAGTATCACTGATGCTCAAAAAATGTGAAGTAAATAACTTTTAAAGTCAATTTGCAATTTTAACAGAAGTTATAAAAAAATGTAACTTTTGTTAAATATTAGCCTAATCCTAATGACCTAATAAATGACCCCAGTTCTGAAGACCTATCCTAAAGGAAAAATGAAAATACTGAAACAGATAAAAAATATGTGTGTATGTTTTTATAATGTGAACAAACTAAAGGTAGGAAAATAGTTAAATTGTGGAACCTAACAGAATAGGATGCAGTAATTTAAAATAATATTTTTGAAGTTATATAATAATATTAAAAAGTTATGCCATGTTGAGTGAAAAGACACAAAACTAATTTTTGAATGTCAAAATATGCATATACAGAAAAAAATACTGAAAATATTAACAGTTGTTAGGGTGGTATGATTATGGGAAAATTTGCCTCCATTTCACAAAGTTTCTGTAATATCTTCCAAATTTAAACAATGGGGTTTTTTTAAGGGACAAATTGTGTGACTGTTAAATAAGTAAACAGTGACATTAAAGAAAGTTATATACTACTGACTTACTAAACAGAAAGAGTGGAAAAAATAAAGACTATGGAGGCTACTAGGGACCTAAAATAGCAAACATATTGATCTGCTTATAAGAACTGCAACAAAACAATGATGCATTTGAACAAATCAACTTATTACATAATTCTGCAATTTTCTTAACTATTTAAAACATCATATTTAAGGACCTAGGATGCTTAAGTTACTTTGGTTTTGAAATTCCATGAGAAATACAGGTGTTTAGATTAATGTAGCTAGATACTTTTAAATTGGTGGTTCTCAATGTTAGCAGCACTGCCCCCTAGAGGATCCTCTGGATTTATATAGAGGCATTTTAGGGATTACTGGGAAGAGGGATGGGATGAATACTTTACCAGCAATTAAAAGGCAAGTGCCAGAGATACTAGAGGTCCAGCAATGCAGGAAACAATCCGGTATGGCAAAGAATTGTCATATGTCTTGTTGACTTTCAAAGGTCCCACTGAATATATCTAAGACTAGAACTTAACTAATATGTAAACAAAATGAATTTTCCCACATATTAATGCACCCCAAATTTTCTAGACTGCAACAATGCATCTCTTTGTTTTATTCAGAACTTTACTAAGAGTTTTTCACCATTTTGGAAAATCATGTCACCAATGCCAATGCCACTTGGGTATCTGAATCACCAATATGTATTATAATCAGCTTTCACAGCTATCCCATTCACAGTGATTCATAGTCATTCTATGTACAGGCGCAAGCATTTGACTACCTCTTGTTTCATCTAGTGTAGTCTGCTCCAGTACTTACATATTGAAATACACATTTTATTATAAATTGCTTTCCTTCGACTTCTCCTTTACATTAAAATTAGGGCATCATAATGATTTGTTGAAATTGTGCAGATAGATAATATTAACTATGATTTTCATTTCAAGTTAGTAAAATGGGCAATACAAAATATTTATTATAAAAGAGAGCAATAGAGGTAATAATATTGAAAATCAATGGAAGAAAATACATGTGAGATCAAGTAAGACCAAAATCAAAGATGTTCTAATTTTCTTGTCAAGAAATTTAGTGAAAGTTAAGATGACAAAAATACCAAACTGTAGCAATTTCACTCCTGATTCTCACTGGACAGGAACATGCACATCATAGTAGAATAATTCGGACCCTTAGAGGAACTCAATTGAGTTAGGACAACAAAATTGACCAAGGGGACCATAGTTCCATGTCGAGCCCTCAGTTTACTTAGTTCGTTACCTCTATATTAAATCCTCAGAGATAAAGTGTTGGATTTACATAAGATCAGTTAAAGGCTTAGCAGAAAAGGTTGCTTTTTTGGTGTGGCAAATAACTTTTCCACAAGCATATGGAGAAGTCTAATTAAATTCAATAAATTTTAATTAATGTTTAAAATACTTACTGAAAATATAATGTGTATGGTACTGAATGTCATTTAGTTTAACACTCCGTTCTTCTTGAGAAGAAAACCAAAAAACTCCCACTAATAAATTCCACCTTGAATTTCTTTACTACTTCTAAAAAAGCTTATCATATAACCTGATATAAACCATTTTTAACTCCAATTAAAATGTCTTTTAATAAGATCTATAGAGGAAATTCAAACTGTCTATAAACTTGCTACTTTTGCTCAAAAGTACATGCTGAGAGGGCCATCTAGTGGTAACAGGAATTACTACCAATAATTACATTTGCAAAGTTTAAAGTCTATTTTGTTGTGATTTTCTATAATTCATAGTTCAAAGAGCTATTGTGAGAATTATAGCATCTATTGGACATGAAAAATCTCTCTAAGACTACAAAGTACTAGTTCTATGCGAATTGTTATTAGCACTCAAAAAAATAATATGAATAAAAACACTTAGAAAATTTAAGCCTACTATAACAATTCTTAATGACAAACTTTGTCTCACTAAAAATTTTAGAATAGGACTTCCCTGGTGGCGCAGTGGTTAAGAATCGGCCTTCCGCAAAACCATAGAGGCGGACGAGGGGAAGATGGCGGAAGAGTAAGACGCAGAGATCACCTTCCTCCCCACAGATACACCAGAAGTACATCTACACGTGGAACAACTCCTACAGAACACTACTGAACGCTGGCAGAAGACCTCAGACCTCCCAAAAGGCAAGAAACTCCCCACGTACCTGGGTAGGGCAAAAGAAAAAACAGAGAAAAAAGAATAGGGACCTGCACCAGTGGGAGGGAGCTGTGAAGGAGGAAAGGTTTCCACACACCAGGAAGCCCCTTCTCACCAGGAAGCCCCTTCGCGGGCGGACACTGCGAGTGGCAGGGGGCGGAGCTTCGGAGCCGCGGAAGAGAGCGCAGCAACAGGGGTGCGGGGGGCAAAGCGGGGAGATTCCCGTACAGAGGATCGGTGCCGACCAGCACTCACCAGCCCGAGAGGCTTGTCTGCTCACCCGCCGGGGCGGGCGGGGCTGCGAGCTGAGGCTTGGGCTTCAGTCAGAGCACAGGGAGAGGACTGGGGTTGGCGGCATGAACACAGACTGCAGGGGGTCAGTGCACCACAGCTAGCCGGGACGGAGTCCGGGGAGAAGTCTGGACCTGCCGAAGAGGCAAGAGACATTTTCTTCCCTCTGTTTCCTGGTGCGCGAGGAGAGGGGATTAAGAGCGCTGCTTAAAGGAGCTCCAGAGACGGGCGCAAGACGCGGCTAAAAGCGCGGACCCCAGAGACGGGCAGGAGACGCTAAGGCTGCTGCTGCTGCCGCCACCAAGAAGCCTCTGTGTGAGCACAGGTCACTATCCACACCTACCTTCCAGGGAGCCTGTGCAGCCCGCCGCTGCCAGGGTCCCGGGATCCAGGGATAACTTCCCCGGGAGAACGCACGGCGCGCCTCAGGCTGGTGCAAAGTCACGCCGGCCTCTGCCGCCGCAGGCCCGCCCCGCACGCAGTGCCCCTCCCTCCCCCCCACCTGAGTGAGGCAGAGCCCCCGAATCAGCGGCTCCTTTAACCCCGTCCTGTCTGAGCGAAAAACAGACGCCCTCCGGCGACCTACACGCAGAGGCGGGGCCAAATCCAAAGCTGAGCCCCTGGGAGCTGTAAGAGCAAAGAAGAAAAATGGAAATCTCTCCCAGCAGCCTCAGAAGCAGTAGATTAAAACTCCCCAATCAACTTGATGTACCCTGCATCTGTGGAATACATGAACAGACAACGAATCATCCCAAATTGAGGAGGTGGACTTTGAGAGCAAGATTTATGATTTGTTCCCCTTTTCCTCTTTTTGTGAGTGTGTATGTGTATGCTTCTGTGTGAGATTTTGTCTGTATAGCTTTGCTTCCACCATTTGTCCAAGGGTTCTATCCGTCCGTATTTTTTAAAATTTTTTTCTTACTAATTAATTTTAATAACTTTATTTTATTTTACTTTTCCTTCCTCCCTTCCTCCCTTCCTCCCTCCCTCCCTCCCTTCCCTCCTTTAGACAATGAATCATCCCAAACTGAGGAGGTGGACTTTGAGAGCAAGATTTATGATTTTTTTCCCCTTTTCCTCTTTTTGTGAGAATGTGTATGCTTCTGTGTGAGATTTTGTCTGTATAGCTTTGCTTCCACCATTTGTCCAAGGGTTCTATCCGTCCGTTTTTTTTTAAAATTTTTTTCTTACTAATTAATTTTAATAACTTTATTTTATTTTACTTTTCCTTCCTTCCTTCCTTCCTTCCTTCCTCCCTCCCTTCCTCCCTCCCTCCCTTCCCTCCTTTAGACAATGAATCATCCCAAACTGAGGAGGTGGACTTTGAGAGCAAGATTTATGATTTTTTCCCTTTTTCCCCTTTTTGTGAGTGTGTATGTGTATGCTTCTGTATGAGATTTTGTCTGTATAGCTTTGCTTCCAGCATTTGTCCTAAGGTTCTATCAATCCGTTTGTTTTCTTAAATTTTTTTCTTAATAATTATTTTTTAATTTAATAACTTTATTTTATTTTACTTTATCTTCCTTCTTTTTTTTATTCCTTACTTCCCTCCTTCCTTCCTTCCTTCCTCCCACCCTTCTTTCCTTCTTTCCTTCTTCCTTCCTTCCTTTTCTTTCTTTTTCTTTCTTCCTACTTCTACTAATTCTTTATCTCTACTTTTTCTCCCTTTTATTCTGAGCCGTGTGGATGAAAGGCTCTTGCTGCTGCAGCCAGGAGTCAGTGCTGTGCCTCTGAGGTGGGAGAGCCAACTTCAGGACACTGGTCCACAAGAGACCTCCCAGCTCCACATAATATCAAATGGCAAAAATCTCCCAGAGATCTCCATCTCAAAACCAGCACCCAGCTTCACTCAACGACCAGCAAGCTACAGTGCTGGACATCCTGTGCCAAACAACTAGCAAGACAGGAACACAACCCCACCCATTAGCAGAGAGGCTGCCCAAAATCATAATAAGTCCACAGACACCCCAAAACACACCACCAGACGTGGACCTGCCCATCAGAGAGACAAGATCCAGCCTCATCCACCAGAACAAGGGACTAGTCCCCTCCACCAGGAAGCCTACACAACCCACTGAACCAACTTTAGCCACTGGGGACAGACACCAAAAACAACGGGAACTACGAAACTGCAGCCTGCAAAAAGGAGACCCCAAACACATTAAGATAAGCAAAATGAGAAGACAGAAAAACACACTGCAGATGAAGGAGCAAGATAAAAACCCACCAGACCTAACAAATGAAGAGGAAATAGGCAGTCTACCTGAAAAAGAATTCAGAATAACGATAATAAAGATGATCCAAAATCTTGGAAATAGAATAGACAAAATACAAGAAACATTTAACAAGGACCTAGAAGAACTAAAGATGAAAGAAGCAGCGATGAACAACACAATAAATGAAATGAAAAATACTCTAGATGGGATCAATAGCAGAATAACTGAGGCAGAAGAATGGATAAGTGACCTGGAAGATAAAATAGTGGACATAACTACTGCAGAGTAGAATAAAGAAAAAAAGAATGAAAAGAACTGAGGACAGTCTCAGAGACCTCTGGGACAACATTAAACGCACCAACATTCGAATTATAGGGGTTCCAGAAGAAGAAGAGAAAAAGAAAGGGACTGAGAAAATATTTGAAGAGATTATAGTTGAAAACTTCCCAAACATGGGAAAGGAAATAGTTAATCAAGTCCAAGAAGCACAGAGAGTCCCATACAGGATAAATCCAAGGAGAAATACACCAAGACACATATTAATCAAATTGTCAAAAATTAGGGCTTCCCTGGTGGCGCAGTGGTTGGGAGTCCACCTGCTGATGTAGGGGACGCGGGTTCGTGCCCCAGGCTGGGAGAATCCCACGTGCCGCAGAGCGGCTGTGCCCCTGGGCCACGGCCACTGAGCTTGCGCGTCCAGAGCCTGTGCTCCGCAACGGGAGAGGCCACAACAGTGGGAGGCCCGCGTACCACCAAAAAAAAAAAAAAAAAAAAGTGTCAAAAATTAAATACACAGAAAGCATATTAAAAGCAGCAAGGGAAAAACAACAAATAACACACAAGGGAATCCCCATAAGGTTACCAGCTGATCTTTCAGCAGAAACCCTGCAAGCAAGATGCCAGTGGCAGGACATATTTAAAGTGATGAAGGAGAAAAACCTGCAACCAGGATTAATCTACCCAGCAAGGATCTCATTCAGATTTGATGGAGAAATTAAAACCTTTACAGACAAGCAAAAGCTGAGAGAGTTCAGCACCACCAAACCAGCTTTACAACAAATGCTAAAGGAACTTCTCTAGGCAAGAAACACAAGAGAAGGAAAAGACCTACAATAACGAACCCAAAACAATTAAGAAAATGGGAATAGGAACATACATATTGATAATTACCTTAAATGTAAATGGACTAAATGCTCCCACCAAAAGACACAGATTGGCTGAATGGATACAAATACAAGACCCATATATATGCTGTCTACAAGAGACCACTTAAGACCTAGAGACACATACAGACTGAAAGTAAGGGGATGGAAAAAGATATTCCATGCAAATGGAAACCAAAAGAAAGCTGGAGTAGCAATTCTCATATCAGACAACATAGTCTTTAAAATAAAGTCTTTAAAATAAAGACTATTAGAAGATACAAAGAGGGACACTACATAATGATCAAGGGATCGATCCAAGAAGAAGATATAACAATTGTAAATATTCAAGCACCCAACATAGGAGCACCTCAATACATAAGGCAAACACTAACAGCCATAAAAGAGGAAATCAAGCCTTAGTAATTTTAAGAAAATTGAAATTGTATGAAGTATCTTTTCTGACCACAACACCATGAGACTACATATCAATTACAGGAAAAATTCTGTAAAAAAATACAAACACATGGAGGCTAAATAATACACTACTTAATAACGAAGTGATCACTGAAGAAATCAAAGAGGAAATAAAAAAATACCTAGAAACAAGTGACAATGGAGACACGACGACCCAAAACCTATGGGACGCAGCAAAAGCAGTTCTAAGAGGGAACTTTATAGCAATACAAGCCCACCTTAAGAAACAGGAAACATCTCGAATAAACAACCTAACCTTGCACCTAAAGCAATTAGAGAAAGAAGAACGAAAAAAAACCCTAAGTTAGCAGAAGGAGAGAAATCATAAAAATCAGATCAGAAATAATGAAAATGAAATGAAGGAAACTATACCAAAGATCAATAAAACTAAAAGCTGGTTCATTGAGAAGATAAACAAAATTGATAAACCATTAGCCAGACTCATCAAGAAAAAAAGGGAGAAGACTCAAATCAATAGAATTAGAAATGAAAAAGGAGAAGTAACAACGGACACTGCAGAAATACGAACGATCATGAGAGATTACTAAAAGCAACTCTATGCCAATAAAATGGACAACCTGGAAGAAATGGACAAATTCTTAGAAATGCACAACATGCCAAGACTGAATCAGGAAGAAATAGAAAATATGAGCAGACCAATCACAAGCACTGAAATTGAAACTGTGATTAAAAATCTTCCAACAAACAAAAGCCCAGGACCAGATGGCTTCACAGGCGAATTCTATCAAACTTTTAGAGAAGAGCTAACACCTATCCTTCTCAAACTCTTCCAAAATTTAGCAGAGGGAGGAACACTCCCAAATTCATTCTACGAGGCCACCATCACCTTGATACCAAAACCAGACAAGGATGTCACAAAGAAAGAAAACTACAGGCCAATATCACTGATGAACACAGATGCAAAAATCCTCAAGAAAATACTAGCAAACAGAATCCAACAGCACATTAAAAGGATCATACACCATGATCAAGTGGGGTTTATTCCAGGAATGCAAAGATTCTTCAATATACGCAAATCAATCAATGTGATAAACCATATTAAAAAACTGAAGGAGAAAACCATATGATCATCTCAATAGAGGCAGAGAAAGCTTTTGACAAAATTCAACACCCATTTATGATAAAAACCCTGCAGAAAGTAGGCATAGAGAGAACTTTCCTCAACATAATAAAGGCCATATGACAAACACACAGCCAACATCATCCTCAATGGTGAAAAACTGAAAGCATTTCCACTAAGATCAGGAACAAGACAAGGTTGCCCACTCTCACCACTCTTATTCAACATAGTTTTGGAAGTTTTAGCCACAGCAGTCAGAGAAGAAAAGGAAATAAAAGGAATCCAAATCGGAAAGGAAGAAGTAAAGCTGTCACTGTTTGCAGATGACATAATACTATACACAAAGAATCCTAAAGATGCTACCAGAAAACTACTGGAGCTAATCAATGAATCTCGTAAAGTTGCAGGATACAAAATTAATGCACAGAAATCTCTGGCGTGCCTATACACTAATGATGAAAAATCTGAAAGTGAAATCAAGAAAACACTCCCATTTACCACTGCAACAAAAAGTATACAATATCTAGGAATGAACCTACCTAAGGAGACAAAAGACCTGTATGCAGAAAATTATAAGACACTGATAAAAGAAATTAAAGATGATACATATAGATGGAGATATATACCATGCTCTTGGATTGGAAGAATCAATATTGTGAAAATGACTCTACTACCCAAAGCAATCTACAGATTCAATGCAATCCCTATCAAACTACCACTGGCATTTTTCACAGAACTAGAACAAAAAATTTCACAATTCGTATGGAAACACAAAAGACCCCGAATAGCCAAAGCAATCTTGAGAACGATAAACGGAGCTGGAGGAATCAGGCTCCCTGACTTCAGACTATACTACAAAGCTACAGTAATCAAGACACTATGGTACTGGCACAAAAACAGAAAGATAGATCAATGGAACAGGATAGAAAGCCCAGAGATAAACCCACACACATATGGTCACCTTATCTTTGATAAAGGTGGCAGGAATGTACAGTGGAGAAAGGACAGCCTCTTCAATAAGTGGTGCTGGGAAAACTGGACAGGTACATGTAAAAGTATGAGATTAGAGCACTCCCTAACACCATACACAAAAATAAGCTTAAAATGGATTAAAGACCTAAATGTAAGGCCAGAAACTATCAAACCCTTAGAGGAAAACATAGGCAGAACACTTTATGACATAAATCACAGCAAGATCCTTTTTGACCCAGCTCCTAGAGAAATGGAAATAAAAACAAAAATAAACAAACGGGGCCTAATGAAAGTTCAAAGCTTTTGCATGGCAAAGGAAACCATAAACAAGACCAAAAGACAACCCTCAGAATGGGAGAAAATATTTGCAAATGAAGCAACTGACAAAGGATTAATTTCCAAAATTTACAAGCAGCTCATGCAGCTCAATAACAAAAAAACAAACAACCCAATCCAAAAATGGGCAGAAGACCTACATAGACATTTCTCCAAAGAAGATGTACAGATGGCCAACAAACACATGAAAGAATGCTCAACATCAGTAATCATTAGAGAAATGCAAATCAAAACTACAATGAAATATCATCTCACACTAGTCAGAATGGCCATCATCAAAAAATCTAAAAACAATAAATGCTGGAGAGGGTGTGGATAAAAGGGAAGACTCTTGCACTGCTGGTGGGAATGTGAATTGGTACAGGCACTATGGAGAACAGTATGGAGGTTCCTTAAAAAACTAAAATTAGAACTACCATATGACCCAGCAATCCCATTACTGGGCATATACCCTGAGAAAACCATAATTCAAAAAGAGTCATGTACCAAAATGTTCATTGCAGCTCTATTTACAATAGCCCGGAGATGGAAACAACCTAAGTGCGCATCATCGGATGAATGGAAAGAGAAGATGTGGCACATATATACAATGGAATATTACTCATAAATAGAATCAAAAAACGAAATTGAGCTATTTGTAATGAGGTGGATAGACCTAGAGACTGTCATACAGAGTGAAGTAAGTCAGAAAGAGAAAGACAAATACTGTATGCTAACACATATACATGGAATTTAAGAAAAAAAAAAGTCATGAAGAACCTAGGGGTAAGACAGGAATAAAGACACAGACCTACTAGAGAACGGACTTGAGGATATGGAGAGGGAGAAGGGTGAGCTGTGACAAAGCGAGAGAGAGGCATGGACATATATACACTACCAAACGTAAGGTAGATAGCTAGTGGGAAGCAACCGCATAGCACAGGTAGATCAGCTGGGTGCTTTGTGACCGCCTGGAAGGGTGGGATAGGGAGGGTGGCAGGGAGAGAGACGCAAGAGGGAAGAGATATGGGAACATATGTATATGTATAACCGATTCACTTTGTTTTAAAGCAGAAACTGACACACCATTGTAAAGCAGTTATACTCCAATAAAGATGTTAAAAAAAAAAAAAAAACCCATAGAGGCAAAATGTAGAATGGTGGCAGAGTGACAAAAAAAAAAAAAAAAAAAAAAGAATTTGCCTGCCAACGCAGGAGACAGGGGTTCAGTCCCTGGTCCGGGAAGATCCGATATGCTGCAGAGCAACTAAGCACATGTGCCACAACCACTGAGCCTGCGCTCTAGACCCCATGAGCCACAACTACCATGCCTGCGTGCCACAACTACTGAGCCCACGCACTGCAGCTACTGAAGCTCGCATGCTCTAGGGCCCCGCGTGCCACAACTACTGAGCCCACGTGCTGCAACAACTGAAGCCCTCACACCCTAGAGCTCACACACCGCAACAAGAGAAGCCACTGCAATGAGAAGCCCACATACCACAACAAAGAGTAGACCCCGCTCGCTGCAACTAGAGAAAGCCCATGCGTAGCAACGAAGACCCAATGCAGCCCAAAAAAAGAAAAAGTTAGAATAAAATTTGCAATATCACCCCTATGCTCAATGAGTACAATTATAAATCCAATAAAATTCTTCTAAAGTTTTGCATCAAGAAATTTAGCACTGTGTATGCATCTAAAGTTTTTATTTATTTATTTTTGTATAATTTTTAAAAATTTATTTATTTTATTTATTTATGTTTGAATGCATTGGGTCTTCATTGCTGCATGCGGGCTTTCTCTAGCTGCAGCAAGTGGGGGGCTACTCTTCGTTGTGGTGTGCCGGCTTCTCATTGTGGTGGTTTCTCTTGTTGCAGAGTATGGGCTCTAAGCACACGGGCTTCAGTAATTGTGGCACGTGGGCTCAGTAGTAGTGACTTGTGGTCTCTAGAGTGCAGGCTCAGTAGTTGTGGCACACAGGCTTAGTTGCTCCGCAGCACGTGGGATCTTCCCGGACCAGGGCTCGAACCCGTGTCCCCTGCATTGGCCGGCGGGTTCTTAACCACCTAGCCACCAGGGAAGCCCTGCATCTAAAGTTTTTTTAAATGTTCATACTCTTTCACCTAGTAATTCCACTCATATAAATCATAAGAAAACTATTTAAAATATAAATATATTAACAGCAATGTTATTTAAAATAGGGAAAAAACTGAAATGCCCTACTACAAACAATAGTTAAATTAAGATAGATCATAATGGAATGTTGGAGTCTTTTATTTATATTTTTTACTTTTTATTATGGACAATTTTGAGCATATATAAAAATAGACACAGCAGTATAATGAAACTCCACATCGCCACCACCTAGCTCAAATATAGATTATGCCCAGCCCATTTCCCATCCACACTCACAACCTTGTAATAGAGGAGAACAAATCTGACTCCATATTGGATCTGTTTCTTTTACTTTAACCTTTGTATTCTATTGCTTTTGCTACAAGTTAAGAATGTTGTCTATAGACTGAAATGTACAGGATAGCCCATTCTCAAGGCTCTGACCTTTAAAGGTATAACACTTTTCCATTCACACAGAGATATAAAATTGCAGAACAGATAATAGCATTTGTCTTATTGGAGGTTTACAGGAGCATCAATGACCTGACCTACGTGGACAGATGCAAGAACAAAGGATTCTGACACAAAGAAGTTTGCAACAACCAACCACGCCCCCTCCCCTTTTAGTATAAAAGAAGCCTGAATTCTAACTAGGGTAAGATGGCTCTTTGGGTCACTAGTCCACCATCTTCTCAGTCTTCTGGCTTTCTGAATAAAGTCACTGTTCCTTGCCCCAACAACTAGTCTCTCAATTTACTGCCCTGTTGTGCGGTGAGCAGTACAAGCTTGGACTCAGTAACAACATCGTATCTTTTTTTTTTTTTTTAATTTTTGGCTCTGTTGGGTCTTTGTTCCTGCGTGGGCTTTGTCCAGTTGCAGTGAGCGGGGTCTACTCTTCATTGTGGTGCACGGGCTTCTCATTGTGGTGGCTTCTCTTGTTGCGGAGCACGGGCTCTAGGCGTGCGGGTTTCCGTAGTTGTGGCTCGCGGGCTCTAGAGCACAAGTTTAGTAGTTGTGGCTCATGGGCTCAGTTGCTCCGCAGCATGTAGGATCTTCCCGGACCAGGGCTCGAACCCATATCCCTGCACTGGCAGGTGGATTCTTAACCACTGTGCCACCAGGGAAGTCCCCATACCGTTTTATCTGTAAATATTTCAGTATGTCTGTCCAAATGATAAAGGTATCTTTTAAACAAAATAATGTAGTTATCTAAAAATATTATTTACAAAGAATATGTAACAGTATAAGAATCAGGACTCTAATTTGAATACATCATGATCTTAACTACGTAAAAAATCCATAGAAAAATACCTAGAAACAATATACCACGATAATGAAAATTACGGATTTTTTCTCCTTTCTAGTCTTCCCTATTTCTTAAGTTTTCCATAACGTGCAGATATTGCTCATGTAATTAAAAATAAACTTTTAGGCCCTTCTCACCTTCTGAGATGGCCCACACCCTGTCTGTGGAGCGTGTTTCTCCCAAAGCCGCTCTCGCTTTCTGAGATGGCCCACACTCTGTCTGTAGAGCGTGTTTCTCTCTAAATAAATCCCCTTCAGGACTTCCTGAAGAGTAGCCCCTGCTCGCCACAACTAGAGAAAGCCTGCGCACAGCAATGAAGACCCAATGCAGCCCCAAAATTAATTAATTAATTAATTTTCAAAATAAATAAATAAATAAATCCACTTTTACCTATCAAATAAGCTTTTATTAAAAAGTTTTTCATCAAAATTAGATTACATATAAGCCTTTAATGTAGAAAATTAGATGTTGAAAGAACATTAATGGTAAAAAGATATAAAATGGGACTCCAAGTAAAATTAAGCATATTATTAACCATGTGTATAACTATATGTATGAAGATATTCTTGGGCATCAGATTTTACATTCTCATAAGCAAACAACTTCAGTAATAATAAAAGTAGTGCCTGGCATCTTGTTAAGTCTTAATCTGCATCTAACCTAGACAGTTATCGACTCCATTTTGCAAAAGAGGCAAGCGAAAAGTAAAAATTACCAAAGAGCACTGGTTTTGGTCAAAAGATAAGATGCATATTATGACCTCCTTTCAATGTAGAAAACATTGGGAATCTGCTGGGATGTAAAATAGCATGTCCTCCACGGACTCAAGCTTAGTCTCTCCCTGTGTAATTCCTTTGAAGGGAAAAATCATCATATGAACTCCAATATATTTGGATTTTTCTCCCATTCCCATTTTGTCTAGTGGAATTTTTCCCGCTTTTTAACCTTAAAAATAAAAAGACGTTTTCAAATATACCTTAAAAAAATGATCTCCCATTTACTTTTTTTTCAGAAAACCACTAGAAGATATGTTTCACCAAAGCCAGGAGTAAACAAGAAAGAAGAATTAAGGGCTTCAGGAAACAAGGGATCCAATATAAACAGAGTGGAGGAAGACCCCACAGATGATGGTAAAGGGAGACCCCAACATCCTGCAGACTTGGAAAGCAAATCCAGGCTGGAGCCAGAGGACAGAGTTTCCAAGGAAGGAGGTTCCCAAGGAAAAGACATGCTGGTAAATCTCCTAAGAGTAAAGCTTTTCTCTTTTTTGAGGTGGGTTAATCATGGGTCTAAGAAATCTCAGCAAAAGAAAAAGACTAGACAATTTCTTTTTCAGAGGGAAAAATAACTATACAAGAAAGGAATTGTAATCCCAATATATACATATATGACAGGGGTTAGCAAAGAATAATAGTTCTAGGGCTGTAGTAAACAGTGAAAACTAATCCAAGAAAAATTTTTGGTGTAATTCTATTGAGAGGATAAAGGGCAAGGAAAATATGCATAGAGATTGTTTGGTTTAAAAGAACTAAAACTTCATCTTCATAAGTAGGAAGTCAAAGATATCTAAAATAGAAAACTCAAGAAATAGCATACCCTTGTGATTTAGAAATATGAAGGGAAGTACTAGAGGAAAAAAAAAAAACTAAAACATAAGATAGATGCCTCTGGGAAAGAGCGTTCTGGAATGGAAAGGGATGACACAAGGGACTGCAGGTTTTTTACCATAAGCCTTGTATTTTTTACTTTTTCAACTATGGACATGTACACTTTCATAAAAATAAAATTACAATAATATGTGTTCACTGTATACAAGAAATGTATAGTTCAAAATCAAAGTCATCCCCACACCTCCTTGTGTTTTCACTCCTGAGAAGTAACCACTATTTAAATGTTTAGTGTGTATCCTTCCTGATCTCTTCTACGCATGTTGAAACACACATACACACAATGCCTAGTTCCTTTTAAATAAACAAACCAAAAAAACACACACAAAAAGGGAATATATTACATTGTTTCGCAGCTTGCTTTTTTTCACTTACCAGGGATTCCCTTTTTTATCAGTGACATCTTTCTCTGTCAGTATACACAGACCTAAACATCCTTTTTACTGGCTGCACAATATTACGGAGTGTGGTAGGTAGGCTGAATAATGCCTCCCCACCCCCAGACATCTAGATCCTAATTCCCAGAATCTGTGAATATGTTAGTTTACTCGGCAAAAGGGACTCTGCAGATGTGATTAACTTAAGGATCTTGAGATAGGAAGATTATCCTGGATTGTCCAGGTGATCCTAATGTAATCACAAAGGTCTTCGTAAGAGGGAAGCAGGAAAGTCAGAGCCTGAGAGAAGGAAGCACAGATGAAAGAAAGGGAGATCTGAAGATGCTACAGATGCTAACCTTGAAGACAGAGAGAGGGGTCACCAGCCAAGAAATGTAGGCAGTTTACAAACTAGAAAAGGAAAGAAAATGGATACTCCCCTAGAGCCCCCAGAAGGAACACAGCACTGCTGAAATCTTAATTTTAGGTCTCCTGACCTCCAGAACTGTAAAGTAATACATTTGCATTGTTTTAAGGCACTAAGTCTGTGGTGATTTGTTACAGCAAATAGGAAACTATTACACTATAGACAGAGGAGACAAATACATGGAGTATGAGTCCATTAATTATTCTATCCTATTTTAAATTTTCATTTTTACAAATCGTGCTGCAACACTACATACATAAAACATTCACTTGTCTTTGCATTTTTATAGAAATTATTATGAAAAGTTTAGTTGCTAGATTTTTTTAAATCACATTTTAATTGTAACAGACACTGTCAAATTATCTACCAGAAGATTATACCAATTTACACTCCCACTATCAGTGTACAAGAGTGACTGTTTCTCCATAAGGTTCCCCACTCCCCTAAGAACTTGATCATAGGTCAAGATCTCCTCAAGTTAAGGCCAAGGATCCAGTGAAATCATATTCACAAAGCTGATGAAAAAACTTCCTTCCATAATAACTTTCTTCAGGAATCATGACCTGAAGAAATTTCACTACTACACCAGGAGAGCAAGACTTAAGTACAACTCTTTACCATCTTTAAAGCCTCTATTAAAAGGACATTCTTTGCCCCCAGCTGGGAGTCAAGGAGAAAATACCCTTCTTGGATTCTCCCATGACATTTTTCACCCACTTTACCAGTGAAAGCCTGCTCAAAACCCTGTGTGTTCTCATTTGACCCACCAACTCACCAATTATTAAATGACAATAATTCCTGACATTTATAAAACAGACAGTCTAAGAATTTTACACATATTAACTCATTCAATCTCACATAATATAAAGTAGGAATTATTATCATCATGATTTTACAGATGAGGAAAGCAAGGCACAGTAGATTACACTGCCCAAGGTCAGTCTGCTAGTGGAGATCTGAACCAAGGCAATCTGGCTCCAGAGTGCAGACTCATAGTCACTATGCTCTACCCCTGGTCTGAGCCTCCTAGTAACCATAGGCCAGACATCCCCACTGAATGCAGGCACTACCAGTGCTACTCCCTGGCCTAAACACTAACCACTATCTCTATCCACCTAATTTTATTTCACATTGAACATAGAGGTAAAACAACAAAACTCGCCACCAAATTATACTCTGATTTGCATTGGTCACCAAATAGTTCATGTTTATGTGTCTTATCTAAATTACAAAATGCCTGGAGGCTAGGATGGTAGCTAATGTGTCTTTCCACAGGATTCCTTTTCTTTTCCCCTTAAATACTGGCAGTTCCTCAGTGTTTCATTTTTTAGCCCTTTTTTCCTTTCTCTACATTCTCTCCTCTAGCAGATTTTATCTTTCTTAGCCATGGTTACCTGATGACTTCCAACTCTATCTTCAGTCCAAGCCTCTCTCCAGAGCACTAGACCCAAGTATTCACCTGCATAGACACCTCCACCTGTACATCCCAAGGCACTTCAAAATTCAAATTGTCCAAGTACTGGCTTGTTCCCTAGGGTCAGAAACTTTGGAGTTGTTTTTGACTCCGACTCCTTCCACAACCCCCTCAATTCCAAACAATCATCAAGACCTGCCACTTTTACTCCCTAAATCTCAAATACTCTACCTCTTTCCACTGATACATAGTGGGCCTTCAATAAATATTTGTTGACTGGATTTTCTCCTCTGCCACAACCCTTGCCCATGCTTCCAACCTTTCTCTCTTAGAGCACATCTAAACTAGTGTCTATGCCTCAGTCTTGCCTTCCTCTAATTTATTCTCCACTCTGTTACCAAACTTCTTAATCATTCTTAAAGAGAAGTCATGTCCCTCCTCAGTTAACTCAGATAAAGTCAAACTCTTTGCCATGAGATTCAAGGCCTTTCACATTTGGCATCTGCTGCTGTTGCCCCCCACTCACACTGAATTCTATACTCCAGACAATATGTTGCACTAGGCTCTTTTTCTCATCTTTGGGCATCTATACACAACATTCCCTCTGCCAAAAACAGTGTTCTTCTCTCCATACCCACTTTGCCATATTTATTCCTACTTGTTTTTCAGAGTTCAGTTTATCTCCTTGGAGAAGTCTTTCCTGATGGCCCCCAAATTAACTCAGTTATCTTTCCTGTGTGTTCTTCTAGCATCCTAAATTTATCTCTATCATGGCATTTATCAAACCACATTAAATGTGCCCATTTGCTTGGCTACAACTTGTCACTGAGCCTGGGCTATGGTGCCTGGTAAATGCTCAATAAGTATTCTTTCACTGAATAAATAAACAATGTTTGGGCACTGTAGAAACTGCAGAAATACTTGGGATAACCAATAAAGTCACAACATTTGACTTTTTAAGTGTAAATTAGGCTGAGAGCTTCACAAATTCTAGAAAATAGCAGAATCAGTAGAATGCTCAATGAATTCCTATCAACCTTGTAACTAAGTTCCTCATAACTGAATGAGGCTGGGACTTGCCTGGATATTCTCCTTTTACTGGCAGCAACTCAAATTGACAGATTTGATCCAAAATAATCTGAGGTCAATTCTATGTTTGCTGAGTCAAAGGAGAAAACTGTGAACATAATCAGTAAGTATGGATAATGGCTTCGTCTGGGACCCTCAGAATCACTCTTGGACCTGCCAAGTTAGTAATCTGGACAGCAAGCCAGAACTTATCTAATAACCAGCAACAGGAGAGTGAAGCAAGATCAGCTCAGGGCCACTCTCAATGACAGTGGATCAAATCCGTACCAAACTGAGTTCAAAGGTTTCAACTCAGTATGTCCTAGAACTGAACCGTCCAATACAGCAGCCACTAGCCATATGAGGCTACTGAGCACTGAAATGTGGTTAGTCCAAACGTAAAATATCTCAATAATTTTTATACTGAGTACATGTTGAAATATTTTGGATATATAGGGTTAAATAAAATATTTTAAAATTAATTTCACCTGTTTTTATTTTTAAATAAATTTTACTTTATTAAAATTTATTTTAAATAAATTTTTGTGGCTATAAAAAGTTTTAAATTAAACATGTGGCTCACATTATATTTCTATTGGACAGAGCTGTTCTAGAACCACTAGTCAAAAATTCTTACAGGCACCTACCTTAGAATTTGCAAAAAGTTGCAACATTTTAAAGTAAGATATGGGGCAGGGGTATGCTGTGGGGAATGAGAGAAATAAGTAAGGGACATTAAGATGCACAAACTTCTAGCTACAAAATAAGTGAGTTATGGGTATGAAATAGACAGTGGGGAATATAGTCAATAATAACATAATATCTTTGTATGGTGGTAGATGATAACTTGACTTATTGTAGTGATAATTTTTAATGTATAGAAATATCAAATCATGATGTTGTGTACCAAGAAACTACCACAGTGTTGTAGGTCAATTATACTTCAAAAACAAAACTCATAGAAAAAGAGATCAGATCTGTGGTTACCAGAGGCAGGGGGTGGGGGGAGGGGGAATTGGATGAAGGCAGTCAGAAGGTACACACTTCCAGTTAAAAGGTAAATAAGTACTAGGGATGTAATGTACAACATGACATTAATGTTGTACAATATTAATGTAATGTACAACACTATATTAACATGGGTTAATATAATTAACACTGCTATATATCAATATAAAAGGTTTTTTTGAATTTTTTAATCTTATTTTATTTTTTCGTACAGCAGGTTCTTATTAGTTATCCATTTTATACAGATCAGTGTATACATGTCAATCCCAATCTCCCAATTCATTACACCACCACCACCCACCCCCCTTCTTTCCCCCCTTGGTGTCCATATGTTTGTTCTCTACAACTGTGTCTCTATTTTTGCCCTGCAAACTGGTTCATCTGTACCATTTTTCTAGGTTCCACATATATGCGTTAATATACGATATTTGTTTTTCTCTTTCTGACTTACTTCACTCTGTATGACTGACTCTAGGTCCATCCAGGTCTCTACAAATGACCCAATTTCATTCCTTTTTATGGCTGAGTAATATTCCACTGTATATATGTACCACTTCTTCTTTATCCATTCGTCTACCGATGGGCATTTAGGCTGCTTCCATGACCTGGCTATTGTAAATAGTGCTGCAATGAACATTGGGGTGCATGTGTCTTTTTGAATTACAGTTTTCTCTGGGTATATGCCCACTAGTGGGATTGCTGGGTCATATGGTAATTCTATTTTTTAGTTTTTTAAGGAACCTCCATACTGTTCTCCATAGTGGCTATACCAATTTACATTGCCACCAACAGTGCAAGAAGGTTCCGTTTTCTCCACACCCTCGCCAGCATTTGTTGTTTGCAGATTTTCTGATGATGGCCATTCTAACTGGTGTGAGGTGATACCTCACTATAGTTTTTTTTGTTTGTTTGTTTGTGGTATGCGGGCCTCTCACTGTTGTGGCCTCTCCCGTTGCAGGGCACAGGCTCCGGACGCGCAGGCCCAGTGGCCATGGCTCACGGACATAGCTGCTCCGCGGCATGTGGGATCTTCCTGGACTGGGGCACGAACCCGTGTCCCCTGCATCGGCAGGCAGACTCTCAACCACTGTGCCACCAGGGAAGCCTCTCACTATAGTTTTGATTTGCATTTCTCTAATAGTTAGTGATGTTGAGGAGCTTTTCATGTGCTTCTTGGCCATCTGTACGTCTTCTTTGGAGAAATGTCTGCTTAGGTCTTCTGCCCATTTTTGGATTGGGTTGTTTGTTTTTTTAATATTGAGATGCATGAGCTGTTTATATATTTTGGAAATTAATTCTTTGTCTGTTGCTTCATTTGCAAATATTTTCTCCCATTCTGAGTGTTGTCTTTTCGTCTTGTTTGTAGTTTCCTTTGCTTTGCAAAAGCTTTCAAGTTTCATTAGGTCCCATTTATTTTTGTTTTTATTTCCATTACTCTAGGTGGTGGATCAAAAAAGATCTTGCTGTGATTTATGTCAAAGAGTGTTCTTCCTATGTTTTCCTCTAAGAATTTTATAGTGTCCAGTCTTACATTTAGGCCTCTAATACATTTTGAGTTTATTTTTGTGTATGCTGTTAGGGAGTGTTCTAATTTCATTCTTTTACGTGTAGCTGTCCAGTTTTCCCAGCATCGCTTATTGAAGAAACTGTCTTTTCTCCATTGTATATCCTTGCCTCCTTTGTCATAGACTAGTTGACCATAGATGCATGGGTTTATCTCTGGGCTTTCTATCATGTTCCATTGATCTATATTTCTGTTTTTGTGCCAGTACCATATTGTCTTGATTACTGTTGCTTTGTAGTATTGTCTGAAGTTGGGGAGCCTGATTCCTCCAGCTCCGTTTTTTTCCTTCAAGACTGCTTTGGCTATTCGGGGTCTTTTGTGTCTCCATATAAATTTTAAGATTTTTTGTTGTAGTTCTGTAAAAAATGCCATTGGTAATTTGATAGGGACTGCATTGAATCTGCTTTTAAGTTTTTAAAGGAATAAATCCTAAAAGTTCTCATCACAAGATTTTATAACTATATAAGATGATGGATGTTCACTAAATTTACTGTGGTAATCATTTCATGATGTATATAAGTCAAATCATTATGCTGTATACCTTAAATTTCTACAATGCTGTATGCAATTATATCTCAGTAAAACCAGAAGAAATATATATATGGCATTCTTTTAGAAAAACTGCATCTGATGAATTTTCCCTGTTATGTTCCTGGATAGACTTTCCCTCTAAAAACTATAGGAGGATATAGCCTTTGCCCTTGTAAGACTTCACAAACTGATTTGGGGATGAAGGCATCCATAGATTCTACTAAATTCTCTTCATCTTTGCAACCCACTGTCCCTTTACCCCATTCAACTACTAGTCTCTTTTAAATCACATGTATTCACCCAAGGAAGAGACTGAGGCTTGAAAGGATTATGAGCAGAGAATGAAGATAAGGCTAGAATTCTATTAGACCTGGACCATTAGATGGTTTTGAATTAATCAGGAAAGCATACCTTACCTGTTTACTATAAAGTGAAACCAACAAACTGATAGATGTTGTAAGTCACAAGACTGAACCATCAATATCCTGCCCAACGATAAGAATGCATACACTTTGATCTTTTCTCTCCAAGATTTCTCTCATAGTCATCCCTTCCTCTCCACTACCTCTAGTCTTACACACTCACTGCCTCATACTTTAAACAACACAGTAGCCTCTTAGCTGACCTAACTCTAGTTTCTCCATCCTGCTGCCAGGCAATCCCCCTAAAATACAATTTCATTCAATTTAAACATTTCTATATGGGTCTCTACACAGTACCTACCCTCAAAGAATTCACCATCTAGTAGAGAAGACATACGTTTCATGATCCCTTTGTCTAAAATTCTTAACAGTATAATCATTTTGAAGAACAATTCATTGATATCTAGTAAAGTTGAAGAAGCATCTACCCTTTGATCCAGGGATTCCACTGCTAGGAAGCTAGCCTATTTCCTTGTGTACTCTACAATATGCATACATAGGAGAGGAACATGTGTAAGAACGTCTATAGAAACATTATTTGTAATAGAAAAAAAGAAACTACAAGCAACTTAAGTGTCCATCAACAGAAAAACATTTTTAAAGTTTTTATTCTAAAAATTTTCAAATATAGAAAAGTATATGTATATGCATATATGTGTATATATGTGTGTATGTACACAAACACACATACCCATATGCCTATCACCCACATTCTAAATTAAAAGTTGGCCATCTTGCTTCATCCTACTCCTTTCTAAAAAAAGTACTTTACAGCTGACACACACTGCAGTTGGTTGTTACATCTCTAAATTAGTTTTATTCTAGGTAAATTTCCCTTTCCTCCATCTACCCCAATGTTTTTCTCCCCCGTGACATTAAATGACTAGTTCATCTGTATCTCACATTCTGGATTTTTCTAACTGCTTCCTCAAGGTAGTACTTAATTTCTTTCATCTTCCATATTTCTTTATAAACTGAAAGTCTTAAAAGTTTGACTAAACTCAGATTTAAAATTTTAGACAAAAATATTTCAGATGATGCTATATACTTGATATTGAATCACATCAGGAAGCATACATTTTTTGGTTCATTTTTAGTGATGCTACAATTAATAATTAGCCTGATCTTTCCACTGATCCAAAGTTTTATCGTCTTACTTTGAGACCAACCAGTACTCTGTGGAGTTGCTTTGGTTCCATGTGAATATCCAATTCCCAATGAACCTTTTGCCTAATGGTTTTAGCATCCATTAATGATCCTGGTCCAAGTCAATTATTTCATAACAGCTTGTAATAAATTGTGATTTCTAAATCTATAATTCCTTCTATATTTATTACCTGGCATTCCTCATTATTTGTAATATAGTTTCTACTAAAAGGGCAGTTCGAATGTTTAATTACCAATTTTCAGAGTAAAGAACAGGTATAAAGGCCATTTCCATTTGTTTTGTTTTGTTTTTTGTTTCAATAAATACTCTCCTTATTCTTTTTTGTTTTTTTGTTTGTTTTGCAGGCCTCTCACTGTTGTGGCCTCTCCCGTTGCGGAGCACAGGCTCCGGACGCGCAGGCTCAGTGGCCATGGCTCACGGGCCTAGCCGCTCCGCGGCATGTGGGATCTTCCCGGACCAGGGCACGAACCCGTGTCCCCTGCATCGGCAGGCAGACTCTCAACCACTGTGCCACCAGGGAAGCCCTCCTTATTCTTTTTGATATTCAACCTGTCCCAATTTTGGCCAACAAGAGCTTCTCTGGGTTGGCTTTTTGTTATCTTTGAAAGCTTTCTTGCTTCTGGCAAAACATGTTCCCGTTTCACTATGTATGCTCCCTGCCCCAGTCCTGGAATCAGTCATTTCTTTGAGGAGTGCTGGATTCTAAGTAGAAGTATTTAAAGACCAAAATTAGAGTGAGAGCAGTACTCATATCTACCAAAGGGACACACTGTTTCTAGGTCCTTTCAATGGACAAAGAAAGAAATATGTATTTGGATAGAATTAAGAAATAAATATTTTAAATCATGAATTCATATTGATATTTATAATTCAAGTTCAACATTGTCAGGTTTTTTGCTTAACTTCTTTGATTGTACACAAGTATCTCTACTGCCTCCTAATATATAAACATAAAAACTTATAGGCTTTATCCTAACAATACATAAAAAATGCTGTCAAAATAAAAATACCAATAATTCCTGAGCATATATCCAGAGAAAACCATAATTTGAAATGATACATACATCCCACTGTTCACTGCAGCACTATTTATAATAGCCAGGACATGGAAGCAACCTAAATGTCCATCAACGGAGTAATGGATAAAGAAGATGTGGTACATATACACAGTGGAATATTACTCAGCCATTAAAAAAGAATGAAATAATGCCATTTGCAGCAACATGGATAGACCTAGAGATTGTCATACTAAGTGAAATAAGTCAGACAGGGAAAGACAAATATCATATGTTATCGCTTATATGTGGAATCTAAAAAAAGGGTACAAATGAACTTATTTACAAAACAAAAATAGAGTCACAGATGTAGAAAACAAACTTATAGTTACCGGGGGGAAGCAGGGGGCAGGGGAGGGATAAACTGGAAGACGGGGACTGACATACAAACTATTATATATAAAATAGACAACTAATAAGGACCTACTGTATAGCACAGGGAACTCTTCTCAAGACTCTGTAATGACCTATATGGGAAAAGAATCTAAAAAAGAGTGGATATATGTATACATATATTGATTCACTTTGCTGTACAGCAGAAACTAACACAACACTGTAAATCAACTATACTCCAATAAAAAAATTTTTTTAGGGCTTCCCTAGTGGCGCAGTTGTTGAGAGTCCGCCTGCCGATGCAGGGGACACGGGTTCGTGTCCCGGTCCGGGAAGAGCCATGGCCGCTGAGCCTGCGCGTCCGGAGCCTGCGCTCCGCAGTGGGAGAGGCCACAACAGTGAGAGGCCCGCGTACCGCAAAAAAAAAAAAAAAAAAAAAAAATTTAAATACCAGTATTACAACTAGCAATAAAATGAATGAATAAGATTTCTTTGCAGTTCTTTTTGTCTTTAGCATATATGCCATTTAGTGTTGAGCTCAAAAGTCACTTGAGATACTGTTTTTCTTCATGTATTTAAATAACTATTTTGATATATACATTGGTTCATTTGTTCAAGTTCTCAATTTTAGGAATTGTTTTTCATCTACTTTGACTTAGTGTAATTTTTGAATATGTAAAATATTTCCACATTTCAAAAGTCAAAACTAAATAAAAAGGTAAACCCAGAAATCTCACTTCCATCCCTGTTTCCTTCATGTCATTCCCACCCACCCCACCACAGGGCAACAATTCTATTCTAGTTTGTCTTTTCGGTTTTTCTTTTTGCGACATAAGGAAATTAGTATATATATTCTTATTCCTCCCCCCCACACACCTCTTAACACCAAAAGAGCATAGTACATACATTGTTCTGCACTTTGCCTTTTTCTACTTAATATATAACCTTGAAAATCTCCTTAGAGATTTTCGTCATTCTGTTTTACAGTAGCATAGTACTCAGCTATGTGAAAATACCAGTTTATTTTTAATTTAAAAAAAAAAACCCTAGCAATCGTTTACTCTCCAGCAATCAAGTCAAGACTTCAACTTACAATTCAAGGTCCTGTATCAACTGCTTCAACCTCACATATTCACCTCATCCAGTTTTCCCACCTCCCACTTAATAACCCCCAACAGTCATCAGAATCTAAACAGTTTTTCCTCATCCCATACATGCCCACCTTATTCCAGACCCAGTGCCTCCCCTCATGCTATTTTCCCAGTTTGGAATGGCTTCATCCCTTTTCTCCAAATCCTAGACTCCAACCAAAACCCATTTCAAAAATTCCTCTTCCCCAATAAGCTTTCCTTAAATGAGCTAATCCTTCCTTTCCATTTTTTCTGAGCAATTTATGCCATAGTTCATGTATTTCCCTTTCATTCATTACACAAATGTTTACTAAGCATACACTATCTGCCAACAGAAAGGTGAACAATGACAGACAAATCCCTACCCTCATGGAGCTTGTGGTCTGCAAGGAGAGCCTGGAAATCAACCAATCAATCAGTAAAAGTAGTAGTAGTAGTAGTGATAAATGCTATGAATAAAATCTAAGAGAGGGTAAGAAAATATAAGGCAGGGTAAGAAAATGGAGAGTACTGGATTAGGGACAGAGAACTGCCATTTTAGACAAAGTCTAAGGACAGGCCTCTTTGAGGAGGTGACATTTGAGTAGAAACACAAATGAAGGGAAGAAGCAAAGCAAGGAAGGATTCCAGAGAAAAGCATGATGGATATGTCACTCTTTTAGCTGCTCAACATCAGAACACCTTCATATATCTAGGGAATTCTCCTCTTGAGTCTTGAAAGGCAGAAATGGCCACCTATTACTAAAGCTAGATATATACTTTCCCAGCTTTCCATGCAGCTAGGGTACAGTCATATGATCTCCTCTCAAACAGAGAAGTAACTATACTGGAATTTAACTTAGATGATAATGCATAAAAAAAGCAGGAAGTACACAGAATCCATTATGGCAAGAGTGGCAGCAGATTCCAACAACAGTAGTGGTAGCAGTTTCTTCCTCTGATAAATTCCTTTTCTGCGAAATTAACCAGAGGCAGTTTCTGGTGCTTAGAACTAAGAGTTCTGACTGTTCCTGGTGAACCAGGGAGATGCAATAGCAAGTATAAGGGCCCTGAGCTAGAGTGAAGAAGAAGAGCAGGATATGCAATCACAGAGATATGAATGGGCCACTTCACGTAGGGCCTTATAGGCACTACTAAAGCGTCTGGATTTTATTGAGTTTACTAGGAAGCTGTTGGAATATTTTAAACGTGTTGTGATGTGGTTGATCTAGTTTTTAAAAACTACTCTTGTTATTATGTGGGTAATACATAGAAGGTGGCAAGAATTGAGGCAGTAATACTAGTTAGGAAAATATTTTGGGCTGATGGTGCCTTGTGCTAGGATGATACCTGTGTGATCATTTAGACATTTTACCTTTAAGTACTATCTATCTAGGTTTAAATCTAGCATCTTATTTTGTGCTTTCCATTGTTCCCTGTTGGGTTTTTTTTCTCTCTTTCTTGCCTTCTTTTGGATTGATTCATTTTTTTTTTTAACATTCTATCTATTTCCTCTAGTGATTTGGAAGTTATACCCTCTCTTCTTTCAGTGGTTCCCTAGATATTATACCATGCATTAAAGTCTAAAGTTAATCAAAATCTTTAGTTCCCGCTTCCCCAAAGAGCCTATAGAGTTTAGAAAACCCAAGCAACACATCAACCAAATGACATGTGTGGACTCTGGATTCAATTTGAAGAAACTAAGTGTACATTTTTAAAAGTCATATTTTTAGGGCAGTGAAAAAATACTTGTATGAGACCATAATGATGGATACTTCTCATTATACATTTGTTCAAACCCATAGAATGTACAACACCAAGAATGAATCATAATGTAAACTATGGACTTTGGGTGATCATGATGTGTCAATGTAGGTTCACCAATTGTAACAAATGTACCACTCTGGTAGGGGATACTGACAATGGGGGAGGTTATGCATACATGGGGAAAGATGGTATATGGGAAATCTCTGTACTTTCCCCTCAATTTTGCTGTGAACCTAAAACCGCCCTAAAAAAATAAGTTAAAGAAATCATTTTGGAGATTACTGGGGAAATGTGATCACTGCTTAAATATGTACTGATATTAAGAAATTATGTTGACTGTTTTTCTGGATCTGATAATGATACTGCAGTTTAAGTTTATATCTTTTTAGAGATTAAAAACAATATATTTACAGATTAAATGATGTGATACTTGGAATTTGTTTTAGAATAATTGGGGGATATATCAATATATGAAACCAGATTAGTCATGAGCTGATCACTGTTGAAGCTAGGTAATGAATGTGGGGTCCATTATACTCTTTCCTTTCCTTTTATATATTTAAAGTTTTCCACACAGTTTTTTTTTTAAATTTACCCTCCTACTAGATAAGGACCCTAAAACCCCACTTATCCCCCTTCTCCTATTGCCTTGTTTTTTAATCCATTAGATATTTTTTACTGTTTTATGCAGTCCATATTCATTTTCATTTTCTAAATATACATCACTTTCTTTACTTTTCAGCCCTTCATACATTTTATTCCTCCCATATGAGGTTCATTCTGCCTGATGTATATCCTTTAGAACTGCACTAATATGGTGCACGTGACCATTTAAATTTAAATTAATAAAACATTCAGTTCCGGGCTTCCCTGGTGACGCAGTGGTTGAGAGTCCGCCTGCCAATGCAGGGGACACGGGTTCGCGCCCCAGTCTGGGAAGATCCCACATGCCGCGGAGCAGCTGGGCCCGTGGGCCATGGCCACTGAGCCTGCGCGTCCGGAGCCTGTGCTCCGCAACAGGAGAGGCCACAACAGTGAGAGGCCCGCGTACCGCAAAAAACAAAACAAAACAAAACAAAAAATTCAGTTCCTCAATCACAATAACCACATTTCAAGTGCTCAATAGTCCTATGTAACTTATAACTACAATATTGAACAGCACAAAGAATATTCCTATCATCACAGAAACTTCTATTGAATGGTGCTGGTTTAAATTATTTATTTATTTATTTTGCAGTAGGCAGGCCTCTCACTGTTGTGGCCTCTCCCTCCCGTTGCGGAGCACAGGCTCCGGACGCACAGCCCCAGTGGCCATGGCTCACGGGCCCAGCCGCTCCGCGGCATGTGGGATCCTCCTGGACCAGGGCACGAACCCATGTCCCCTGCATCGGCAGGCGGACTCTCAACCACTGCACCACCAGGGAAGCCCTTAAATTATCTTTAATAAATGTTGGTAACAATCTGTTTTAGTTTAAAATATCTTTATTTCACTGTCATTCTTCAATGATATTTTCACTGGGTATAAAATTCTAGGTTGGCAGAGTTTTTTTCATTTCATATTGCAGACATCATTTCACTATCTTTTGATTTCTTTGTTGTTGAGAAGTCATCTGTTAGCCTAATTCTTGCTACTTTGATGGTTATCTTCTTTTCCTCCAGCTACTTTTAGATTTTTATGGGACTGGTTTTCTGCAATTTCATTATGCTGTGTCTAGGTGTGGAATTATTTCCATCCTAATTAGGATTCATTGGGATTCTTGAACCCTGGTTTGGAATCTTTCATTGTTTCTGGAAAACATCAGCAATCACCTCTTTAAATGTCCTATTTTCTCTCTCCTCTTCTTCTGGAATTCCAATTAAGGCTTTCTTACTCTATCCTCCATATCTCTTACCCTGTCATCTATATTTTCCATCTTTTTGTCTTTAACCTACATCCTGGATAATGCTGTCTGATCTATATTCCAGTTCAGTAATTTTCCTGATGTGTGTAATCTGCTGCAAATTATATCATTAAGTTTTAATTCAGTTACTCTATTTTTTATTTCCAGCAGTTGTATTTGGTTTTTTCAAATCCACAACGCAACCTTTTTTTCCTGTTTCCTGTCTTCAAGTTTGTTATTTATTTCTATAAACACAGTAATCATGGTTGCTTTGTCATGTATCTTCTAATTCTAATACTAATATATGATGCCTATGACAATCTTTTTCTGCTATTGCTTCCACTGGTTCTTGCCCATGTTTCCTTGTCTCCTTGTATGCTTGGTTATCTTTGACTATGTGCTGGTCATTGTCCTTCAAAAATTAATTGTGGGGAGGCATAAGATGAAGGAGCATTCCTTAAAGGAACATTTGCATTTGCTTCTGCCAAACACCTGAGGGATAATACCAGTCAGGAACCAATCTAAATTAAGTCGTGATTTAAGTTTCCCTTACATAGCTAGGCTGTGATCACAGTTTTGTAGAGAGTTTTGTTTCCTTTTTTTTCTCCTGTTCTGCTCAGTACCAAGACAACCTGCCCTGAAGTCCCTTCATATTTGACTGGGAGGTAGGCAATGAAAGGGGATCAGGAGTTAGTTCTGGTTCATCCTTCCCTCTCAGGTGTAGACATATGGAGTTCAAGCCTAACAAGGAAGGATCTCTTAAAAGACTTTACCTGTCCACATGTGGGTAGGCTCTGAGTCTTGATTTCTGTCCATCTCATCCCACAAGGCTGATAAAGAGAAACCTAAATTTCCTGGTATCAGCAAACATACTCAAGGCAAAAGTGGCTTTAGTTCTCTAGGTATTCTGCTAACCTCTCTTGGTTTAGGCTTTCTTCCAGAATTTGACTTACCAGATTCCACTATCTCCCCAGTTCTTCAAAGCTCTTAAGGTAGTGCTTTATATATCTTATCCAGCCTTTTCAGTTGTTTCCAAAAAGAGAACTGGTTTAAGTAATCTATCCCACCATTACCCAGATTCAAGGTATATTTCAAAGTAGAGTTAACAGGTCTTCCTGATGTATCAGATGTCAATGCACACAAAAAAAAGAGGAGTCAAAGATAATAACTAAGTTTTTAGTCTGAACAACTTGATGAAAAGTGGGATTATTTACTGAAATAAAGATGGCAAAGTGGGATAGGGTGGGTCATGTGTTAAAGAGTTTGGCCACAGACTTGTTAAGTTTGAGATGCTTTAGCTAGGTTTAAGTTCTTATGGGGAGAGACAAAACTTTCTTTTAGTGTCATTTGCACCCATAACTACTTTAGAGCAGTGCTACATACATAGTGGGTATTCAACTAGCAAGGCATTCTCCACATTTAGCAGCATCTCTGGTCTCTACCCTTAGATACCAGTAGCAACCCCCTCCCCATTTTATGACATCAAAAAAATGTTTCTTGATATTGCAAAATCACTCCAACTGAGAACCACTAACTAAATCCTTCTTGAATTAAAGTTAATTTCTATACACTGTGCTATCACCATCCTTTCCATCACCGTCCACTCAACTGGACATATCAAAGATATATAAGATATATATGAGTTGATCCAAGCCAAAACTGTAGCCAAGCCCAATTCAGTGTTTCCCAAAAGCTCCAGAGGACTGCAGTACTGAGAAAAACATAGGGTGAAGGAGTAAGTACAGGTTGGAGGCTACAAAACAGTTTCACCCTCACTCAAATAAGAACATCTCCAGGGACTTTCCTGGCTGTCCAGTGGTTAAGACTCCACGCTTCCACTACAGGGGGCATGGGTTCGATCCCTGGTCGGGGAACTAAGATCCCACATGCCACGCAGCACAGCCAAAAACAAAATTTTTTTTTAAACAAAAACAAAAGAACAAGGCCATCTCCAATTGTTACATGATCCTATGTAACATTATTTGTAAATTTTAAAGCATTTTTAAAAGAAAACTATTGCCAGTTCAACATCTTTTCATCAGATATAAGATGGTTAAAATTTTAAATCTCAAGCAGGAATTACTTAACAGCTCTTTTTTGTTGCTACTCCACACCCAAATCCCTGTTAACATAAACCCAGAAAAGAACTACTAATTCATTTGCAAGTCCTGGCATGTATGTACTTTATCTGTGCTCCCCTTTTATTTTTTTTATTTATTTATTTTTTGTGGTACGCGGGCCTCTCACTGTTGTGGCCTCTCCCGTTGCGGAGCACAGGCTCCGGACGCGCAGGCCCAGCGGCCATGGCCCACGGGCCCAGCCGCTCCGCGGCACGCGGGATCCTCCCGGACCGGGGCACAAACCCGTGTCCCCTGCATCGGCAGGCGGACTCCCAACCACTACGCCACCAGGGAAGCCCTCCCCTTTTATTTTTTTCACTCTAGCCAAATAGAAATCAAAACTCATATGGATAAATTAGGGCCTCTAAAATCAGATTCTGAACTATAACTCATTCAAATAAAGTTTAAACCCAAAATTATACAGCAAGAGCTTGTTTTAGGCAACATCCATGCATTTCATGATTCCTTTCCTTCATTAAGTTAAAACCTCTTTGTCTTACATAGTTACTCCCCAATGTACCATATTAAAAAAAAATACTTTTATGATCTCCTATAAAGTTCCTTAACTCAGCTTTAATATTGTTTTAAATATTATAATATAATCTCAAATACCTTAAAGATCACTTTGTTATTCAAAAGCCATTTTTATTTCTTTGAATTTCAGGCATCAAAAGATGTAATTAATTTGGACCCATGCTAATAAATTCCTACTTCCCATATAAGCTATGTATTTGTCAGACATACATCCTTCTATCTACATTCTATCAGTATCTGTGCACACCAATGTCCCTATTTGACTGTAAAATTATGACATCATTACAAAGTTGTTCTCAAAAAAAAAAAGAATATGTCTGTAATCTAAGCATAAAAAATGTTTATTTATGACTGTTTACTATTCATGTTTAACCTCTAGTACCATATCTAAAGCACATAAATTATACACACACACACACAACAGAAAAGGAGTAAGCATTCGTCAATTGGCACGACCAGAACTTCTCACGCACATGTCAAAACCTAGTCTTCCTCTTGTATCCCTGATGACAGTACCACCACGTTTACCTCCCAAATTAGAAATCCAGGAGCTATCCTCAACTCCTTCCTCTCTCTCATGTCTCTACATACAGTTGATCAAGTCCTACACAGGCTACTTCACTTCTCCTTTTCTGTTTTTTCAACAGTTCAAAAATCCAAAACACAGAAATGTATACATTGAAAAGTCTCAATGAAAGTATTTATGCTATTCCCATCTTCCTCCCAGCCACAATTATTCACCTTTACTAGTTTCTTGGGTATCCTTCCAGTATTTCTATAGTTACCAAAAGATTGCATTACTATATACACTGTTCTGCACTTGCTTTTCTTACTTAACACATCCTGAAGATCTTTTCCTATTAGTTCATAGACAGCTTCCTCATTTTCTGTATAGCTGCTTAGTATGCTATTGTGTGGATATGCCTGTTTATTACAGGTGGACATTATTGCTATTATAAACAACACTGCAATTAATAAGTTTGTAGATGCATCATTTCACTTCATATAACTGTAGGATAAATTCCCTTAAGTAGGGTTGCTGAGACAAAGGTAAATACAACTGTAATTCTGATAGATACCAAACTGCCCTCATGTCATTTTTTTTTTTTGCGGTACACGGGCCTCTCACTGTTGTGGCCTCTCCCGTTGCGGAGCACAGGCTCTAGACATGCAGGCTCAGCGGCCATGGCTCACGGGCCCAGCCGCTCCGCGGCATGTGGGATCTTCCCGGACCGGGGCACGAACCCGTGTTCCCTGCATTGGCAGGCGGACTCTCAACCACTGCGCCACCAGGGAAGCCCTGGTTTGTTTTTTTTTTTAAGTGGGTATGTACCACACATCAGTGTTTTTCAAACTGTGGTCATAACCCATTAGCAGACTATGAAATAACTTTAATGGGTTAAAACCAACACTTTAAAAAATATCAGCATATATCAAATATAGTAAAGTCATGTTTCATGAATTTCTTCCAGCCATACGCATGTGCACACATACACACAATACACAAACAACAATACATTTGTATGCTAACAATGTTAAATACACTTCTTACCATGGGTCACAATAAAAAATAATTTGGAAGCTACTTCCATAGTTGCTAAATGGGTTTGGAGAAGCTTTAAATTAACAAACAAAAGTATATAGTCAGGAAGCCTTCTTCAGTGAAAGACTTAACCATCTGAAGCATCATCTGGCTCCCTACTACCTCTCTAATCTCATCTATCACTTCCCCTTATTTATTCTGCTCTAGCCACACAGGTCTTAGTAACTATTCAAACAAGCCAAACATGTTCCCAGCTTAGGATCTTGGAGACGTTGTTTCCTCTGACTAGAAAGCACTTTACTTGGATAACTGCATGATTTACTCCCTCATTTCAGGACACCCAAAGAGAGAAGCTTTCTCTGACCATCTAAAATAGGAGTCACTTCCCACCATTCTATCCCCTTATCCAGTTTTACTCTTCATTGCACTCATTACCACCTGACATTTGTTTACTGTGCCCTCTCTCCCCCCACCCTGAATGACAGCTTCAAGAAAACAGACTTTGTCTTCTGTGTTGTTCATTACTGTAACACTAGAGATTAGAACAGTGCCTGGCACAGAGCACTGTTAAGCTGAATAGGTTTTGACAAGCAAGGAAAAGGAAAAGGAAGAGCACATAGAGTTATGCCTAAGCATGGTGTAGTACAGAGAGGAAATACTACCTTGGTAATGTTAAGGAGTAAAGAATAAGGCTGAAGAAGCAGACTGTAATATGAAAAGATCTGAAAGCCAGAAAGTAGAGTTTGGACTTTATCCTGCAGACAATTGGGAGTCGTTCTATGTTTTGAGCAAACGGTGATCCATTCAAACATTTATTCAGCACAAGTTCAATTCACTTTGCTTGGCACAATGCAGAGTGCAAAGGTCAACAGTACATGTTCTCTCTTCAGACTGCTTAGGTTTAGCAGCAATGGGTTCAAAAAAATTTTTAGGAAAATTATTCTGGCAGCCATATGAAGAATGGATTGGAGGAAGGTGACTCTAAAGTTAGAAAGGGCAAATAACAGGCAATGCAGAATCCCAAAAACAGAGATCCAGGAGAGAAATCTAAAGAATCATGCTGACTGATGGATATACAAAATAAAGGAGAAACATGTATCACAGACAACTTTAAGATTTAAGCATGGGGACTTCCCTGGTGGCGCAGTGGTTAAGAATCCGTCTGCCAACGCAGGGGACACAGGTTCGATCCCTGGTCCGGAAAGATCCCACATGTCGCAGAGCAACTAAGGCTGCGCGTCACAACTACTGAGCCTGCGCTCAGGAGCCCATGCTCCGCAACAAGAGAAGCCACTGCAATGAGAAGCCCGTGCACCACAACAAAGAGTAGCCCCTGCTTGCTGCAACTAGAGAAAGCCCATGCGCAGCAACGAAGACCCAATGCCGCCAAAAATAAATAAAATAAATTAATTAAGCAAAAAAAAGATTTAAGTATGATGATAAAACAAAGAAAAACAGAGTAGGTGGAAAGTGGGTAATAATAAATCAAAAAGTGAAGGAAATTCCTTGAGCCTCTCAATGGAAGTATTCAGTAAACCACTGGAGATACAAACCTGGAGAGTACACACTGATGAACATATAAACATATAAAACATCCATGGAGAAGAGACAAAGAGAGGTGAGCAGAGGGCTAAGTACTGAGAAGAATAACGACCGTGGTTAAGAGGATCATGAAACAACAACCAAAAGAAAAAAAATAAACGTAGTAGCCAGAAAATCAGGATGCACACTAACATGAAAAGCAAGGAAAGAAAGTTAAGAAGCCTAGGTGGAAGTCAACAGTAACACATATACACTAACTGAATAAAATCAGGATGAAGCCAATACCATTGGAAAAAAGGATGTCCTTTGAAGCAGCAGTCTGAATACGTCACATTCACATGTAATGTCATTATAAAACTGCAGTAAGTTAGGGAAGAAGTAGTAAAAGGGCTGAGGGCAGCAAGAGCTGAGGGCAGAAATTTTAACTAAGATCTTAAAATTTTTGAAATAAAAAAGAGAAATGAGGAAGATAGCTAGAAAGAACAGTAGCAATAGTTAATCAAAGTTTATTTTTTTCTCCCAAAATATGGAAGTCTGTATATACTTGAAGGTAAGGAGGAAAAACCCCTGGAGATAACCATCGAAGTGATCAGAGGAAAAGTTAAGTATAGCAGCAAGATTCCTCTTCCATTCAGTTTACAAAATAAGGTGAAAGAATAGAGATTTGTCATGGTGAAAACAAAACAAAAAAAATGCAAGCTTGTATTCTATTTTCTTTTTCAATTAAGTAGAAGTCAATGGCACCTTCTGAAAGAGAGGAAGATATATGAGACAAAAGCAAAATATTAGATTAATAAAATGATTGCCAAGTAGCAAGCATCCATTGGATCTGTCCAGCATAAATTTATAGTGGCCAAAAATTTTCATAATTACCCACCTTCCTCCACAAATACACTGTGACCTATGAGGAAGAACAGAGGAAATAGATGGGTAGGAAAATTTGACAACAGGAGCCCAGTAAAATATGAAAAAGTGACTGATGCAAGTTCAGGCTATATATAATGCACACAGGAATAAGCTAAGGGAGAGAAATTGAGGGTCCCTATGGAAAAAAAATAGATAAAGGAACATAGGTGGAGTAATCGCAAAGATCAGAGTTCACACGAGCCAGTTAGGATGTAAGAAATTTTTTAGATCATTCACTTACACACCATACTGTATGCTATGGTCTGAATATTTGTGTCTCCCCACCCCTCAATTTTATGTTGAACTCCTAATGCCCAAAGTGATGGTATTGGAAGTGAGGCCTTTGGAAGGTGATTAAGTCTTGAGGGCAGATCACGAATGAGATTAATGTTCTCATAAAAAGACCTGAGAGAAGTCCCTTTGCCCCTTCTACCATGTGAGGATACAAGAGAAAAGTCTGCAACCCGAAAGAGGGTCCTCACCAGAGCCCAATGATGCCAGCACCTTGATCTTAGACCTCCTAGACATGCTTTAATATTAAAAATGTTTTAATATTAAAATAAAATAGGACTCAAAATTGAGTAAATTCCACAGGTTCCTTAACTGCAATTCTAAAACCAAAAAACAGCTCTGAAACCCAAAATAATGCATTTGGCAGTGAAACCTTACCGAAACTGACATGAAGCTATTTATAGTCTTTATTTACCCCATTTAGTGTAAACATTCATACATTTTGCTGCAGAAATAGTAACTTGTTTGAAGAAGGCTACTGCACTGGACTGTTGAAAGGTTACATAACATTACCTTAGCTATATCCAAAAAATTCTTAATTCCAAAACCTATTAGACCACAGAGTTTTAGTTGACTATGATCCTACAATAATTGCTAACATTTACTGAGCTATTAACCATGTGTCAGACACTGTTCTGATCACTTTATATGCAGTAACTCATTTAATCCTTCCAAGCACCATGAGGTAGTTATTATAATTATTCAAATTTTACAAAGGAGGAAAGTGCGGCACAGAGAGATTAAGCAAGTCACAGAGCCAGAGAGTGACTAAGCTGGGATGAATACAACATTTACAATATTACACTTAAGGTGAAGAAAACATTAACAAAATATAGAACTGATTATAGTAGGGTGGTAGGAGTCAGTGATATTTTTCTCTATTCAATTAATGTATTACTTTTAGAATGGTAAAGATTCAAACACTTCATGTGTTCATTAAATACAGAACACTTCACACTTACAAATTCTCATTTATGTGCAATTCCTTAGTCAACTTGCATAAACTGCACAGTTTAAAATCCAAACTCCTCAGCTTATGCTAATATTTTTATTTTTTATTGAAATATAACACCTTAGTATCTTTTTAATCACAAGCAATACACAATAATACATATTCATTGTAGAAGTAAGAAAATTTGTATAAGTAAAAAGAAAATAATCACCTATAAATTTACACTCAAAAATAACCACTTAACAGTTTGGCACATTTCCTTCCAGATGTCAATGTATGTTATTTAATCAAAATAAAATCATGTTTTTAAATTTACTTTTTTCACTTAACATACACCAAGACATAATTTCAAGTTTTTATTCTTCTAACCATCATTTTAATGGCTAGGCAGTACCCCACTTTAGGGATGTACCCTAACAATCACTGTGAAATATTTAAGTTGTTTATAATTCCACAGCATTGAGTCACCGGCTCTGGGAGTCAAACTGTTTGGAATCAAGTCCATGCTCTACATTACTAACTCTGCTACCTTGGGCAAGCTACCTAATTTCTCTATGCCTCAGTTTTCTCTTCTGAAAAATGGGGGATAATATAACCTACTACATTATTAATGTGGGGAGGAGGGTCAAATGTGTCAATATACAGCTTTTATTATCAACAATGCTGCAATTGGTATGTAAACAGCTACCAATTTATTGGCATATCTTTACTACCCCAAAATAAATTCATTTAAATAGGAATTTCCACATCAGAAGGTATGCCTATTTTTCAGGCTTTGAATCTGCCAAATCACAGCTGGGTTTAAAACCTTCATCAAATAGCTCTCTCACTTAATACTCATTTCTCTTTATCCAAGAAAATGAAAACTATGATCCAGTTAAGCTAACCAGCTTGTTTCAATTAGCTTTTGCTCTTCCACTTTTGTACATGCAAACCTAGACGGATTTCATAAAATCTCAGTTTGTAGGGAACTTAACGAAACCTGGCCCAAATCCTCATTCAGCACATCATTTCCTCTACCCTTGAATCCCTAACTTTAACACTGTCAGTGGGAGGGGACAGCCTGCCACCCAAAACAACACATTATATTTTTACTGTTTTGAGGAAATTTTTCTTGGAAAAATGCTGAAATCTGCCTCCTTCTAACTTCTACCCCTTGATCCTACTTCTTTCTAGTCAAATCAAACCTGATTTTTCTGTGTGACAGACCTCCAAATATTTAAATACTACTATCATTTCTTAGATGAGCTCCATTTTTTGGGGCCAAACATCACAGTTTTTCAACTTTTCCTCCTTTCCATTTCCCCCATGATCAGAATTCTCTGGCTATGCTCTATAGTTCAGTGGTTTTTAAACCTGATTGTCTGTCACCTAAGGAATGTGAGAAAAACAGAGTGGCCCAGTTCCTATCTTACTTAAGCTTGGGCCTCATGGTTTTTTTTAATTAGCTCTCCAGGTGATTCTGATACAAAGTTTGAGAACTGATTGATGCAAGGTCCCACTTACAATATGATATATCATATGCTACCTGAAAATCTGACATAATACCCCAGGTATAGCACAACTAGTAAAAAGTAAAGTGGGGCTAACACTTTGCTCTTTCTATATGCTGTTCTACCAACTTCAAAATGACATTTACTTTTAAAAAAATTATAAGTGTTGATTCTTATTAAATGTACAGTTAAAATGATCAAGTCTTTTCCACACTATTTGTGCATTAGCATCTTGGGCCCTAACTGCCAACCTTTATAATCATTCCCATTAAAAGGTAAGAGAACTCGGGCTAAGAGTTTAGATTTCTATTTCTAGAAATCTAGATCAATGGCCCTGCATGTGGATTTACCTTCAGTGGAGAAATCACTTCATGCTTAAGCCTCTACACTTATATTATGGACATACTCAGCCCAAATAAAAGTGCACTAGCCCACCAACGACTGAAATGACAGTTGACTGCACCAAAGCATCTCCTCTGTGCAGAGCACTGTTGTCAACATTATGAGGTAACACATAAGCACTAATACTAATAAATTGACCTTCTAGAGAGCATGATGGAACAAACATCTTCAGAAAAAGTTAAGTATAATACTAATTATCGTTGTCCCAAGGTAGACACGTTAGTGCTGTAGAAACATATGATTACTAGTTGGAAAGCTCTGGAACCAAAGAAATGATTCATTAGAAAACTAAGTTGCCCTGAACGCTAAGGTTTTGTTTCAGTTTGTTTTTTAGCAATTGCAGAGAAGAGATGGAGCCCATCCACACTCAAGCTACTTGCAAAAGGGCACTGCACCCTCAAAATTAATTCATGAGTCAAAATTTCTTGCAATGACTTCTGAATCCCTAACGATTTGTTTGCTTTACTTGTTACTATTTCTAACTTGAGGTACTCAAGGGCCAAAGAAAAAAGTCCATTCTATGGACAATGAGGCCCATTATAAATATATCTTAGAGTTGAGGGTAGAGGGGACAAACCAAGATCCAATCTATTTATTTTCATTTGAATAGCAAACATCAAAAATATACCTGGCATTTTCTAACAATTACATGAAGAATGACCAGATGCTTCCTGTTGATGGAACAGAACTACAGACTGACAGAATCAGACTAAAGTTCACAAAACAACTAGAAGTGAATTTAGCTTCATTTCAAAACCATTAAACCAAAGTAAGTATGGCCTTTAATTTTCACACATCTACAATTTAATTGCCCCCCAACCTAGAAAACCCAGATTGATTCAAAGAGATAGACAATTCGAACTCTAAGTTACAGACAGTTAACTCTAAGTTTGTATACACACTACAATACAAAAGCACTGTTTCACCAAAGGTTTCACTGCAGGATTCCTTTTAAATCTGGCACTCCTATATTGCTTTGAAAGTGTCCTATCTTCAAAAATTACATTTACATACAAGTTTTCACAAGCAAATCTAACACGGAATTCATGGTTTACTTGTGTACATCATTAAAAATAAGTTGTGGAATTAAAAATTAAGTTTAATCACTTAAAATTTTTTCAAATGTTCTAAATCCCAAACTGAAAAAAAGTTGGAAAGAAAGAAAAAAAAAAAAAGAAAAAAGCACAGGAATCAACCTTCTTATCCATATTTTTTAAGTGTGTCTTGTATAATAACATCCTGATTTGACTTGTGAGACGATAGAAACGACACATTTTTTAGTTTTTTAAAAAAGGCATGAGCATACAGTGTTTTCCAGTGGTTACATGGTGTGACACCACATCAGACTGAATGCAGAAGTAGGTTTAAGAATCTAGCTATCTTCTGTTAAACCTGACATTAAAGACTTGCAGAAATGTAAAACAATGTCACTCTTGCCTAAAAGGTCACTGATGTGAACATGCAATGGATTTTTCTTTTGTTATTTTTGGAAAAATAAATACTTCAAAAGAGAGAAAAGAAAAAAGATAAAGCCGTCTTTAGTTTCCTTAAATTCAAAATCTGAGCCTGAAAGTGGAAGTGTCAAGGTCGATGGTTACAAGTCAATGAGAAGAAATTTAAAGTAAGCTGGCTGGGTCTATGTGTGAGATAAATATCTGCAAAAAGAACTTTTGACCACGAACTTCTGCATAATAAACTATGGTGCTTCTTTAATTCTGGGATGGCAAACTACTGTACAAGGATCATTTACTCACTACATCAAACCATTTTCCAAATAAAAACTACTTCAGAAAGTAACTTGCCTGAATCGAGACAGCAAATCAGTGTCCAGAGACAGCACTTAAAATATTTCCATATTACCAAGCCCCCTTCAGAAGTACTGTGGTCTCTGCCCCTCCTTTGAACAGATGTGTGTTCGCCAGAGTCCAATCAGCTTTAAAGCAACAGTCTGTGTACTGAAAACAGGCTTCAAGTGGGAAAACACACACAAAGCAGGCCTATATCGTTCCTTTGGTTTCAGTTTTCACGATGCACTCTTGAGGCTAGGCACGCTGGTTCAACACGGTAGGAGAGTTTCAACGAAACACACTAAATACACACTGATTAACTGTGCCCAGGCAGAAATGACCTGGCAAAATTCCCAACTTCTTCCCCGAGGCCCTGCACCCGCAGATCCCGGCGGCTAAGTCCCAAGAACAGAAGTGCCCCAGCATCCTGAGCGGCTGGCTTCGTCCCCTCAGAGACTCGAGTCCCCAAGGCTGAGGCAGTCGACGGCGCGGCCCAGCGCAGGGCCGGCCGGGCGCTCCCGTTAACCCTGTCCGGGCCGGCCGCTCCCGCCGCGGCCCGTGCGCCACCCGGCCCCGCGGGCCCAGCAGCACAGCTCACCCGAAGCCGGCCGCCCCCGCCGTCCCTTCCCCGCTCCGGCGAGCCAGGCGGTGCGATCAGGCCGCCCAGACAAAGAGAGCGGCGGCTCCCGGGGCGGCGGGCGCCAAGGCCGTACCGCGCCTGCCTGCCTGTCTCCCTCCCTCCCTCGCCCGCCTCCCGCAGAGCCCCCAAAGCCCCGGCCCGACCCCATTCCGCCCCGGGGCGGCCGCTCGGGACCGGCCGGGCTATGAGCCGCGGGGAGGCCGCAGCTCGCCAGGGCCGAGGAGGGGGCGGCGGCCGCCACCATGTCTGCCCGCCCCTCCCAGAAGCGGGGTGCGAGCGGACAAAGCGCGCCGGCGGCGCGGGCGGAGCGGGGGCCCAGGCCGACCCCGCCGACCCCCGCGGGATAAGCGGGGCCAAGAGCCCCGGAAACCCGGCGCCTTAATGCAATAAACAGGAAATCGCGGGGATGATCTGGGTTCCGGGGGAAGTGGAATTATTTTTTACCAGCGAAGAGATCAACTTCCACATCCGGTGGTAACAGGGCCCTACACAGACCCGCACTGACCTGGAAAAGCTTCGGGAGCGGCGGCCGGGGAGCAGCAGGAGGTGGTTCGGGGACCCGAGGCGCCTCGTACCCGGCCGGGCTGACGCGGCCCAGCTAAACACAAAGCGCTTCAGCTGCACAAGGCGCTATTTTCCGAAAATGCCGCGTCTGGTCGGCGCCCAAAATCCCCACCGAAAAGTCCCCCGTGCTGCGCGCGGAGGGACACATGGTGTGCGAGTGAGTCAAAGCTCCCAGCATCCCTCCCGTACCCGGCCCTCGTCAGCCCCTCTTCTGAGCCTTTCCGCCCCTGCCCTGGTCAGCAGATCCCTCTCCCACCCACTCCCCGATCCCATTCCGGCGGGAGGAAGGGGGCGAGACGGCCTGGTTTTTCTTTTTAACAAAGGGGAGGAAAATATGCCATCTCTAGAACTTGAGCCACACAAAGAAAGCGGCGGAATGATCCGTTGTCGGCGACCGCAAGTCCCGGCTCGCCCGGCGCCTGCGCGGCACGGGGGTAGGAGCTGCAGCCGGCCATGTGCGCGGCGGGGCTGCAGGCCGGCCACCTAGCCTTCCCGCCACTTTCTGCGGGGCTAGTAGTGGGAGGCTGAAGTGCGTGTGCTAACGTTATGTCTTCGGCATGAAAGCTGAGAGATGGGGAATCCTGACTCCTTTCAGGTTAAGCTGAGACATCTAGCAGAGTCCTGGGAGACGGAAGGGCAGTGAAAAAGCTAGGATTTAACTTGAAGCCGCCCTAGATTCCACTAGGCTGACTGGGACAGGAGTCGCTGTTGAGGTACAAGGGGAGGAACTACGGATGTTATTTCTCCACTTCACCTAAACTGAGCAAGTCAAGTTCGTGACGAAAACGTACATATTCCTGTAGCCACCCCCGCCTTTTTTTTTTTTTTCTTAAACATTCTTTTGATGCCTTATACTTCGTAGACCTTTCGTAACTGCTCGCCGAATCCCCTTGGATTACTGTCACCTCAGAGGTAGAAGTCTTGTTTTTCCGTGGCTGGAATGTCAAGATTTTTGTTGTGTTGTATTTTATTAAGAAAGCAGCAAAAGTTTATTTGTGGATGGTGATTTACAAAGTAAGAGTCTTAGGAGTTTAAATTACTTGTGATGATTTTGCTAAAATACCCACCACACTGGTAATGTTTTTAACAGATGAGCCTGGGAATGACTTTTCCAACCTTCTAACCGTACAATTTTTGGCTTCCTATATTTAGGAATTGGGAATATGTGAGAGAGCGCCAAGATTTTAATCTAGAAGAGTTTACAAACAAATGAAATAACATGTTGTCTACAGATTTTGGGTGGCCTCAGATAAACAGTCTTTCTCTACTTACCCTTTTGTGTTATTGATGTAGAGATTTGTAAAGTCTTTGTGTAACTTATTAAAGCGTTGTGCCTAAAATAGAAACAAAGTGAATGGCATAGGAGCCTGTATTCTATTTTTCTTTCAATTTAATATTTTCAGTGCTTCTTTCCATAGTCACATGCTTCTCTTTAACATTGAGTTTATCTGAGTAAACATTCAGCTAATGGTTGTTGTAGAATCCTTGCCCTCATTAATCTTATGCTGTAGAATGCAGACAAGTAGGCATCATCAGTAGTATAATGAGGGTAAACTGCTGAATGCTGTGAAATTTTTTATAGGAGGAATCCCTTACTTACCTGTCAGGGAGGCATGGAATGGGACTGGAGAAGCAATCAGCTTTAATAAGGGAGTCGGGGAAGAACCTTCCAGACAGGTGAAGCAACAAATGCAAAGGTTAAAAGGAAAACTCTGGAGAAATTGTTGGGCAAAGAAGATAATGCTTTTTCAGGAATGCCTAAAGATGTGTCTGAAGAGGTCTAGTCATAAAGGCCTTGAATGCCATTTGCAGAAATTAGCTTTTGAGAGCTAAGAGGATGACATTGAAAGATTTTAAGTAGAAGCATAATCAGATTGGATTTGTATTTTAGACAGATCACTGTCATGCAAAAGTCAGAGGCAAAGAAAACAGTTTGGAGAAAACAGCAATCTATGAGAGAGTAATGACTTGGACTGAGATAGTGGCAAACAGGAGTGAAGAATATGACCAAAGATGTTGAGAGCTTGGTGATTTGGTTGACTGGATACGGAATGACTGAAAAGATGTCAAAGATGAATCCCAAGTGTGTTGAGGGAGCATTTAGGAGGATGTCTTCACTGAGATTGTATGTCTAGTAGGCACTTAGGTATTCTTTCATGTAAGTTGTCTCGAGAGCAACTGGCACTGGCACTGGCACTGTTCTACACATTAGAACAGATTAAGCAGGAACAAGACCAACAAGGTTCCAGCTCCTGTTTCCGTGGAGGGAACAGAGTATAAACAAGTTTTATAAAAGAAGAGGAAAGGTAATATCACATAATATCCTTTATGAAGAGAATAAAAGGGTATTTGGATGAAGCATTTCTCTGGGAAGAGAGAGCAGCCATAATTTTGAAGATTGTTCAGAAATGGCCTCTCTGGGAGTTTCCTGGTGGCCTAGTGGTTAGGATTCTGGGCTTTCACTGCTGTGACCCAGGTTCAGTCCCTGGTTGGGGAACTGAGATCTGGCAAGCCGTGTGGCACAGCCAGAAAAAAAAGTGGCCTCTCTGAGAAGGTATTCTTTGAGCTAAGACCTGAATGGGAATAAGTTGAGGGCAGTGTTCAAGACCAAAGGGAATAGTAAGGCAAAATCTTTGGTGAGAAAGCAAGAAAGGCAATGTGGCTAAAGTCTAGAGAGCAAAGAAGGGAATGGCAGAAGATGAAGTCTGCAGCCTTGGTAAGTTTCAGAGCTCTAGAAGCCACTGAAGGGTTTTAAGGTATGGAGTAACATGGATAGTAACAGTAGAGATAAAGTGGATGCATTGAAGATATATTTTGTGATTAGACCCGACCTATATTGCTAATGAATCAAACAGGGAAAGGGAAAAATCAAGAGTGATTCCTAGGTTTGGGGCATGATTGTCTAGGCCAACACTCCAATATAAATATAACACAAGCCACATATGTAATTTTACAGTAGCCACATTAAAAAAGTGAAAGAAAACAAAAAGAAATTTAAAAAATCTTATTTGACCCGATATATCCAAAATAGTATCATTTCATATGTGATCAGTATTTAAAAGTATTAAATATTTTGCATTCTTTTTCTCATTACCAAGTAAGTGTTCAAAATCTGGTGGTTTTTTACATTTATAGCATATCACAATAATTGATTTCATAAAATTTACAGCTGAAAAAGTAGATTCACATACTCGAATCATTCCAAACATATTTCAAAAGTTTTGCAGTAATTGAATTATGTATAAGATTTTTTATTTTAAATTAAAGTTAAGATTAAAATTTTACTTACTAAATTAGCCACATTTCAACTGCTCCATGGCCACTTGTGGCTAGTTGCTACTATATTGGACAGTGCAGGTCTACTAGAATAAAGAATAGTGGAAAATCAGACCAAAAAAGTTGTGTGGAACCTGGAAGGCCTTTGATGCCATGTTAAAGGATTGGGATCTTACCCTTTAAGACGGAGGGAACAGTGGGTCGTTTTTAAGCTAAGGAGTGACACAGCGTTGTGCTTAAGGCTAGAAAAAGTCCAGTAGGCGACCAACTGATGACTCAGGTCCAAGACTAACCCTTCAGTAGAGTCTCCACATTCTAGGACCTACCTCAGCCCTTCAAATTCAGAAGTCTGATTTTTGTCAGTGCGCTAGAGCAGTGCTACCGAAAGTATGGGCCACGGGCCACCGCCGATCTGTAAACCCTTTGTTATTGGTCCAAGGCATTTACAGAAATCGAGAGTAAGAATTTAGAAACTTTTATAGCAATTAGTGTTACACTAATTTTATGTTTATGGTTTTAATAAAAATTGGGGGCTTGTATTGTTGTATCTTGTGTATGCCTTTGTTTTATTTCCCTTCTCTAGTTAATTTATTTTTATATTTTATAGAAGTGTCTATGATCTTTCACCACATATTATTTTTGCTTTTGTTTTTGTTTTTGCGGTACACGGGCCTCCCACTGTTATGGCCTCTCCCGTTGCGGAGCGCAGGCTCAGCGGCCATGGCTCACGGGCCCAGCCGCTCCGCGGCATGTGGGATCTTCCCAGACCGGCGCACGAACCCATGTCCCCTGCATCGGCAGGTGGACTCTCAACCACTGCGCCACCAGGGAAGCCCACCACAGATTATTTTTGAAGCACTGCTCTAGAGACACTCTGATGAAGGGAGTCAGAAGGACCAAGTTCCCAGAAGACTAATCTAAACCCAGTGCCTTTTTTTTTTTTTAACTTTATAGTGAGAACTATAATGGCTAAGAGGGGAATGGACATCTACTCAGTTTCTCCCACTATACCGAAATGGCAGGCTACATGGAAATAACCAAATTTATAATGGTTACCACTTATTAAATGTTCCTATTTGCCAGCCACTATGCAAAACCTGTTACATATTATTGTCTCATTTAACCCTCATAACAACTCTTAAAATAGGTATTATTAGCCCCATTTTTCCAAAGAGGATACTGAGGCTAAAACAGTTTAAATAACTTGCGTAAAGTCACCAAGCTGGTAAATGTTAGAGACAGGATTCCAATACAGGTCTCTTTTCAAAGCTGTTGTCCCTAATCACTTTTTTTGACATTATATTCCAAGTATCTAGCAGATTCCATGGCACAATAACTCTACATTGGTTTAGAGAGAAGGCGCAAAGTTGACTGCATTACCTCCCAGAGGGTCATTAGTGAATTTGGGGTTCTGCAGAGTAAGAGGAGTTAGTGGTATTCTAATAGCATCCAACAAATGCATTCATTTCTACAATAGAAATATGTCTGTTTTGCTGCCATTCAGAATTTATAGACTCCCACAAATCAGTAAAAAATAGAGACAACCCAACAGAAAAATTGGTAAGATTTAAAGTCACTTCACAAAAGAGGATATCTAAATGGCCAATAAACATGTAAAGGTGCTCGACTTCTGTAATCATTAGGGAAATGCAGATTGACATCACAGTGAGATCCTGTGGCACACCCACAATAATGGCTAAAATGGAAAACAAAATGTCAAGTATTGGAACAAATGAAACTGTACACTGTTGGTGGGAATGTATATTGGTATAGCCATTTTGGAAAATTCACAGTTCAAGAAAACACATGAAACCAAACTAGATTTAGGGATACAGGTTTAGGTAGTAAAATCTATGAAGAAAAGAAAGGAAATGATTAGCTTTGGGTGGGGGAGTAATGCTTGGGAGGGTATGTAGGGGTGCTTCTGCAGTGCTAGCAGCGTTCTGTTTCTTGACGTGAGTGGGGGTTGCATAGATGTTCACTTTGTGATTCATTGAGCTGTCAGTTTTGAGGTGGATGACTTTTCAGTATATGTATTATATATTTCATGGTTTTAAAATTTTTGCTGAAGTTAACAAGTTAGAAAAAATATCCCATGCTGGATACAGACTACCAACTATTACCTTACTGAGCCAAGCGTTACGGATGTGAAAGATAAGGCAGGCTCGAATTCTGAGGTTGGCAGTGGTGAAGGAGAGGAGAGATAGATGCAAAAAAATGCTGCAAAACTTGAGGCAGTATGAGATGGTGAAAGAGCACAGCAATTGGAGTGAGGAGTCCCAAGTTCAGGACTTAACTGGTTTTTCATCTAGACTAACCACTCTCTAGCTAATGACCTGGGCGTATCTCCTAACTTGCCTTAATATCATTTTTCCCACCTGGGGCTCAGGGGAGTTTGATAAAACGTACATTTTTGTTTTGTTTATAACACTTCGTAAGCTATTAAAATGTCATATAAAATTTTTACTGATGTTCAATTGGATGTGATGGGAAAGGGGGAAGGAGTTAGGATGATTGATATTTTGAGTCTGAGTGATGGAGGTTATGGTGATAGCGTGAACTAAATGATTTGGAGAAAGATTTTATTTAAACTCTATTTTATACATGTTGAGTTTAAGATCATGCCAGAACATCAAGGTGGAATTTTCAAACATTTAGAACCTAAGTTTTGGTACTCTGAAAAAAGTGTCAGAATTGGTGATAGAAATTAGAAATTACCCACATAAGGGTAATAATTAAAGCCATGGGCGTGAATACGATCATTGGAAGAGAATATAGAAAAACAGTACTGAGGACAAAGAAGGAGAGAGGTAAAGGAAAAAGAGGAAATCCGCACTTACTGAGCACCTGTTGAACTGTGTGCCAGCTGTTCTCTATTTGTTATCTCGTTTATTCCCCTCAAATTCCAGGGTAGCCAGTTGAGCTTCATTTGGTAGACTGACTTTGTAGACTCACAGTAAGGTAAAGAACCAGCATTTAAAACCAGCTTGACTCCAGCTTGTATGGTGCAATACACCATGCCTGTAGAGCCAAGTATCTAAGTCCATGGGGAGAATTTGAGTCAAGGAAAGATATGCCCTGAGAAAAGACCATTGGATTTTTGTGATTTGCGACCAAGGGTTTCTGGAGCATAAAGCAGTGCCTGTACTGTCATATTTGTTGTGCTTCTGTGAGCATGGTTAATCCAGACAAACATTCGTGTTCTAGACCTCTGGCAATGAGAAAAAAGTCAAGGTGGTAACTGTGAAAACCAGTATAATGAAAACAAAGTCAGTTATTAAAGCCTAGCTAGATACTTTTTTGCCAAGTGCATTAAATCATGCCAAAGCATGAAAGAAACGGGAATAACTCATACGTGATTCATTGTTGTTTGCTGGTTTGTTCGCATACTGCCAAGAACCATCTCGCATATCATCAGTGGTATGGGTCCTTCACATTGGAAAACGCTGAAATGTTATATAATAGTGTTCACTGTTCACAGGGCATTTTCAGTCACCTGAAATTTTAAGGGAAAAGATCAAGATGGCTTTGCCAGCCAAGGACATTATAACTTAGAATGAAAGATAATTTTGCTGGTGATAAACACTTGCCTTTTGGAAAGCAGCAATATCTCCTCAAAATTTAGAGTAATCCACTGTACCCACGAGGACGACTTTTCCCTACTAGGTTTACTAAAACTATTTACTCTTAGAATAGCATCTTAACATTAAAAAAAAAGTAAAAGAAGAATGTTCCGCCACAATACAATTACCGGTTTCTTACTGTGTGTTTTTAGATTTACAGATGAATAATGTGTGCGTTTTTGGAAAACAGACTGTTGAGGAATTTTAACTTGATTGCAGGAGCATGATGTCTTCTGTCTTTATCTACTCCCTCTTTCCAAGTTCTAGAGAAGACCTCCAGTAAGCAAGTGAAACTCTTTGGCATAGTCACTGATCTCAGAATTGCTTAGGAGCACCGAGAACTTTGATTTCCAGGAATTGGTTAGGCACAGCCACTTCACTCAACCTTATATTTTACACCCCAGAGTAAAGGTTGCATTTGGGCAACCTGATTTTCTTTCTTTCTGTTTTAAGGCGGTGGGCAGTTAATAATTGTTGGTTGGTTACAGCCTCCAGCCAGATTTGTTAAAATAGATAATCCACCCACAGGTGCAAAAAACTTTTTAAACATCATCACTGTCTTCCATCTATACATTTCCCACCCCCAAGGTAACCTCTACTCTTACTTTCTTGTGTATTTTTCAAGAGTTTTTCTTCATGCTTATACGTGTAATTATTTTCATGCCTTTACATGTTATTTTTCCCCATTTTTATATAAAAGGGAGGATACCGTATACAATATTCTGCACTTTGCACTTAAGACATCTTGGGCTTTTCCGTATAAATGCATCCTTTTTTCTTACCCCTGCAGATTATTTAACCAGTCATTGTCCAATTGAAGAACATGAGTTTCTTTTTTCTTTTTTCTTTTTTTTTTTGGCTGTGTTAGGTCTTCATTGCTGCATACAGGCTTTCTCTAGTTGCATTACGTGGGCTTCTCATTGCAGTGACTTCTCTTACTGTGGAGCACGGGCTCTAGGAGCACAGGCTTCAGTAGTTGTGGCCCGCAGGCTCAGTAGTTGTGGCGCATGGGCTTAGTTGCTCCATGGCATGTGGCATCTTCCCGGACCAGGGATCAAAGCCATGTCCCTGCATTGGCAGGTGGATTCTTAACCACTGCGCAACCAGGGAAGTACAGAACGTGAGTTTCTAATCTTTTATATTCTAATTAGTGCTTGGATGGGTATCGTTGTACACAAATCTTTTCTTGTATATTTAAGCATGTCTCATCTCAGTTCCCAGACTGGAATTACTCTGCAAAAGGGCGTATGTGTATTTTTAATTTTAATAGGTACTGCCATATTGCCCTCCATGTACCAAATGTTTCTCCACAGCATTGCTGATAGACTAGAGTATTACCAAATTTTTGGATATTTCCCTGTGAACTTTTGAAGGGTAGATTATTTCAAGTCCTACCTAATATTTTCAGGACCAGTAACAGAATCATTTGGTTAAACTGGGGGAAATGAGATTTGGTTTACACAGTTTGTTCAGGACACAAATTATTTGCTGCAGATCCTGCAGCTACACACCCACGACTAGTAAAAACATGGCTGCTTATGCAGTGGAAGCAGCCAGCAAAAACCTGGAAAAGTGCCAAGAATGACTACAAACAGCTCCACCTACCCTTTTTGTGTGTGTGTGGCAAATTTGCAAGCTTAGCAGTATCTAAAAAGATCCTTCAGCCTTTGTTTGAATTACAGAGAATCAACCTGGTAAGAGGGAGGGAGTTACTCATTTCATGGAAAATTCCCCTGATATTATAGGAGCTGAAAATGATTTTTATTTAATTTTGCTTCAGTGCTGAAGTGACACAGGGAGGGAGAAAATAGAGCTGTTAGGCTGTGGGGTCCACCTGCACTGGGGTTTATGTTAGAGTGTGAAGAAAGATTTCCAGGAATGATAATCTCAGTTACTTGGAGCCAAGGTAATTTACAGAGGAAAAAACAGAGTTCAATGTGGTATGCTAGCTTACTGGCTTTTCAGACTTTTTTTGTTTTTGTAACATTTTTCTAAATTGAAGTATAGTTGATTTACAATGTGTCAGGTATACAGCAAAGTGATTCAGTTATATATATATATATATATATATATTCTTTTTCAGATTCTTTTCCATTATAGGTTATTATAAGATATTGAATATAGTTCCCTGTTCTATACATTAGGTCCTTGTTGGCACTTCTAAATCATTTTACAAATTTGTAGGCTTGTTATGGACTGAATGTTTGTGTCTCCCCCTCTCCCCCCAAAATATTCATAACTCCTAACCCTTAATGTGATAGTATTTGGAGATGGTGCCTTTGTAAGGTAATTGAGGTTAAATTAGATCATGATAGTGGGGCCCTTATAATGGGATTGTGGCCTTATAAGAAGAGGATGAGAGAGATCTTTTCCAGCTGGAGCTCAGAAGCACAGAGGAAAGGCCATGTGAGGACCCAGTGAGGAGGCCATCTGCAAGCCTGGAATAGAGCTTCCTACCAGGAACTGAAATGGCCAGCACCTTAGTTTTGGACTTCCCAGCCTCTAGAACTGTGAGGAATAAATTTCTGTTGTTTAAACCACCTACTCTATGGTAGTTTGTTATGGCAGCCGAAGTTGACTAAGTGTATTTTTAGTTTTCCACAGATTCATAAAGATCCATCCAAAAAAAATTGTGATGATTATTAATAGTGTCACGTCTTTCGTCAAATTAACTACAACCAACATATTGTCTGTGTAGTTCCTGCAAAATTTGGAAACTGTTACCTCTTTAGGCATGGCAGGTGACTATTGGGGAATCCTTCCATTTATTTAATATACCCAAATGTTAACTTGCATCTCAGGAGTGGCTTAGAATTTGGAATCCTTCTGTCTCTTGAGTTTGAATAAGAGGCATATAAATGCAGGCCTAAACTCATTCACTTGATGGGCTGTAAGTAGTGGTACACACTGGTGATTGATTGGATATTCGATGATACCAAGAAAACATATTACTTTTATTGAACTTTGTTATGATAATAGTATTATGATTAAGTTTTTTAATCCAGAGTCTTTTAGACATGATATCTGGGGTTTGTTTCAAAAGAATGTGGTGTTGCAACAGGGTGTAAACTGTTGGCAGTATCAAGGAAGTAATAGTGGTCTAGGGTATGATCATTGGAGAAGCTAAATGATGGATACTTGGGGGTTCTTTGTGTTGTTCTGTACTTCTGTATATGTTGACATTTTCTGTACTAAAAAATTGTTAAAGTAATTTATCATTGTGTATAACTAGTGACTCATAATTTTACCTGCTGAAATTAACATATAAAGAATCTTCAACTTAAATGTCTTCTTAAGCATGGAAATTTAAATGCTGGCCATGAACATGAATTGGACTTCACTTACCATGCATTTATTTAGCAGCTACTAAATGCTTTCCTGTAGATTTTTCTCATTTAATCTCTGCAAAGGTAGGTGTCATCCCCATTTTACAAATGAGGGAAATGTAAACTCTAGATAACTAGTACACAGGTAGAAAATAGCATAATTGGAATCTTCCCCCCATTTGGTCTGTCTCCCAAAATTCATGTTTTATTTCTACCATACCATGCTGCTTCTCAGACCTACCTGACCACCTTTTCCTCCATGCTGTTTTCCTTTTAGTAGTGAAAGCTTGGCACAGCAGGTGGACAAACATATATGAAAATGTGGAAGATTTCTGGGGTCTTTGTCCTCTCCTTTCCTCTTAGGGGGTCTTTGTCCTCTGGGGTCTTTGTCCTCTCCTTTCTGCTGGAGTCCTCTGGGGTCTTTGTCCTCTCCTTTCCGCTAGGGTCCCAAAGCAGGAGTTAAAGGTGTGTTGCACCTAAAGGAAACCATGAAGCAATGAATTGATAAAATTCTAGACCTAACTCACCAACCTTTGGTTCTGCAAGAATTCATTTGACCATTATTACATATATTTGTGTCAGTTACTGTTCAAGATACTGAACTGATACTCTCATCTCACTTTCAGAACATAAATTAAGAGGTCAACCTTGAGGACTTTATGCTAACCTTGAGGGCATTATGCTAAGTGAAGTAAGTCAGAGAAAGACAAATTCTGTATGATCTCACTTATATTTGAAATCTAAAAAAACCAAACTCTTAGAAACAGTAGATTTGTGGTTGCCAGGCATAGAGTAAGGGGAGGGGATGTGATGAAAGGAGGAGGAATGGGTGAAGGTGGTCTAAGGGTACAGCCTTCAGTTATAAGCTAGATAAGTTCTGGCGATCTAATGTACAGAATAGTGACTATAGTTAATACTGTATTGCATAGTTGAAACTTACTAAGAGAATAGATCTTAAAAGTTCTCACCACAAAAAAAAAATACAAGAAAAAATGGTGAGTGTGAGGTGATAGGTGTGTTAACTAAATTTATTGCAGTAGACATTTTGCAATATAAACCTATATCAAATCATCATGTTATGAGTCTTAAACTTAATGTTATGCATCAATTATATCTCAGTAAAGCTGGTGGGGGATGGTGGTGCTCAGTCCTAACACACTTACCTCTCTCCTCCTCCCGCCTATATCCCTACTCCACCCTCAGAAGCAACGGCAACACAGCTCAGGAAATGGACTAAGTGCAAGGTAGAAACGCTGAGCAGCCTGTCCAGTCACTCACTGCTTTCTCCTTTCTCTTCCCAAGAACATGCCAAGTTTGCAATATAAGGGAACTTGGGACAACCCACTACTTCCATGCCAGTTGTAACAATGGAGCTTTAAGAATACTTAATATATAGTGTGGCACAGCTTAACAAAAGTCCCATCCTGAAGTGTGTGGAGAGAAAATACCAGATTTTATAAGCACTTGTGGTTAAAGCAAGACTTGAATCCAAGAAAGGCTTTATGTGCAATCTAGATATTTACACTCCCTTTATTCTCCATCACCCACCCATCCCCAAATAAAAATCACCATACTTAGGCAAATCTAGACTTACCTGTGCTTAAAATAACCCCATGCTGATTAGCCTACAGAGTGGGTCATGTGGGATAGACTTTCAGCTCCATGGTGTACTTTCCCTGCCCCTGAATTTCCACATCTCTAGGCCAGAGAAACCTAACATGACGGAGTTAATAAGAGCACAAACTCCAGTTTTATCCACAGAGCTGTCCTTTGACCAAGCAAGAATGCTGAATTACTGGAGAAGCTATAGCATGTTTGATTCTTTAAAAAAAAAAAAAGATTTGATGCTTGAGCCCAAAGAGTTGGAAAACTAAGAAATGAGAGATTGAGAGTTTCAAGTTAGAGTAAGAGAATACCTACAGGTTATTTAAGGGCATAAATTCAAAACTGCCCCTGCCCAGCCTCCTGAGAAGGCTTTCAGTAGGATGGAAAGCTGACAGCCGCCTTTCCCCCTGGCTAACCCACCTTTCGCTGGCCGCAGGCAATCAATAGGTGGAGTAATGTATTATTTAGTAAAGCACTGAAACCCATAGCTTGATTTAAATTTAGATGTTTAGTTTTTCACATGTACTAAAAACTGATTTGTCTGCCTTTCTGCCATCTGCACACATGTGTACAGGATCTAGAAGAAGGTGCTTAGATTTCGCTCTTCCCCTTAAACTCTTCAAATGAAACTTGTTTTGCTTTTCGCCTTCCCATCTTTTTTATCTTTACCAAGGTGCCACCTTTCTAAATAGGCCAGACTCAAAACTTTATCTTCATTTTTCTCATTTAGTTTTTATTTCATAATCATAAACTTAACTATGCAATCCAACTAGACTTGGAGGGGAATAAGGAAAATATAGAACCCAAAGAGCTGCAGCACATGAATAGATGTTGAGTATTTTCAGACAGCACAAAGATTATAGGATAGAGTGAGCAGATGACGGTGGTGGGGTACACTCCTGAGCTATAGAAGGAATGGTATGGAAGTTAAAACACAAGTCAAATTTATTGGAGTTGTCTGTAGTCAGCCTTAAAGAGCTACTTGGTGGTTCTGCCATTCCTGGACTGAAGCACTCCATAGCTTCCACAATATTCATGCCCTCTTCTACCTTGCCAAAGACCACAGGTCTGCCATCCGACCATTCCGTCTTGGCAGTGCAGGTGAAAAACTGGGAACAGTTTGTGTCGGCCCCAGCATTTCCCATGGACAAGATACTAGGACCCATATGCTTCAGGATGAAACTCTCATCATCAGATTTCACCCCGCACATGGACTTGCCACTAGTGCCATTATAGCCTGTGAAGTCACCACCCTGGCACATAAAACCCACAATAATTCTGTGAAAGCAGGAACCTTTACAACGAAGTCCATTATCCCCAGTGTTCAGGGCATGAAAGTTTTCTGCTGTCTTTGCAACTTTGTCAGCAAACAGCTTGAAAGAGACGTGGTCCAAGGGCTCACCGTGGACAGTGATGTTGAAGAACACAGCAGGGTTGACTGTGGCTGGGTGATGGTGATGTCTGCAAAGCCAAACTTTCTTCATTCTTTAGTCCAAATTGCTTGTCCTCCTGGGAAGAAATCTCTTGTGTTTTTACCTGTATCTCCACAAGTAAGGACTTTGCCCTAAATGAGTCTTTATCACTTTTCCTTAAGGTGACTGAGTCTTGTTGCCCTCTTTGAATTTAACCTTTCCTTCCTGCCCCCAGACTACCCTGCCTGACTACCATTGTGATTTTCTTCACATATTGCTTTCATCTTGAGACTCCTCTGAGCATTAGCCTACAGAGTATCTAGGCCCTATCCAGCCCTGGGTATGAGCAGACCTGCAGTCAAAGATGATAGGATGTGAAAACACCTAGCATCATTCCTGGCACATGGCAGGCACTGTTGACTTCTTTTTTCTCTTCTTATCAAGTTAGTTTCTTTACTGTCCCAAAGACTACCAATGGTTGTACCAGCCTCATAGATTACAGGCATACCTTGGAGATATTGCAGATTTGGTTCCAGACCACCACCATAAAGCGAATATCACAATAAAGTGAGTCACATGAATTTTTTGGTTTCTCAGTGCCTTTGAGTTATGTTTACACTGTTCTGTAGTCTGTTAAGTGTGCAAAGCATTATGTCTAAAAAAAGATCTTAATTAAAAAACACTGTATTAAAAAAATACTTTATTGCTAAAAAAAATGCTAACCATCATGTTTCTGCAGTGAGTTGTAGTAACATCACAGATCACCATAACAAATACAATGAAAGTTTGAAATATTACCAGGATTACCAGAATGTGACACAGAAACATGAAATGAGCAAATGCTCTTGCAGAAATAGCGCCAGTGCACTTGTTTGATGCCACAAACCTTCAATTTGTAAAAAAACACAGTATTTGTGAAGTGCAATGAAGTGAAGCTCAAGCTTTTTGATAAAATGAAATATGCCTGTATTCTCCCTCCAAGAAATATATTCACTCCAATCTTTTGCCTCTCCAAATCTATCAAGCATGAACAAATACAAATTCTATGTTAAAACTTTAAAACAAGCTTGAAGGTCACAGAAGTAGAAACAAATGGAAAACCATACTACCTTGTTCTTGGCTAAGAAATTTAACATCATAAAAACAATGTTATTTAACATGTCAAAAATACTAATAAGGTTCTGGGGGGAACAGAGGAAATGGGAGGAGGGGAGCTAGCCAAGCTGATTCTAAAGCTCATATGGGAAAAATAAAGCAAAAATGGGCAGAAAATTTTGGCAAAGAAGAGCGATAAAGGGAGATGAGCATCTGTTAGATATTAGTCAGATTATAAAGCCTAAGTAAGGGCACTAATCTACCCTTATGACCTAAACACCTCCCAAACATGCCACCTCCAAATACCAATACATTGGGGATTAGGTTTCAACAGAATTTTGGGAGGACACATTCAGTCTGTAGCATCAAATGTCCATCGATAGGGAGCTAGAGGGGAAAAAAAAAGCACAAAGTGTAATATAAACAATATATCATTAAGGGCTTCCCTGGTGGTGCAGTGGTTAAAAATCCACCTGCCAATACAGGGGACATGGATTCGAGCCCTGGGCTGAGAAGATCCCACATGCCACGGAGCAACTAAGCCCTTGCGCCACAATTACTGAGCCTGTGCTCTAGAGCCCGCAAGCCACAACTACTGAAACCCATGCACCGAGAGCCCGTGCTCCACAACAAGAGAAGCCACTGCAATTAGAAGCCTGCACACTGCAATAAAGAGTAGCCCCCACTCGCTGCAACTAGAGAAAGCCCGCGGGCAGCAATGAAGACCCAATGCAGCCAAAATAAATACGTTATTAAAAAAAAAGTACACGCACATTTTCTAAAAATATATATATCACTAAGTTAAAAAGTAAGGTGCATAAAGTATATATAGTGTGCTACCTTTTAATAAAAAGAGAAGATATAGATATATGCCCATGGGGACAGTAGTGGGAGCAGGACCTTTTAGTGTACCCCTTTTGATACTGTTTTGTTTTTGAACCATGTGAGTTAAATGTATTACCTTTAAAAGAGAAAAAAAAAAAAGATGCTTTCCCAACTATAAATAGAAATTTAAAAATTAAGAGTTGGGAAGGCCTTAAGAGATCACCTACAAGTTTCTTCATCTTAAAAGTGAGGAAAGAAAGAATATAAGAGGGAAATGTTCATGAGATAGCATAGCTAATTTGTTACAGAACTAGAATACAGGTCTCTTGAGTGCTTTTCTCTTAGGTTTCTTCATAAGTGCTATCTACTCTAGCCCATGCTGATCTCCCTTTTTACTGACTCACTGATACCTTATTTGCTGATTTCATGGGTCTTAATTTTTTCTCATAAATGTTTACATCTTTGAAGGTATTCCCCTGTATTTTCTATAGCACTGCACATGGTGTTTGGCCCATAACTACTTTGTTCATTTATTCAATATTTTATTGAGTGTTCACTGAAAATGCCAGACACACTGCTTGGTTTTATGGATAGCTGTCAATTGGGATACTGGAAGTAGAGGTAGAAGTTTTCATCCTTGTTCTAAGCATTGAACATAAAGTCAATAAAGCCTGTAATTCATTCACCTACTTATGTGAAGCCATATTTATGTTTACTTTCTTAATAATTCTTTTGGGTAGGGCCTAAGCAGCGAGTGATATACATCCTGCTGCTCATATGTAGGTGTTAGATGAATAAGATTACTGCTCATCAAGCCCAGAGTTAAGTAAACAGAGAAAACCTTTAGCCTGCTTGTGTTAGTCAGATTCCCCTTCCATCCTACTTCTGGGGACTGGATCACTCTGGGTTTTCAGAATCGTTTTAGAAAAGACTCTCTCCCCTGGTACCCAGTTTCCTATTTCTGTCAACAGACTGCCTATGCCAGACTTTCAGTGTCTTGAAAGCAGGAACTCTTTCTTTGTATTCCTAGTGCCCGTTAAAGTGCCCAGCACAATCATTGTTAGTTGAACTGAACCAAACCTCTAGGGCCATACACACCTATACTTAAAATACAAATGTGTCTCCTCCAATGTGTTTCCACAAGACTGAATTTCGTTTCATTTCCAATCTATTTTAATGTTTCAGATTCCCAGCTATAAAACCTGTAGCCTCCATTCCCTTTTCCCATAACCATAACTGCCATCTTTCCTCTGTCCCTTCTGGAAAGTGCTCTAACCGTAAGTGCCCTAAGACTACTGGGAAGCAGGTGTTTCCCTGGTGCTCAAGATAAAACTTGGCAAATAGCCAAAGTAATCTCGAGAAAGAAGAATGAAACTGGAGGTTTCACACTCTGTGATTTCAAACTATACTACAAAGCTACAGTAATCAAAACAGTATGGTACTGGCACAAAAACAAGACACATAGATTAATGGGACAGAATAGAAAGCCCTAAATGAATCCACACTTATTGACATATTTTGTTAGTTAATATATGTCAAAGGAAGCAAGAATATACAATGGGGAAAAGATTCCTCTTCAATAAATGGACTTGGGAAAACTGGACCACTTTCCCACACCATATACAAAAATAAACTCAAAATAGGTTAAAGACTTAAATGTAAGACCTGAAACCATAAAACTCCTAGAAGAAAACACAGGCAGTACAACATTCTCAGTAATATTTTTTTGGATATGTCTCCTCAGACGAGGGAAACAAAAGCAAAAATAAGCAAATGGGACTACACCAAACTGAAAAGCTTTTGTACAGCAAAGGAAACTCAACAAAAGGAAAAGGCAGCCTACTGAATGGGAGAAAATATTTGAAAATCATCTGATAAAGGGTTAATATCTAAAATGTACAAAGAACTTACACAATAGCAAAAAAAATTTTTTTTAATGGGCAGAGAATCTGAATAGACATCCTTCTAAAGAAGACATACAGATGGCCAGCAGGCACATGAAAAAATGCTCAACATCATTCATCATCAGGGAAATGCAAATCAAAACCACGAGATATCACCTCACACCTGTTAAAATGGCTACTATCAAAAGACAACAAATAACAAGTGTTCACAAGGATGTAGAGAAAAGTAACTATTGTGCGCTATTAGTGGGAATGTAAATTGGTGCAGCCACTACCGAAAACAGTATGGAAGATCCTCAAAAAATTAAAAATAGAATTACCATATGATCCAGCAATTCCACTTCTGGGCATTTATCCAAAGAAAGTGAAAACACCTACTCGAAAAGATATATGTAACCTCATGTTCATTGTGGCATTATTTACAATAGCCAAGACATGGAAACATCTAGGTGTCCCTCAACAGATGAATGGATAAAGAAAAAGTGGTGTATATATATACAATGGAGCATTACTCAGCCATAAAATAAGAATGAAATTCTGACATTTGCAGCAATGTGGATGGACCTAGAGAGTATTACACTTAGTGAAATGTCAGACAGATAAAGACAAATAATGTATTACGCCACTTATATTTGGAAAAAATAATACAAGTGAATGTATATGCAAAACAGAAACAGACTCACAAATATAGAAAACCAACCAATGGTTGCCAAAGGGGAAAGGGGAGGAGAAAGGGGGAAATTAGGGGTATGGAATAAAGAGATACAAACTACTATGTATAAATTAGATAGGCAACAAGGATATATTGTATAGCACAGGGAATCATATTCAATATCTTGTAATAATTTTAAATGGAATATAATCTGTAAAGATATTGAATCACTATGCTGATAGATCTGTAACTAATACTATAAATCAACTACACTTCAACAAAAACAAAACTTTTTAGAGAAAGACAAATATCATGTGATCTCTCCTATATGTGGAGTCTTAAAAAGAAAACTCAGATACAGAGAACAGATTGGTGGTTGTCAGAGGCAAGGAGTAAAGGGTGAGCAAAATGGATGAGGGGAGTCAAACAACTTGCAGTTATAAATAGGTAATGGGGATGTAATGCACAGGGTGGCAACTATAGTTAATACTGTATTGCATTTTGAAAGTTGCCAAGAGAGTAAATCTTAAAAGTTCTTACCACAAGAAAAAAATAGTCTTTAACTATGTATGGTGATGGATGTTAACTAGATTTATTTTAGTGATCATTTTGCAGTACATACAAATACCAAATCATGTTGCACACCTGAAGCTAATATAATATTGTATGTCAATTATACCACAATTTAAAAAAAGATAAAACTTGGCAAGTTTATTTTTTGTTCCTCAAGGATTTCCTCAATAAAAATTTCATAAAAGCCTGATCCTTGGTCCTGGCAGGTTATGCTACCCTAGATTCAAGTGTTTCTCTAGTGGTTTCTCCAAAAACCTTCTGAGTATATTACATGATGAAGTGAGAAAGAGCTTGTGCTTGACAGTCCCATATACTACCAGCCTTCAAATCTCCTTATTTGGAAATTTAGAAATAATAATGCTCATCTCATAATGTTATGGTGATGTAGAGATAAGGCATGTGAAAATCCCTGGCATATAGTAACTGCTCTAAACACATCCCCCTTCTTATCCACAAAGTAGTTTACAAATTAATGAAGAAACAAATAGCAGCTTTCCCAAGCAGTAATATTTACCTTATTTATAGAAACCTGTGCTACCAGTTCCTGAAGAAACCAGGTCTTCAGAAACCAGGTCTCTTAGTAGCTTGCCTTGGCCTGTCTCTAGCAGTTTAGTTTTGGAACATTGTGCTCTTGAGGTGTGTCATAGTATGTCCTGATCAAAGGACAAGCCTAGTTTTGTGAATGATATTGGTATGTAAGGATCCCTTTTACTAGGTTCCATGAGGTCCTCAGATATGACAAGGCAGAGTCTCTGCCCCTTAGGTGATAACCATCTATTAGAGAATATAAGGTATTTACATAAATAACAGTTACAAAGTAATGTATGTTTTAAGTATATAAGAGATATACAGATAAAAATGCTATCGCGATTTAATAAGGAAAAATTACTTACAGCTGGAGAAGATCAAAAATGGGTTCACTCTGGGACTTCCATGGTGGCGCAGTGGTTAAGAATCCGCCTGCCAATGCAGGGTACACGGGTTCAATCCCTGGTCCAGGAAGATGCCACATGCCGCAGAGCAACTAAGCCAGTGCGCCACAACTACTGAGCCTTCGCTCTAGAGCCCACGAGTCACAACTACTGAAGCCTGAGCGCCTAGAGCCTGTGCTCCGCAACAAGAGAAGCCACCACAGTGAGAAACCCTTGCACTGCAATGAAGAGTAGCTCCCGCTCTCCACAACTAGAGAAGAAAGCCCACGCAACAATGAAGACCCAACACAGCCAAAAAAATTAATTAATTTTTAAAAATGGGTTCACTCGGGCTTCCCTGGTGGCGCAGTGGTTGAGAGTCCGCCTGCCGATGCAGGGGACACGGGTTCGTGCCCCGGCTGGGAAGATCCCACATGCCGCGGAGCGGCTAGGCCCGTAGCCATGGCCGCTGAGCCTGCGCGTCTGGAGCCTGTGCTCCGCAACGGGAGAGGCCACAACAGTGAGAGGCCCGCGTACCACAAAAAAAAAAAAAAAAAAAGGATTCACTCAATCATTCAATAGACATTTATCATAGATGTGTCTCTGCAAGGTATTAGGCTAGACACTAGGGATGCAAGATTTAAATTATATCACACTTGTTCTGGGAGAGCTAAGAGCTTAGTAAGGGAGAAAATCACAGAAAGAATAATTACGGTACTATGTGGTAGGGACTGCTTTATAAGTGGGATGTTCAATGTGCTTTGGAAGTAGAGATCAAGAGTGATTAACTCAGTGTACAGAGACTGGGGAAGAAATGATGTTTGAGCTGGGTCTTGAAAGATAAAGAGGAGTTTCCCAGATAGAGAAGATTGGAAAGGGTATTTATTAAGAAGTTGCCTTTTCATCTTGAAAAATGGGAAGAATTTAGACATTCAGAAGTGGAGAGAATCCAGAATTGCATCAACAAAGACTGGAAAATCAGAAGAAAGCATGAAGTGAAATAGTTCTCATGGGTGAGTAGAAATGCATGAATTTGATCCAGCTTGTGGTGGGATTAAAGACAATGGAGAAAACTATTAAAGATCTTCGAACTGGGACAGGATAAGGTTAGAACTTTGGATTAAGAAGATTGAGCTTATAGTTGTGTACAGGATAGTTTGGATAAGGCCACACTAGGAGCAAGGAGGGCAAGTAAGAGACTATTAAAATAACTAGGTAAGAGGTAACAAAATCATGTACAAAGTGGCAGGAGGAATGGAAGGGAGAGGCCAAATGGCAGAAGTGTTGCAGACATGGGGTATGGTTATTGGCAACCTGAGTGCTTGAGAGGATGCTGTACCATTAACAGTAAGAAACATAAGAGTTAAGGCTCGGGAGAAGTGAAAAGTAGACGCACTAATTTTGAGAATCTGCAATAGACTGGTAGAAACAATAGACAAGATGGGACAAGTGGTTAAGGAGAAATGGGAAGTGAGAAAGAGATAACAAATGTGACGACTTTTTGTGAACTTTGGCAGTGAAGGAAGAGTTTATGAGGCAAATCTTGAGGGTTTTCACTGTATGATGAACTGGAGAGATTGAGCTAATTTGTAGGTGGAAAGGGAAAATGAAGAGCAGACCAAAAATTGAAAGAGAAGGGGGTAAATGATGGAGCAAGGTCATAGTTTCAGAGGTATTAGTGGAGGAAAGGATATGAACTGTTTCTGTGACAATAATTTGTAGGCATAAGAGGTGAAGAATTTCAGTTTCTACTTAAGATGATGTCAGATGATTTGCAGATAATTTTTTTCCAGTATGGAAAATCTCACCCTGTTTTGTTTTTCCAGTCCCTTTTCAATTAAACCAATTTCTGACTGGCTAGCAACATGGCCTACTTAGTAAGAGACACTTTGCTGTAGTAGAGTGGGAGTTGTGTAATTGTTTTCCCTAGTATTCCTGCTGCAGAGAGCTGCTTGTTCAACCACTTCAGATTTGATATCATAATACTCTGTGACTGGCTGCTCAAAAAAAGCTCTTCAATTTGGATAGATGTTGATTTTCACAACTTTCCCAACTCAGACATTTTAAAAGTCAGGAGTAAAAGAATAAAGCTTCTAGAAGAAAACATAATAGAATAGCTCATGACCTTAGAATAGGCAAAGATTTCTTAAATAGGACAAAAACCCGCTAATTATAAAGGGGGAAAAACGTGATAAATTGGGACTATTAAACAACTGTAAAGTCTTGTTCATCAAAAGACATCAATAAGACAATAAAAAAGACCAAGACACAGTGAAAAATGTTCTCAATATGTAAATAAAATAGACACACACTCAGAATACATAAAGAATGTCTATAAATCAGTAAGAAAAAGTTCAATCGCAAAATAGGCAAATAATTGAACAGGCATCTCATAAAAGAGATTATTTGAAAGACCAATAAACATTTTACAAGGTACTCAACTTCTTTAGTCATCAAAGAAATATACATTAAAACCACAATAAAATATTTTAGCCATCAGAACTGCTAAAATGAAAACACAAAATATCAAGTGTTGGATAAGGATTTGGAGCAACTAGAACACTCATACACAGCTGGTGAGAGTGTAAATTGGTACAACCACCTTGGAAAATAGTTTGCTCTTATCTCATAAAGCTGAACAAATGCATACGCTGTGACCTAGCAATTCCAATCCTAGGTGTCTACTCAGCAGAAACAACTGGAGTCTATGCAAATGTCCTAGTAGAATGAATGAATAAATATGGTGTATTCATGCAGTGTAATACTACTCTACAATGAGAATGAATGAACCACAACTACACACAACAACATGGATGAATTATACTACATCATGATGAGCAAAAGAAGCCAGAGGCAAAAGAGTTCATGCTGTATGATTCCATTTGTATAGAGTGCAAAAACAAGCAAAGATAATCTATTCAGTTAGAAAAGAGGATAGTGGTTGCCCGTGGTGTTTGTGTATGATGGGGCGGGGGGGCAATGGAGCAACTGAAAGGGGGAACAAGAGAAATTAATGGGGATGGGTAACGTTATCTTTCTTGATCTGACAATAGGTACACAGGTGCATTCAATTTGTGAAATTCATTGAGATGTACATTCATAATTTGTGCACTTTTCTGTGTGCTTGCTATACTTCAGGATTTTTTTTTTTAGTCCGAGTTCTCAAGTCTGTCAACCTTGTTCTCATAATAGGCTTAAATCAAGACAAGATCAAAATTGTAATTTATCATTTTCCTTCTGATTTAATCTATGAATATTTATTAAAATTATTCATGTTTCTCAGTTTCTACCTTCCAAATCTTTAACTGCCCAGTTCTCCACATCTTGAAACCCTCTAACGGTTTCCACACAAGAGAATATTACCCCAAGTTCTGTGCTTTGTGGTCTGTGCTTTTGTGTTATTAGAGCACAGAGTATCTCCCTTAAAATACACAACTCTAATGAAATTGATCAAATAACCAAATGGATAATAACATCCATTTAGTTTGGAGTTCACAACCATAAAGTCCTCTCAGCACTACTACAACTATGGACATCCTCAGTTTGCTCAGTGCTTTTGATGTTTCTTGTTGCCGCATGCTAGTCTTCTGGTCTCCTTGAGAACATTTTGGATGTTAACACCAAGTTCAAGGGAAAATAATGATAATGGAGGGATATTAAGGTCAGGAGTTCCTTGTTTGGGGCAGCTTCCTGGTTTATTAGTTATTCACCATTCTGGAGAGACAACTAACTATGCAAAAATACCTTCAATATGAACATCTGGGTACTAGAGGAAAAAAAAATGAAACATGAACTAAGTTTTAAAGAATAAAAATAAGCTTAATATCATGGATTCCTGGGATTTTTTAAAATAATGCATTACTGGTTCAGAGGGCATGAACATTTTGATTGGTATTGCATTTCACTGAAAATGTGATTTGCAAGAAATGACATTTTTAATAATGTTCCATTTTCTAATCCAGGAACATGATGTGTCTTTCCATTTATTTTCTTGTTCTAATATGTAAAGTTTTAAAGATTTCTCATTTAGGCCCTGCCCATTTCTTATTGTGTTAATTAATTTCTAAGTAAACACGAGTGATGACTTTGAAATTCCTGAGGACTCAGGGCTCCCAAGGGAGCCCAAATGAGCACAAAGTGAATCCTTTTACCTCTTTAAATTGTTTCTCTCCTAGTATAATTCAGGAAAGAAAGATTTCCTACTCATGTAGCCTCAGATAAATCTGTCTTTTTATTTTGTCTGGGACAAAGGAAAGAAGAGAAACACATGGTCGTGTTTTACCATTCTGTTGTTGGGGTGAAAATATTAATGTTATCTCTCTTTTTTTTAATTTATAAATTATTGGTTCACAGCTTTCATCCTCACGACACTGTGAAGAAAGGCAAATCATTCTTTATTATTATTTATTTATTTATTTATTTTTGGCTGCGTTGGGTCTTCGTTGCTCCATGCGGGCTTTCTCTAGTCGTGGTGAGCGGGGGCTACTCTTCGTTGCAGTGCACAGGGCTTCTCATTGCTGTGGCTTCTCTTGTTGCAGAGCACGGGCTCTAGAGCGCAGGCTTCAGTAGTTGTGGTGCATGAGCTTAGTCGCTCCGCAGCATGTGGGATCTTCCCAGATCAGGGCTTGAACCAGTGTCCCCTGCATTGGCAGGCAGATTCTTAACAACCGTGCCACCAGGGAAGTCCCAATGTGTTACCTCTAATCAGCTAATTTTCTCATTATTATTGCCCTTCTACAGTACTGCCATTAGGCCCAGGAAAAAATAAATTATTAAAGAACACAGAAGTGTCTCTGACACTCAGGATGGGATGAAACCCTTAACAATCACTCCCATGATTATTTTCATTTACTTGTCAAGGAAGCACTTCACATCTCTTGCTCTGTCTTTGAAATAAAAGGCAACTATGTTCAAATGCCACAGAGCAGAGGTTCTCAAGCGTTTTAACTCAAGACCCCTTTACATTCTTAAAAACTGACGGCCCTAAAGAGCTTCTGTTTATGTATGTTATGTCTATTGACATTCACTATAATCTAAATTAAAACTGAAAAAAATTATTAAATCACTTAGAAATAATAATAAACCCATTATGTTAACATAAATAATATATTTTATGAAAAATAACTGTATTTTCTCCAACCAAAAAAATTTAGTGAGAAGAGTGACATTGTTTTACATTTTTGCAGATCTCTTCAATGTCTGGCTTAATAGAAGACAGAGGGATTCTCATCTGCTTCCACACTCAATTTGTTAGAATATTACACATCATACAGCCTTTAGAAAATTCCATTGTACATTTGTAAGAGAATGAAAGTGAAAGTGCAAATGATGTCATAGTATTCTTAGGAAAATAGTTTTGACCTTGTGGACCCCCTAAATGGAATTAGTAACTTCCTGGGATCCCCAGACCACAGTTTGAGAGCCACTACCACATAGGGTTGGCAATTTCACATGGTTCAACCTCATACACATCTTTCTTCAAAATATTCAGTGCCAATAAGTCAAATAAATACTTACATCTTTTTAAACGTGGTATTCACTGCTTCTTAATACTTGCCTTTTATAGTAATGTGTGGGTAGTGTGACACATGTATCCAACTTTTACCCACATAGATTTATGAAATCAGAAAATATACCAGTAGAAAAGTGCTAAAGGATAAATGATACATGTGGGAAGTTCAGGAAAAAGAAAGACTAATATACATATAAAAACATTTTTTCACTACCGCTAGTCAAAGAAACCCAAATAAAGCAACACTAGGTACTATCCTTCAATAGTCAAACTGACAAACTCTTGGGGGTTTTATTGTAAAAATATGAATCCATATCTATCATCATCACATTTAATGTTATCAATGTAAATCAATAACATTTAATGTTATAAAGCTTTTTATAATATTGTTAAATAGGAATAATCTAAGTGCCCAATGGTAGAGTTAAATAATTAAGAGATTATTGAATAATACTGTGCAGTTATTAAAAATGATATTAGAATAATTCAATAATGACAAGGAAAAGTGTTCATGAAATATTAAGTGAAAAGGAGTATGACAAATCAGTATGTATAGCACAACACAATTGTGTAAATGTATGTGTGCCTTTGCAGAGAAAGGAGGTTAGAAGGCAGGTGTGCCATGTCCATGTTGCATGTTGAGCTCTCCAGAGGGAGCTTAACAGGAGAGTTAGAGCAGAGGTCAAGTTCTACTCCATTCGCCTAGCCCTGCACCTGGTGCACAGGGGCTGTCTACAGCCAAGGGAAGGGGATATCTTTTTCTGAATTGTTCAGAAGCATCAACTGGACTATTGATAGCCCTGGGATTGTGACCAGTATATATTTTCTTCTCCTGGGTAATCTGTATTTTCTATATTTTCATCAGTGAATAAGTATTACTTCTGTGAAAGAAAAAATACAATTATTTTTAAAATTTATTTAATTTTTATTTTTTTATTTTTGGCTGCATTGGTTCTTTGTTGCTGCACACGGGCTTTCTCTAGTTGCAGCAAGCCGGGGCTACTCTTTGTTGTAGTGCGGTGGCTGCTCTTGTTGCGGAGCATGGGCTCTAGGTGCACGGACTTCAGTAGTTGTGGCATGTGGGCTCAATAATTGTGGCTCACAGGCCCTAGAGCGCAGGCTCAGTAGTTGTGGCACACGGGCTCAGTTGCTTTGTGGCATGTGGGATCCTCCCGGGCCAGGGATCAAACCCACATCCCCTGCATTAGCAGGCGGATTCTCAACCACTGCGCCACCAGGGAAGTCCCCAATTATTTACCTTTTTACAAACAGACAAGTGATAGTAGTTGAAGCTGGGGGATGGGCACCTGGGTATTCATTATACTGTTCTTTTTTTTCATGTGATATTTCCTATAGTAAAAATATCTTTTTTGACATGCTTATGGACATAATACTTTATATAACCTGCTCTTTGTTAAAATATGAACCCGTATCTTGTCATAACTGGAGCTTTGGTCTCAAAATCTCTGAAAGACTTAATCTAACACCTGAAGAGTCTCTAAAAGATTAACTTTAAAGCTATGCAGCAAATACAAGTCTCTGCTAATTTAACCTGGAATGTTTCAGCAAGATTAATAGTGACCTTTTAGACTCCAGAAAGCACTATACTTACCTCACATATCCACCTAAAATCTAAGCCTGTTGGAGTTTTCAATTTGAAAAAGGTTAGTAGGTCTTGGTTGATAGTTCTGACCTGTAGCAGAAAAGTATTCAAAACTAGACACAGAAACTCTCTGTCCTTTTTTCCCCTTTCTTTGAGTAAATAAAATAATTCTTAACTTGATGAGCTGTTTACTTGACAATTATCAAAAGCTAAATTGTCACTTTCTGAAATGCTTGCTTGAAATTCGGTCTTTTAAGCTGTCTAGTTGTCCCTTGTGCTTCAATCAAAAGTCATAGGAAAGTTTTTTTTCTCTTACCAAATGTACTTATTTGCTGATCACTATTCCATCCTTAACTGAAGTTGTCTGCTTTAACTTGAATGAGAATTTCCTTTTTCACCTTGACTCTGTGAATTCAAGAGACGTCAAGTCAAATTTTATCTCTAAGCTCTGGACCCATGTATCCAATTTCTCTAAATATCTAACTCCATTTGGAGGTCTCCTAGCCACTTCAAATCCACATGTTCATGGCCGGGGGGAGATGGGGGACCGTGGCTGACTAAATTAAGATTTTTTATTTTTATTTTTTTAAGTATAGTTGTTTTATAATATTATATTAGTTTCAGGTGTACAGTGCAGTGATTCAGTATTTTTACAGATTATACTCTGTTAAGTGTTATTACAAGCTAACACCTGTTCAACAGTGAGTCCTTGCCTTTTCTCCCCAAACCTGATCCTCTTCTAGTGTTCCCCATCTTAATGAATGGCTCTATCATCCACCCAGTGGCTCAAGTTAGAGTCCTCGGCATCATCATGTTTTTCCCCTCCCCCGATCTCCCCACATTTCCTCTCACCTACTTCAAACTATTCTCTCCCACAATAGCAGGAGTTATCTGTAAAAAGGCAGATCGGATCATGCCATCCCTTTGTTTAAAAACCCTTGAGAGGTTCTTCATGGCTTTTAGGATAAAAACAAAATCCTAAATCCTATGTATGGCCTACAAGGCCCCAGATGATCTGGTCCCTGCCCACTCTAGCCACTCTCAGTTCCTATCAGTTCTCCCAAACACCCTGCACCTCCTTCCTGCCTCGGGACTTTAAGTATGATGTTTCCTCTATCTAGAATGCTCTTTTTCCCCACTCCCAGCTGCACTTCTAATTAATTCCCATTAGCCATCTAGAATTAGCAACAGTTAATAGTTGGCTAATATTTAGAGGGAGCACTTCTTAGGTACTAAATAATTTAATCCCCAGAGCCACCCTGTGAGGTGTGTTATCATCTCCATTTTACAAATGACATAACTGAGGTTGCAGAGCAGTGAAATAACTTGGCCAAGGTCACATAATTATTAACTGGCAGAGCCCGGATTCAAAAACAGCCAATCTGGTTCCAGAGCCTATCCTCTCTTAAATATTACCTTATGCTGCTCTGCCATTTCATCCAGGAAATCTTTGCTCTAGACCTCGAATTATACTTGCTGAGTAAATGGGAGGAAGAAAGAAGGGAGGAAAGAGGAAAAAAAGAAGGAAAGAAAAGTGAAAAAGGATTCTCAGTTTATGCACGTCAAGTTGCACACTCTAGTTGATTTCAATCTTCTTTGGTTGGAGGTTTTCTGTTACAATTGGCCAAAGATTTAGTTTCTTCAGTTTGATACCATTTGCGTAGGAAAAATATTTCCTGGAAAGCCTAAGAAAAAGGCATAAGAAGAAACATTGAGTGTACAATATACTATTATGTAACAAGAAAGAATTGGCAGAGACACATGAAATTTAAAGACATTTTTAGTAAATGTTATGAAACTTCTGTAGACAATCTAGAGCACTTCTGTGTCCCAATAAGGGGAATGTGCACCTTGGGGTAAGACATAGACATTATTAACAGAACGATCCAGGTTCAAAGGCAATGTTTTTGAAGATTTTCAGAAGATCATCCATTATATTTTGCAAAGACCATCAGATCATCTGGCTGATAGACTGAGATAGCAAGATTCATTTTGATGGGAAGTATGGATTCCAAACGTCCATGAAGAGGAATGGCCTTGGGGGTGGAGAGTAGGAAGGTAGGCTGGGTCAGCTGGGAATGACAGGGTGGCAGCATGAAAACAGAAAGTGCCTGGTGAGAGGAAGGAGCTGCAGAATAGGAGGGGGAGTAGACTGTGATTTATAGGCTGCAGTTGGTAGACTAAGAAGCAGACAATCACATTAAGTAGGATAAGTATGCGATGCTAAGGGAACTCAGAGGCAAAAGCAAGGAGGGGGTGAGAGTAGTGTCCAGAGGAGAGAGAAAACTTGGTATGAAGATTAAAAGGACAGTGGGAATTGCCAAATGGTTTCAGGGTAGGGAGAATATTCCAGGTGAACAAAGGGTACAGAAGTACATGCAAGAAAGCTAAGCTTATTGAGAGAACTGCAGCTAGTACAGCATGACTAGAAATTCAATTGCTGTGGAGACCTGATGGGGAATAAGATTGGAGAGGGAGGAGTTCCCTGGTGGCCCAGTGGTTAGGATGCCACAGGTGTGGCCAAAACAAACAAACAAAGCCTCTTTGCTGCTGCACTGAGGGAGCTTTATCTTGAAAGTTATGGGCAGCCATTTAATATCTTAAGTAGAGAAGTTTTACTTATCAATTAATCAAATATTTTTTTATCACCAGTTGCCTACCATGTTCCAGACCCTACACTAGATGCTAGAAATTCAAACAAGATTTTTAAAAGAAGGGGAAAAAAGATTTATAAGGAATTATTCCATAAATAATGTGACCAGTGCTTAAAGGAACTATTATGTACAAGGTGCAATAGGAACATAGTTGCTTGTTCTGCCTGCCTCCTTCACAGCCTAGGTGAAGATTGAGCTGTGTTCTGAAGGGTGAAAAGTTTTCTAGATGAACAGAATGCAAAGGTACAGAGGTATAGAAGTGTGGCAAGCTCTGGGAATGACCAAAGAGTCAGTATGAAAGGAGGAGAAGATGGATGTATAAAAATGGCAGGTGAGGCTGAATAAGTTGAAGACAGTCAGATCATGAAGATTCAAGTGGGTGTGCTAAGGGATTCAGACATGATGTATAGATGATGGGTGTATTAGTCACTGTTCTCCAGAGAAATAGAACCAATAGGAGATAGAGAAAGAGAGAGAGAGAGAGGGAGGGAGGGGGGAAGGTAGAAAGAAAGGTGGGAGGGAGGGGGAAGGAAGAAAGGATTTTAAGGAATTGGATCATGTATTTGTGGAGGCTAGCAAGTCCAAAATTCATAGGACAAGCTGGCAGGCTAGAGATTCAGGTGAGTTGGTGTTGCAGTTTTGAGTTTGAAGGCTGGAAACTCAGGCAGAATTTCTATGTTGCAATCTAGAGGCAGAATTCCTTTTAGTTTCTTTGGGAAACCTCAGTCTTTTGCATCTAAGGCCTTCAACTGATTGGATGAGGATGAGGCCCACCCATATTATGGATTGTAATCTGCTTTACTTTAAGTCAACTGATTGTGTAAATGTTAGTCACATCTGGACAAACCATGACACCACTTATATGAAGAATCTAAAATAGTCAAACTCATGGTGCTCGCCAGGGGCTGGTTAGGGGAGGAAGCAAGAAGGCACAAGGGTACCATGTACTCCTTTGATCAAAGGATATAAGGTTTCAGTTACGTAAGATGAATACGTCCTAGAGATCTATTATACAGCATAGAGCCTGTAGTTAACAATATTGTGTTGTATACCTAAAGTTTGACTCAGAGGGTAGATCTTATAATTGTCCGTATCATACACTAGCAAAAAGTTAAAAATCATAAAGAAGGCAAGGAGAACATCTTAGAGGTAAGGTATGTTTATAGCATAGATTGTGGTGATAGTTTCTCCAAATTCATCAAGTTGTATACATTAAATATGTGCTGTTTTGTATGCCATTCATACCTCAATAAAGTGGTTTAAAAAATGTTAATCACATCTACAAAAACACCTGTAATCTAGCCAAGCTAACAAATAAAATTAAATGTCACAATGGGGAAACATACAGTCATAGGTGACTAGTGAGCTGTTTATATATTTATTTATGTATCTGGAGATCTGGAAGGAGTATTGGGCTGAATAACTTAGAGCCAAGGAGTAGTTGAAATTATGAATGAATGAAATTTCCTGCAGAGAGTAACAGTGTGAGATGGGGAGAGCACTGAGGGTGGACCATGGGAGACATCAACATCTTAGGGAGAGGGTGGATGAAGAAAGTGATATCTTTGAAGGTGACTGAGAAGGAGCTATCCACGAAGTTGGAGAGGTACCAAGAGAGCATAAAGTCACAGAAATCAAGGGAGGAGAGAGTTAGAATGGATGCTAGAGAAAGGCCAAGGGAGATAAGGACTGAAATGTCTTCACTGGATCTTGCATTTAGGAAATCCCTGGTGACCTCAGCAAGAAGAGTTACTCCTGAGAGAGAGGTGAGGAAAGAGAGACCCTGAATTTAAGCATTCTATTAAGAACGTGAAGGAATCTTGCATGTGAAAGGAAAAAGGGTAAGAGAGTGATGGTAAAGGAGGATATGAGATGGAAAAAGTTGGGGGGAGGCATGTGTTTAAGATAGAAGAACATGTTCATGTTCAGAGAGGAAAGGGCAATAAGAGAGAGACAGAGATAGAAGTTATAAGAAAAAAAGGGTAATTGACAAAGCAGAGTTCCTGAGGAGGCATGAGGGGATGGGATATAGAACACTAGTAGCCTAGGACTAAAAGAGAGATGGGTGGTGATAGATAACAACTCTCAGAGGAAGACATGGCTCTATGAGTGTTGGAGAATAATAAAACCTAGAGTTGGAATGGACTTCAAAATATTTTTAGCTTCAGTCAGGTAGTGCATTAATGTCTCCGCTTTATAAATAAGAGGGCTGTGGCCTGGAGAAGTTCATAGTTTACCTATTCATATGACATTATCTTCAGAACCACTTTTTAAACCTTTGGGTAATAAGACTGCCAACTTGTGGGGCTTCCCTGGTGGCACAGTGGTTAAGAATCCGCCTGCCAATGCAGGGGACACAGGTTCGAGCCCTGGTCTGGGGAATTCCCACATGCTGCAGAGCAACTAAGCCCGTGTGCCACAACTACTGAGCCTGCGCTCTAGAGCCTGCAAGCCACAACCACTGAGCCCACGTGCCACAACTAGTGAAGCTTCCGTGCCTAGAGCCCATGCTCCGCAACAAGAGAAGCCACTGCAATGAGAAGCCCGTGCACCGCAATGAAGAGTAACCCCCCGCTCACTGCAACTAGAGAAAGCCTGCACGCAGCAAGAAAGACCCAACAGCCAAAAATAAATAAATAAATTTATTTATTTTTTAAAAAAGGAAAAAAAAAGATTGCCCACTTGTGCCTTCCAGAAAGAACATTACTGCCTAACAGATCTGTGACAAAAACAGGCTCTGCCTTATTTCACTATTTTTCTGATTCCCTGTAAGAGAACCCACTTCTGTTCATAAGCTCTACTGACTCTTTTGCTGTATTTAAAATAAGATGCTAGTAAAGAGGTTCTGGGAATTCCGTGGCGGTCCAGTGGTTAGGACTCCGCGCTTTAACAGCTGAAGGCGTGGGTTCAATGACCAGGAACAAAGATCCTGCAAGCCATGTGGCTTGACTACAAGAAAAGAAGAGAGATTCTACTCTTATGTTAGTTATGAAGATGTTTACTTTCTTGTTATTGTTATGTATCACTTGTGAAAAATATTATTTTAATTAGAAATAACTCCTTTTAAACATTTTTATAGAAACATGGCTATAAACAAAGTTTCTATTTTGCCAAAAAGTTAAATCCCAGTAAAATGTCCTTAAGTCGGTTCCTGACACATAAACTTAGAAAAGTGATAAATAGAACTCAAGATGCCCTTTAAAATTAAAAGTGTAATATTGTGTGTGCACCTTTTATATCCTAACAGGTCTTTCTTGCCTTTGAAATGCTGTAGGTGGTGTGACTTCCCTTCCAACTCAGCATTTTTCATGGGGGTTAGAGAAGGTTTGAGCTAGACTCCAACCATCTCATCCTATAGACAAAGATTTTTAACCTACAGTTTGCATGTTATCAGCTGTGGAGTCTAATGTTTCTAATAATTGTGTAAGCAACAATTTTGTAGTGTTCAAGTGAGACCATTCGTGAATTCATTGTTATCTGGCCCTCATAGACATAGCTTTTTGGAGTTTGTTTCCTATTTTTAACCATATTCCACTTCCTAAATCTGCCTTCTAAATTATACGTTCAATTAGACATTAGCCAGCGGTGGATGACTCTTTTCCCAGAGGATAGCTAACTAGAGACACTTTCTTTTTTTTTTTTAATTTATTTATTTAGTTTTGGCTGAATTGGGTCTTCGTTGCTGCGCGCGGGCTTCTGTCTAGTTGCATCGAGCAGGGGCTACTCTTCGTTGCGGTGCGGGGTCTTCTCATTGCAGTGGCTTCTCTTGTTACGGAGCACAGGCTCTAGGCGCACGGGCTTCAGTAGTTGTGGCACACAGGCTCAGTAGTTGTGGCTCGCTGGCTCTAGAGAGCAGGCTCAGTAGTGGTGGCGCACAGTCTTAGTTGCTCCGCAGCATGTGGAATCTTCCCAGACCAGGGCTCGAACCCGTGTCCCCCGCATTGGCTGGCGGATTCTTAACCACTGTGCCACCAGGGAAGTCCCAGAGACACTTTATTGATGTCATAAACTTTTCTGCACAAGATGCTGCTTTGGAAATAGCGGTTGTCACCTGAGAAAACTCTGTTATATATGTGAGATATTGAATATCAAGGCAGATGGCTTGAGGGTGGGAATTCAGGTAGGAATAAAAACTGGCAAGGAAGCACTGAGGGAGAAACATACAGGTTTTATCACTCTGTGGCCCACTGTTACTGGAATATTATAAAATTGTTGCTCACATGCTAGTATGTGACTTACAAAGCAACAACAGCTGAGATGCATGAGGACATGCATTCCATTTCTTTAATATCTGTTCCCCTGAAATCAATGAAATGATGTAGTGTTGAAGACATGCCTTGCAGTATGCCCAGATGTTAGAAGAAAGCAACTGTCCGTAGCGGGACATTCGCCCACCCTTGACTCAGGGTCTCTGGCCTGGTCTGACTCTGAAACCTTAGTGCTCTCTCCTTGGACTTGACCCTCAGTGCCGTGTAACCCCACTGGATCCTGTATTAACCCAGGAATACCTTGCTTGTTTCTGTGCATTTAGCTGTGAACTTAAGTACAAAAAACTGAATAAATTGTTTATAAACAAAAAAAGCGGGGAGCTTTAGCCCATGTAACTTCCGTTGTGCACCCATGTGTTCTCCTTTGGTAGGGAGGAGTTCATATGTTCAAATCTCTTTGTGCTGCCTCTCAGCTGCCCAAAGCCTTCTATGAAACGTTGGTTCTCACAATACTCCCATCTTCTTATCTTCACTTTCCAAATCCTATCAAAATTTACCTGTCCTCTGTTTAATTCTCTCTTTAATAGAAGGCTGCCTGATATGGGAAACTAGTTTAACACTAGGAAGGAAGGTTTTTTCAGAGATGCTCCATTTTCATATGAAGAAATGAATCTTTAATGGTAGCATTTCAAATACCATGATAAATCAGAGGAGGGATTAAAAATGACCTTGTCTGTCTGTCTTGCTACTACTAGATAGAAGAACTAAATTAATTGCGGAAAACAAATTGCAGAAAGAAAGCAAGATTATTTCAAAGGCAACACATGTCAGTGAGTCAGAGAGCCATTGGTGGTTCCACAGTTTGTGTACAGGAGGGAGCACTGGAACTGTTGGAAGGACAGGCTTAAAGTTGCTTTTACATGTCACTTTACCAAAATACTGATAAAAATGTTAACTGATCCCATTAAAGAACAAAGGGGGGTGGTTGCTGATGGAGTCTATTAAAGGGTATTGAACCATTCCTCAATTTTTCCTCTTAGGTGCCAGCCACCTTTACAGTCAGGTAGCATATTCATTGAGGGCCAATTATGTACCAGGCATTAGTTATAATCCTTTAATTATACTTTTAAATCCATAAAAGTATAAATCATTTGATCTTTTCCATACAGTCCAATCATGAAGCAGTGGGGAAAAAAATCTACTTATGCATTTTTCCCTTATCCCAAATCATCACACTCCTAGACACAGACTGGTAAATAGGCTCATCCAGTCATCCCATTTTTACCTGTGAATATATTATACAAAGACAGGCAGAGACACTCACTCTATTACATTCTGAAATATGCTCACCTCTCTATAGAGGTACTGCATAATCACTGAGATATTTACCCAGTTCACAGACTAATATGACCCACTGAGAGGATGCATGTTCTTACTCTTTCTACATATCTATATATGCAATATACTCACACCTTTGTAATAAAACTCTAGCAGAATAACTGACATGGAGGAAACATCAACCAGAATGGCACCCTATTTTTACACATCTCAGCCACAAAAAGGACCATTAAAAATGGCTTGGGCAGGGCTTCCCTGGTGGCGCAGTGGTTGAGAGTCCGCCTGCCGATGCAGGGGACGCGGGTTCGTGCCCCGGTCTGGGAGGATCCCGCATACCGCGGAGCGGCTGGGTCCGTGAGTCATGGCCGCTGGGCCTGCGCGTCCGGAGCCTGTGCTCCGCAGCAGGAGAGGCCACAGCAGTGGGAGGCCTGCATACCGCAAAAAAAAAAAAAAAAAAAAAAAGGCTTGTGCATTGTACCTCTGCACTTAGCAGATTATAGAATGACATACTGATGGATTTAGAATTTTAAAATATTGCAGAGACAAGATTATTTATATACTCCCCAGTAATGTATAAAGAATCTCATCCTCTAGTTAAAATCTCAAAAATCTTCCATACGATTTCTCACAGACAGCTATTACAAAAGTAAATTCAGATTAAAGAGAATGTTTTGTCATTTCTTCAGGGGGAATTCATGACCGCCAGCATCAGTATCACCACAGATATTTTTAAACGCAAATTTGTTGTTCCTTTTCCTTTTCTACTAAATGTAAACCAGAGGTTGGTTCTTATGCACACTTGAGTAAAGATACACTAGTCTGTCTGCTGGATAACCTGGGTGCTCTCATTCTCTTTCTGCAGCCTAGCAACAAGTTAGCTCAGCAGGGTGGCTCTAAAGGCTCAGGCAGAAACTAGAATTGATAAGGAAAACTTCACAGGCGATTGGTCTCAAAAACCTTGTTTTTTAAACCGATAAAATTGTAACCTCAATAGAAAAGCTTAGTTTTCCAAATTGGCTGGGTGATCCCTGCTCCCTCTCCACTCCTCTAGAAGTATGTGATGAGGCAGGGGGTTGGGATCCCTCATCCAGAACATTTCCCAAAGTGCATTCCAGTTGTGCCACGCCCAGGCACAACTCTCCATGTGTTGGCTAGCAGCTGGGGCATCCCAAGCATTGGGCTAGCCCAGAGTCTGTAAATTTTTGTTTTGGGTCTGCATTGTTGTTGTGTTTATTCAAGCCACATATTGCTTGATAATACTGAAGTTTGAACCACTGGGCATGTATTATTTAATATATTTACCTATAATTTGGAAGACGTAAATACCACATCAAAAATCGTACTCCTGTTCCCATAGACATTACATCACTTTAGATAGTTAAGAGTTGTATAAATGGGAATAAATTACAGAAAGACTTTTTTGGAATTTTGACTTAAAAAGTATCTTCTTTAAATTAGGTGCTTCATTAAAATGTCATTATATCGAAAGCTTAATAAGTTTTTTTTGTAAATATGTAGAAAAGGCTTAAGCATGTGTGTTGATTCTATGATCTCAATTCAATACACTGATAGCTCAACAGTTCCTATGGTTATTGAATGGGATTCTCTTTCTGCCAGTTAGAGTTAGCATGACAAAACTGCAGACAATTCTTAAGAAGTTTAAGTAACTCTTTGATGACCTCAGTCAAGTAGGTGAAAATTCTGTGATAGGATCAACAAACTGAAAACTTTATCTTTTTGGGATAAAACCATGTGCATCACCATTTGTAATATTGTATTCTGAGTATTACAAGGAAATATCTTTCTGCAAGGAAAATCTAATGGAAGCAGGAAGATCCAGAAGACAACATTACAATGGGGAACCACTGAAGAACATAATAACCAGATTAAAACTTTTCAGTTTAGATAGAAAATCAAAGGGAGAAAGGAAAGAAGACCTAAATCTGTAAAATCATTAAGGGTTGAAAAAAGTAAGTATAGTTGTTCATTAAACCCTGAAATCATAGAATGAGGATATATCTCTAAAACTTTATTAAGTTTAGGCCAATTAGATAGAAGTATAGGGACTTCCCTGGTGGTCCAGTGCTTAAGAATCTGCCTTCCAATGCAAGGGACTCAGGTTCAATCCCTGGTCAGGGGACTAACATCCCACATGCTGCAGGGCAACTAAGCCCACGCACTGCAACTACTGAGCCCGCACTCTTGAGAGCTTGAGTGCCATAACTAAGGGCCCACGTGCTGCAACGGAAGATCCCGCATGCCACAACTAAGACCCGATGCAGCCAAATAAATTTTTTTAAAAAAAGATAGAAGTATAACTTCACATTAAAAAAAAAAGAACTCAAATCACCTTAAGTGGTGATATAGCAAATTTTTTACAACTTAAGATAAACCAATCTGGTAGAGTCTTAGTGAAGTGCAAAGAGTGGTGACTGCCTAAACTCTGAAGTTGATATCCAGGAGAATAGCCAAGACTTACCACCCCTTTTCTGGTGATGCATTCCCTAGAGATAAAATGTTTGATGGGCCATGCAACTGGCCCAATGCGATGATCATTATGATTTTAGGAAATAAAACCCAGATGAATAGAAAAGAATAAGTGATTAATAAAAAAACCCCACAAGACACTTGTGCTTTGGCTAAAAGATAATTGGGATGAACATTTGTACATAATGTTGTAAATTTTATTATATATATGAAAGCTAAATTTTCTCATAAAATATTAACTTGTGATTCACTTCTTGTGTTATTTTGGGATAAACATGTTTTATTGGCTTACAAGGCCTATATAATCTGTGCTCTATTCTCTCCCCACCCCTTTGAGATCATCTTCTATCACAATGCCACTTATTCACCTTATGCTAGCTATACTGTCCTCCTTGCTGTCCCTCCAGCACACTCTCCTTTTCCTCCCTCACTGCCTTCACCTGTGCTGCTCCCATTGCCTGGATGCTTTTCCCCCACAGGTATCCATGGCTCTCTCCCTCTTTTCACTAAATGCTCTATGGAAATGTCACTTCGTCAGAGAGCTCTTCCCTATTTCACCAAAAATACCACTGTCTTTGCTGGCCGTTTACCCTGTTTTATTTTTCTTTTTAGCACTTAACAACACCTAACATAGTATACAGTTGATCTTTGAACAACACAGGGACCAGGGGCACCAAGCCTCTGCAGAGTTGAAGATTCCAGTATAACTTAGAGTCGGCCATCCATATCCCAGGTTCCTCCGGATCCGCCAGTTCAGTTCCGCAACCACAGATTCAATCAATGTCAGATTGTGTAGTACTGTAGTATTTACTATCGAAAAAAATTCACATTTAAGTGGACCTGGGCAGTTCAAACTCATGTTGTTCAAACTCATGTGTGTATGTATTTGCTTATCATATTTCTCGCTCATCTGAATGTAAGTCAGCTCTCTGTTGAGGAGGGACTTTATAACCCAAGTCCAAAATAATCCCTGGCATAGTATACATATTCATCATATACTTGTTGAATGGAAGGAGGATGAATCAGGTTCAATACATTTTGGACTACTGCTTATGCTGGATGGCCTGGGTACCATAGATACTGCCACCTGGTTTGTTACAGTACAAATTTGAACAAGTGTTAGGGTTTATAATTCCATTCAATAAGCATAGTTTCATCTAGGTAACCCTGCTCCTTAAAAACTCTCATTCCACTAATTTTGAAAAGTCCAGAGCCTGTCCCCAGATTTCTGTGAATTTCCCAGGAATGTTTTGTTTTTTCCTGCTTTCACTAACTCAGTTCAGTTTTGGAATCATCTTGTCATCTTGTGCCTGGTTTCTCTCCCACACCTGTCGACCCACATGTGGGAACTTCTTAGTTTTCAAAAAATGCACGCAAATGACTTATGTTTTAGCAAACTTGACTGATGCTTTAGGGAAGTTGGGGAATTCCACTTACTGGGAGGATGGGATTGGGATTGGGGCAATTACATCAGAGCAACAAAAATAACTTTAGGTGAATGTTAAAGAGTCCTATTTATTAAAACCTTTCTGCCATCCCACCATAGGAGACTTTTCACTGGTTGATTCATTCTTATGGGCTTCGATCTTTCTTTATCACCTCACATTCCTAGGATCCTCCCTCTCCAAGATTGTCTTCAGAGAACTTTTCTTCCTCTGTCTTTGTTTGGTTCCTACTCCCAAACTAAACTCTGGATTTTTCTTTGCATACTCAAATTCATCAAGATGCTCAGCAGACCGAAAACAAACAAAAAAAAGCAAACAACCAATAACCAATTTACTTTCTTAAGATCCACCCTCGAAAGATGGATGCAATTTTTCCCCTTAGTTATGAAAAATTTGCTAAGGCTTCCTAGTTAGTAGTCTCAGGTAGTATAGTATATTTCATATTATATGTCTTAAATCCTTTGGGAAAATAGTGTATAGCATAGGTATAAAGAGCTACCGTATTTTTGCAGGTATTTCATTGTGATGGAAAGGAAATTACCATTAATGGAAAGACCACTGTATGTGAAACACTATTGGGTTAGGTCCTTTCATTTATTCATTACACGTTTACTGAACACCTATGTGACACACACTTTCACTTAACGCATTTGCTAGACCTCGCCTTCCAGCTTTTCCATCCCTGAGACACTTGGACTGTCCCTGGGGACTTAGTGACCATGGCCCACAACTCCATCCAAGCAACTTTATGTTTACAGATAATCGGAGCATTCAATCACCTACAAAGAATCACCTCGCGAGAAAGTTCAGACCTCTCGTTTTGTTTCTGTAAGATTGGGCTTTTAACTGTGTATGTGTATATATAATGTGCTTTAGAACTGTGTCTATTCTTCTCTTACCAGAGGCGTGGCTTCGGAGAACGTTAAACTTTTAATCAGAATTTGAGATTCAAATCCGTTTTCTAGTCTGCCTTTAAATCTCCAACCTGAAGAGGAAGAGGCTTAGCTAAGGCGTTAAGAGCAGCCCTGCTTCCTTCACAGCAAGACCCAGGATGCGAGTAACACCAGGGTGACAGAACTAAGCCCGAGAAATGCAGGGTGCAGGGGACAGGCGGACAAGCTCGCCCCAGCTCAGTGTAGCCTGGACACTACCCAGACCGTCCATCCAAAACGTCCTCCTCGGCCCTCCTTCGCCCTCCCGCGCAGCCCTCACAGGCTAGGATGAGGCTGGGAAATAGCAAATAGTCAAGGGCACGCGCGCGCGCGCCGCGCAGCCCCGCCCCTGCGTGACGTCAGAGACGCGACGCGTCGCAACGCAGTGCAAATTGGGAAAGAGGGATGAGCTGAGCTGACTTCCGTCGGGGTAGAGATTTTTCTTCGGGTTGGTGGGAGATGGGCCTTTGGCGAGGAGGCCGGCATTAGCGCGCCCGGCGCCAAGGTGAGTGCGGGACTGGGTCCTGGCCTTTGTTCGTCGGGAATCCGTCCTCAGTGAACCCCTTTCCTTCCACCAGCTGCTGGTCACCCGGGAGACAAGCCGTGTCCTCGGAGGGGGTGGGACCACCCCGAACATAGAATCGGCTTTTGGAGGAAGGGACCTACCGCGAGTCTTTCCCGCTACCCACCTAGGGTTGCCCAGCGAATTCCGTGTGGGCTCCGGTTTTTCCGGTCTTAGAAGGTGGCCTTGACCATTCTTCCACGTTCTTGGACACTCAGACCGACTTTGACCTCTTTCCTCTTGCCTCCGTTTTCAGATTTTCTGCCCGTCGACCTACATTCCCAGACCTTAATACAACCTCTCAGAGTGTTTTCCAATCCCTCCTCTGATCCAGTCAAACTTGCTTGTAGTGAAGTCCAGGTATGAGTTTAAAGAACCTGCGAGCGCATCAGAGTTAAAACTGTGACTTCCCCAAATAAAAGCTTGTCTTTCCTAAAACGTGGCCTTTCTCCTAGAGTTGTGGGACAAGTTAATTTCACCTCGGAAATTATCAGAACCCTGAATTTGTACTTAAAGCTGCATACCATTATTTCTTGCCTCCAGTTCATTTTGTGACCTTGGAGCAAGTCCCTAATCACTAACAAAATATTTACCTGAAGACAGAGGTGTTGCAGAGTCTAAGGAATTTAATATTTGTTAAGAGCCCTGAGGGTTTCAGCTGTAGGGGATGCCGAACTAAGGATTTTACTCTCTCTACGTCAGCAAGCATCCTATGTACTTTCTACTGCAGCCATGAAAAATGTCAGGTGATTTTTGTTGGGGAAGTGTTCCTCTTCTAGGCTTGCTCTGCGGCTTTGCTATGTAAGCAGATTTTGCATTTCAGCAGATTCTGTTTAAGATTCATTGTTGAATGTCTTTCATAATGGATTTAGATAGTTTCTCGTGATTCCAGAGTACTGGACCAGTCTGTCTGAAAGGTTCCATAGGTTGTGCTATGCCTTTAACATGTTGAAATGTGTATTCCTTTTCTTGTGACACATTAGGTGCATCTTTTAAATTAGATGGTAAGGACTCTATAATAACAACAACTTGTCATTAATTATATAAATTTATATTAGTTGCACATAGGTATGCATTGTTTTTGAGAAAACAATGCGTGAGAAAAACAAAAATATTTTAAAGATGTCTTTCTAGAATTTAATTTTTAATATATTTACTTGAACTTTGTCAGTCATTATGGTCATTTGTTTATTAGCATGAACATAATGGGAAAGAACCAAAATGGCTTTTGTAAAGTAAGAGAGTCAGTACATCAGATTTTTTTCCCATAAAATGTCTAGCATTATATTTTATTATGAACATTTTCTACATAAAAATGTACTTATTTTGTAGAGATGAACGGGAAAAAAGTGTCTATTAAATATGAAGTGTTTATAAAATTAGATATTATTGAGTCTTTTTTGTTTTAATCTTGGTCATTGTCCCAGTTGCCTATTGCTATATAACAGATCACTCTAAAACAAAGTGGCTTAAAACTACAATTCATTATCTCATGTTTCTGTGGGCTGACTGGACTCAGCTCGTTGGTTCTCGGTGAGGGTTTCATGTATTTGTAGTCAGATATCCAGCTAGGGTTGGAGTCATCTGAAAGCTCAGCTGGGCAGGACACCCGAGACGGCTCATTCCCAAGGATGGCAATTGATGTTGGCTGGGAGTTCAACTGGAGTGCCTACAACATAGCCTCTTCATGTGTCTTGGACAGATCGTAGCATGGAGGCTGAGTTCCAAGACAAGTGTTTGAAGGGTCAGGAAGTGGAAGCTTTCTCTTAAAGTCTTTTAAAAGCCTGGACCCAGAAGTTGGCACAGCGTTACTTCCAACATTCTGTATTGGTTAGGGCAGTCAGAGCCCTCCCCCAACCAAATGATAGACTTTTTGAAGAGGAGAATGCCAAAGAACTTGTGGCCATCTTTAGCCTACCATAATTTTGTTGACTGATGTTTGGATATAATAGTAAATGCAGAATAAGTTACGCTTCTGATTTCTTTAGCCATTTCATGGCATGTTATAATTTTCGGAGCACTTTTTGTATATATTTTTTCATTGACACCTTTGAAAACTCTATAGAAGCAGATGAATTATTCCCATTTTGCAGATGATAATAAACTGAGCAGTGGCAGTGGTTGTGGTGGAGGATTTAAGGAATTTGCCCAGAGTTGTATGATAATAAGTGGAAAATGAGACTAAGACTTTTATAATACTTTTATAATATAAAATTTATTAGTAAATGATGAACTGTTATGTTAAACTTATTTGTAATAACATTTATAACCATACTAATTCAAGTAACACAGTACTCATGTACACTGAATAAAGTTAGTGTTGAGACAGCTAAACGTTGCCTCTTCTAACACATTACAGTTTAGTCTTTCATAATACTAAATTCTCTGAAATGTACCAACAGTGATGTGAACCTGCATGTCTTTCTTGTTTTTTAAATTGAAGTATAGTTGATTTACAATGTTTCAGGAGTACAGTAAAGTGATTCAGTCATATATATATATATATACTTTTCAGATTCTTTGGCATTATAGGATATTACAAGATGTAGAATATAGTTCCCTGTGCTATACCATAGGTCCTTGTTGTCCTCATTGTTTATCCATTTTACATGTAGTAGGGTGTATCTGTTAACCCCAGATTCCAAATTTATCCCTCCGTACCCCCTTTCCTTTTGGTAACCATAAATTTGTTTTCTGTGTCTGTGAGTCTATTTCTGTTTCGTAAATAAGTTCATTTGTATCATTTTAGATTCTACGTGTAATATCATATAACATTTGACCTGATGTCTTTGTAATGTAGTAAAATGAAATTATTATGCATTATAATACCAATTTCAAAACAAATTGAAAAGCTGTGGGTGTAGGAATCCTGGGGTTTTTAATTTCTTAATTACAAAATATTAAAAATTTAAATGATTTCTCATAATTTTGGTAGGTTGGGCGTTATATAACTTAAGATGTTGATTTCATGTAAAATAGATAACTAGTGGGAAGCAGCTGCATAGCACTGGGAGATCAGCTCAGTGCTTTGTGACCACCTAGAGGAGTGGGATAGGGAGGGTGAGAGGGAGGGGCAAGAGGGAGGGGATATGGGGATATATGTATACATATAACTGATTCACTTTGTTATACAGCAGAAACTAGCACTAGCTAGCATTGCAAGGCAATTATAATCCAATAAAGATGTTAAAAATAAATAAATAAATTTAAAAAAATAAAATTCTACCTTAAAAAAATGTTGATTTCAGCTGAAAATTAACTGTCATCTTCATAGTGTTTTATTGCTTCTAGTAACATGCTTATATCCATTCTTTATGCCTATGGTTCCCTGTCTTGATTGCACGCTAGAATTCACCTGAGGAGCTTTATAGAAATACCTATGTGCAAGTCTCACACTCAGAGATTCTGATTGAACCATTTAGGAATGGGTCCTGGGCATCAATATTTTTTTAAAGTTCTGTAGGTGATTCTAATATACAGCTAGGGTTGAGAACCATAGCTCTTTTTTTGATACTTACTAAGTACAGTTGGGTTCCCAGCTCATCAATTTTGCATCTGCTAAAAAAAAAAATTAGATAAAGAGGAAGAGGAGATAAGAAATGGATCAAGGTTATATAGGTAGATAGACACCTATTGTGTAAAACAGTTATCCTCGTGTTTTTTCTGGGAATGGTCCTTAATAAAACCAAAATATTTGGGCATGGTACGTTAGTGCCTGTAATATGGTACTTTGCTTTGTATTACCACTGTGTACTCATCTTTCATCCTAAGAGGTAGAAACTCTGTTAGGAGGTATATTCTTTGTATCCCCTACAGCCCCCAGTGCTACACTTTGAACAGATGTAGGTATTCTAAATGTTTACCACATTCACTCTTCAGAACTAGGGCTAGTTATTTTACTCTGTTTTTCTTTTTAGCATTGTAAGAACTTTGTAACTTTGGACTTCTCTTTTTCTTTGGTTTCCATGATATTGCACTTCCCTGGTTTTCCTTCATTCTGTGTTTGTTTCCTCCTTTAGGAACCACCCCCATCCCCCAAGTTCTGAGCCCTTCATGTATCTTGTCAGATGTAGAGAAACAAGATCTCATTTCCTTAGTGATTCATTCTCCTGATTTTAGTTACTAGTGTAAATGATGTTTATGTTTTTAAAACTATTACAAAAGTTTAAAAATATACATAACAGTGAAGAGAATAGAATTATTTAAACTATATCCTAGATAGCATATTATTTCAATGTCAATACTTTGTTGTCTCCCAAAACACTGAGGATTATCGAAGTAACATTAACGCCTTAATAGTTGATTTAATATCTGGTCTTTCTGTAAACCTGATGTCTGATTACGTATTTACATCTCTATCAAGGCATCCTTCTTTAGATGTTATTCCTTTTGCATACACTCAACATGTTCAAATTTTTTTGTAAATCAGTGGTTCTTATTTGGGGGTAATTTTGACCCCCCCGCCCAGGGGACATTTGGCAATGTCTGGAAACAGTTTTGGTTGTCACAACTGGAGAAGGGTGGATACTACTGGCATCTAGTGGGTAGAGGCCAGGGATGCTGCTACACATCCTACAATGTGTAGGGCAACCCCACAACAAAGAATTATTCAGTCCAGCATGTGAGTAGTGCCCAAGTTGAGAAATGCTGCTGTAAACTGATCAGTTTTTTAAACTTTTTATTTTTGTTAACAGCACTACCATTCTTCACATTTCTCAGGGTTGAAAGTGTGTGTGTGTATACTCAAGAGAGAAAATACTGTTTCAGTCAAAGCACATTTCTACCTTTCTGTGTTCTTTTTTGCCATGGCCTGCTAGTTATTCTTTTCTAAAGTATCATTCCCTTGTTCCTGTTTCCTTCAAATCTGTCTTGCATATCCCCACTTTGACCTGCCCTGAGATACCATTTTCCCTTCAAGATCTGGCTTCTTATTGCCTGCTGAATTAAATATAAACAATTTTGGGTGGCTTCAAAAGTCCTCCATCATGTAATTCCATTTCCTTACCTAATAGAATTTATTATTGTTAGGCAACAGTTATTAAGGGTTGACTATAAGGACTACTAAGGTAGATGTTAGAGATCTAGCATGTTAGAGTTACGACTTACAAAGACATGTTAGTATAATCCCTTGATCTTATTTGATTATTTCCTAATAATCCCTATAGCATTCTTTATTTTTCTTATTACCTTCCCATACTGATTTCTCATTTTGTGTCTTTGTTCGTGTTGATTTCCTCTTCTGGCATGCCCTCCTTTCTCACTCTATTCATAGCTAACTCCTATCCTTAGGGCCGGTTTCTGTCTCTATCACAGCATCATGAAACTGCATGCTTATGAGGTATGAGTATCTTAAAGCCTAGTCATAATTGTCATTTGATCCAAATTCTGTACTAAAGGAATGCTATAGATAACAAATATTGATAGTATAGGATTTAGATCAAGAAATAAACTCCAGGGCTTCCCTGGTGGCGCAGTGGTTAAGAACCTGCCTGCCAACGCAGGGGACACGGGTTTGAGCCCTGGTCCGGGAAGATCCCACATGCCGTGGAGCAACTAAGCCTGTGCGCCAGAACTACTGAGCCTGCGTTCTAGAGCCCGCGAGCCACAACTACTGAAGCCTGCACGCCTAGAGCCCGTGCTCCGCAACAAGAGTAGCCACCGCAATAAGAAGCCCTCGCACCGCAACCAAGAGTAGCCCCCGCTTGCCGCAACTAGAGAAAGCCCGCGCGCAGCAACGAAGACCCAATGCAGCCAATAAATAAAATAAATAAATTTATATATTTTAAAAAAAGAAATAAACTCCAAGAACTGGGACCATTAAGGATGGAAGAGGTGGAACTTAAGTTGGTTTTTGCAGGACGAGGGATCAGCACAAAAGAGTACACTCTGGGCTGGAAGAAGCTCTCCCCTCGCCCCAAGTTACAGTGAATTTTTCCCTCCTTTTGACTTCCCAGTGACTGGAGTCACGTATTAATGTACAGTGTAGGAATTAATTGTTGGCTTATTATTTAATGAGTATTAATTTGGTCTTGATAAACTAAGGTATTTGTGATCAGAAGCCCTGTGATACTCTATCTCCCTAGAGCAGTGTTACTCAAAGTAGCCAGTCTCTTATAGTCTTGCAGCTTGTGCTAGAATATAAATCAGTACATTGCTTTCTTTGTAAAGAAAGTCTTGCTGCTATGAAAAATTTAGTGTGCTTAATAGGTTTACATTCTGTTATAAGCTTATTTTATCACAGGCTGGTAACCAACAGTTCCTCAACCAGCACTGGTCTGTGGACCACACTTGAGTAGCGTTGCTCTGCAGGAGTTTTACACTTTGAATTGTAACCTATAGACATTTCACATTTATACCCAGTGTTCTATATGTGCATACACAGGTACACAGCCAAAACTAAAGTTTCATGAAACAGTTTTAACCTTACTATGTGTGACATGCTCTGATATTTTCTCTTCAGGTTTTTTTTGTTTTTGTTTTTTTAATGGTGATTGTGACCTTCTAAAGGGATTTTAAAAAAACACTGCTATTGTCACTAGACTCATAGTAGATACTCAGAAAATACTAGAGGTTTTTTTTTAGCAGTGATGAATTCTTAAAAGGGTTGAGCCTTAACTTTAGGATTGCTTTAAAGCAGATTATTTCATCAGTACTTACTTGTCTGTGGCATTTTAACTAGAATGAGTATAGAATGGATTATATGAAATTTAAGATAGTCAGATGATGTAGTGAATACTGTTGCTATCTGAAGGCCAGAGATGGGGTGAGATGAGATGATGGATGGCCAACAAGGACAAACTGCTTTCCTTTCAGTGTTGCCAGCAACCTTGGCAGTGGTTGGTGTGAGGCCCTAGTTAAGATATCAGGACCAGTTTGAATGACAACAAACTTCAATCTTTACTTTTTTGCTTTTTAGTCATCACTCTGTGGTTCAGGTCATCCAATCTCTACTCCTTTCTTTGGAAGGATCAGAAAAATGTCAGAGAGAGAGAGAGGGGTATATATGCCTTCCATTTTCTCCCTATTGTCAGCTCGTTTTCAGCACTGCCTGTATTTCATTTTTGGAGCATTGCTGTTTGATTAAGCTGTTGTTCTTAAATCTTTATCAGGTTTACACATCTTAAATTTTTTTTTTAGGAGAACTTTTTCTTACATTACTTAGTTATTTTATTTTTTGTACTTACAATCCTTTTTGAAGTATAACATAGTTTTAGTGGGTTATATGTTGTATTTAGTTCTAGAGCTAAACAAATAGATTTTTAAATTATTTGAGTTCTGTAGTTATTGAACATTCCTGTATAAGTATCAGTGGGTTTGTTTTTACTGTTGCAGCCAAAATAAGGAAATTGTAAATCCATTCAGTCATTCTGGCCTTAAGTTATTTTATGCCAGTCTCTTTTGAAATTTCTTTAATGGCAAAATGCAGCAGAATGACTTATCAAAAATTTAATACATTAAAGTTTACATACATTTAAGTTGGATATGTATTCTTTGCTTTCTCATATGATTAGGGAAAAATACCCTTTACCTTGTGCTTTGATTTCTGCAGAAGTATATGTGATTGTAGAGGCTAAAATAGCAATTAAGGCAATGCTGGAAGTATTTTTAACACCAGGCATCTTATTTGACAGCATAACGTATAATTTAATGAAGGAAAATGGAAACAACTGTGGTCCTTTCATGACATTATCAGAGCAAGTTCTTTATTTCAGCTGTTCTCAAAAATCAAATAAGGACAGAAAAAGTAACTTTAAAAAAGCACAATCTTTTTCCTGGAAACCCTCATTAAAACTTTGTTGTATCATAATCTTATCCCTGTAGTTTCCATTGGTGTGTCTGATCGGTTGTCACTCAATCGGAGTCCTGTCATTCTACCTTTGCAGTGTCTCTAGTATCTGTCTGCCTCCTCCATTCCATCTCTACTGCCCTAGTTCTGACCTTCATCATCTTTCCTTAGGATCATTATTATGGGTAACTAATGTCTTCCTTATCTCCAGTCTTTTAAAGCCTAACCTTGTACTGTTAGTTTAGATCATATAACTCCGTTCTTAGAATCCTGCTCTGGTTCTCTGTTACCTTTAGAAAACAAAGTAAATGCTTTAATGTGACATTCACAGCCTTCCATTTATCTGTTCCTAGACTATTTTTCAGGCCTTACTGCCTAGCAAATCCTTGTTGATTCTGTATACTAGCTAGTTCCTAAAGATGTTCTTTACTTTTTTGACATTTTCCTCAAACTCTTTCTCATCTCTATCAAAAGCCTTCTCTCACCAAGACTCACAGAAATGCTCTCTCTTCCATGATGCCTCACAAGATCCCTCTAGTCATACTTGATCTTGTTAATTTTTCTTATTGTGCATTATTTGTAACTCTTTATAGTTTGATATAATACATGTTGTATTAACACTGCTTACAACTTTCTCTTTCACATTAGTTTTTTAAACTTTGTGAGGAAATGGATCACATCTAATTTTTGAGTTCCTGGGAGCACAATGTCTTCTGTACAGTAGGATGCCTGTGAATGTTTGAATGGAATTTAACTTTGAAACAGCTAATGATTTATTATTTTAAGTTGCCTAGGTAGCATATATAGTTTTTATATTCTTTTGTCTTGTAAAGATCCAAGCTTTAAAGGTAATGATGAGAAAAAGATTTGTCTGAGACATATTCTAGACCTTCATTTTAGAGGGTTCAAATAAATAGCTTTCTTTTCCCAACCAAGAAACCTAATTGTCATGAATCAACAAAATAGACTCTACCTGACTTTTTGAATATGTGTCCTGTGGTTAGACCACTAATACTTAAGATGCAGGTAAAGGATAGAGTAGGAAAAACAGATACTGTCAGACTGGTACAAGGTCACTCTGCCTAACTCTGGCATTAATCCTTATCTTAGTACATTTAGTGTTGCCAGTAAAAAATCATTGGGCTTTTTGGAAATTACATTTCAAGAGCTAGCCTATATCAGGGGAGCATATGTTGGCTTATTGTGGTTGAGTAAGCTTAAGATCCTAGCTGAGCTAGGTGGGGGCAGAAAAGTCAGGAATAACTCTTGTTACTATTATCTTACTGTCCTTTAGCCCTCCTTAATAGTCCAAGCTCCAACATCCCCTGCCCTCTGCCACCATGGTGTCTGTTGTGGCATCAGTAAGGACTCAAGTTTCCTTAAGCACCTTCCTGAAAAGTTAGTTTCTTGGCCTTACTGTGCTTTCCCTTAGTCAAAAGTATTATTTCTCAACTGTTGCTTATGTTTCAGTAGAAATCATGTTCCTGAAGCACCACTCTACCCCATCATTTTCTTTTTCATTGCCAATTTTTTTTTTAAGTTATCTATAGTCTGCTTCCGTTTCTTTATTCCTTAATGCTTGTACTCTTGCTTCCGCTCACACCACTGTACGGAAGCTGTGCTCAACGAGGTTATATATACTAGGCTCTTAAAATATTCCAGATCTGTTTTTTTCTGAATGAGTATTTAAAAACATATATATTTTATGTTTGCTTGTTTCCACCATAACTTCCTAACTTTTACATCTCTCTGGGTATTCTTTTCATATTTGTAGACAATTTATTCATATTTGCATTGTTATATAATTGCTTTCTTTAAAACTTTTTGATGAAATACATTAAGTATATTACATATTATTTTATGTTATAAAAGCCTGATAATAAAATGATCATCTGTACAAACTATTATATGTAAAATAAGCTACAAGGATATATTGTACAACAGGGAATATAGCCAATATTTTGTAATAAATGGAATATAACCTTTAAAAATTGTGAATCACTTGTGAATTGTGAATCACTATATTGTACACCTGCAACATATAATGTTGTACATCAGTTATACTTCAATAAATACATAAAACAAAACAGTCATCTCTGAGCATATGTGAACATACCACCCAACTTGAGAAATAAAACCTTACATATCGCTGAAGCTCTTTGTGTGTGCCTCCCTTATTGTATCTTCTACCTCTCCAGAAATAGAATTTTATATTTACCATTTCCTACCTTTATAAATTTATCTGATTTGTATCCTTAAGCAATATATTGCTCAGTTTAGTTTGTTTTAAAACTTCTTACAAATGGTGTCACGTGTCAACTTTTTCACTCAGCTTTAGGGGGATAAGCAGGGGTTGAGGAGGTGGTGAGCATGGGGGAGTAGGGAATGTTCTCTTGTTAAACTGTTCATTCTGGAAGGTCAGGGACCACTTCTTATGTATCCTTCGTGTCTTTAACATGTAACAATGGTTTTTTACAAGGTAAGACACTCAATACTGTTGTCTGTATAAGTATGAGGAAATCCAGGGGATCCCTATCATATTCTGTAATGGATGCTCTTAGCTGTTTTGGTGGTGCATTGTTGATGAATTATATACCTAATCAAGAAATGAGAAAGTATTAATATTTAATATAAAATGTGACAAGAATCAAAGCAAATTGGGGTGCTTTTGGAGTTTCACATAGGTGAACAGAAGCCTTTTCGCCCCTAAAGTTGTACCTTACTCAGCATTTTAGGATTCAATGTTCGTTGATGTCCATTCGTCTAATAATAGTGAACTGATAGAATGAAGAGCATTAAGGTAGTGGAAATAAGTGACAGAAAAAAAGTTGTAATCTCTCTTTTCTTTAAATTGGAAGTATAGATGATTTACAGTGTTGTGCCAGTCTCTGCTGTACAGCAGAGTGACTCAGTTTTACGCATACATACATTCTTTTTTTATATTCTTTTCCATTATGGTTTATCACAGGATATTGAATATAGTTCCCTGTGCTATACATTAGGACCTTGTTGTTATCCATTTAAAATATAATAGTTTGCATCTACCAGCCCCAAATTCCTAGTCCATCCCTCTCTCTCCCCCACTCCCCCTTGGCAACCACAAGTCTGTTCTCTATGTCTGTGAGTCTGTTTCTGTTTTGTTGATAGGTTCCTTTGTGCCATATTTTAGATTCCACATATAAGTGATATCATATGGTATTTGTCTTTCTCTTTCTGACTTAGTTCACTTAGTATGATAATCTGTAGTTGCATTCATGTTGCTGCAAATGGCATCACTTTGTTCTTTTTTATGGCTGAGTATTCCGTTGTATATATGTTACCACATCTTTATCCATTCATCTGTCAATGGACATTTAGGTTGTTTCCATGTTTTGGCTCTTGTGAATAGTGCTACTATGAACATAGGGGTGTATGTTTCTTTTTGTATTATAGTTTTGACCGGGTATATTCCCAGGAGTGGGATTGCTGGATCATACGGTAATTCTATTTTTAGTTTTCTGAGGAACCGCCATACTGTCTTCCATAGTGGCTGTATCAAAAAATGTTGTAATCTCTTAAATGTATTAATGCAGCTCTTTATTCAAATTGTAATTAGTTCTTTACAACTGAAGACCTTGTATAAATTTGCTTGGGTTCCTGAAGTTTTCATTTGGTGACACTTACGATCTTGTCAAGATTCCCATTTAGTGTGCTCCGCTGATCTGCCCCATCTATATGCATCCCTGCATAGGTACACACACACACACACACACACACACACACACACACACACACACACACCTTAATTGTTACATACCTAGCCTTTCTTCTTCATTTTTTTTTTTTACTACCTCAATCTTCCCAGTCAGAATTTACCAGAGCAGATGAGAAAACAAAGAATGTCATGAAACATCAAAGACCTTTTCAGAGTAAACCAAAGTATTTGGGTGTATTCTACCAGAAACATGTTCATACATCCCCAGCTTCATATAATGTGCCCTGGCTATCCCTCCCCCCAACTTGTTTCCTTTTGTAAACTGGTGAGAAAGAAATATTTTTAAATGAAACTTCCTTCTGTTTGTAAACTATACGTTAATGCAGATTTAACAGAAGAAAAATATAAAAGCTTTTATTATTCTGTTCCTTTGACAGGGAAGATTCCTAATACTTAATGCAAAATGATACAAACTAATTCATTTCGTTAATGAAAATTTGGAGGGGAAAGTAGATTGTTTATTGATACCCTGTATATTGAACTCCGAAAATAAATATTCAAGATAATTGAAAATTAACTCTGTTAGCAAAGGACACAGTTTAGGAGGTTTGTTTGTTTGTTTTTTAAACTGCTCACTTGTTTTATTGTTAATGAGGAAAACTAATGGGATTATTTGTGTTCATTTTGTTTCAGAAAAGAACTACTTTTAATGAAGTACACCATCCATTGTGAAAGTGGAGAAGTAAAGATTATTCATCATGCCTGCTGTGGCTTCAGTTCCTAAAGAACTCTACCTCAGTTCTTCACTAAAAGACCTCAATAAGAAGACAGAAGTTAAACCAGAGAAAATAAGCACTAGGAAGTGTGTATACTTTGCTAATTTGAGTCATATACAGGTATCCCCCACTATTCAAAACTAGAGTGTTCCTATGAAGCCTTTCGTAAGCCAAAATGGCATAAAGTGAGGAAACAACTTTTTTCATGAAAGCAAAAATCGCCTCTGTATTTCTTTCGATTAGTAAAAAAGGTACTTAGGTGTTCTGTAAAAGCAAAGTGGTGTAAAGTGAACTTTTGAAAAGTGGGGGATAACTGTTAACTTTTAGTTCATTTCCATTTTATTAAATGAGTTAGAGAAGTTCTTAATTTTATCTTGGCAGAATACATATATATTCTGCTAATAAGCATATTATCTGTTTTCTGGACAGTATGTTACATCGTAAGTTTAAGAGGTGAAGACTGCAAGGATTCTACAAAACTCATTCAGCCACAGTTAATGTCTTTTCCTAAAACAGTGTAAAAGTACTTCTTAATTAAAGATCATTTTTATCCTTGTGTATTTCACATATAAGATCTGGTTCTAGCATAGTCTTTGATTAAAAAAGAAGAGATACGTATTTTTTATGCAGTATTCAGCAAAGTATTTATACCAATTTGACATGAAGTTTTAACCTAATGATTTTTTAAAATTTATTTTACTTGTTTATGGCTGCATTGGGTCTTCATTGCTGCACACAGGCTTTCTCTAGTTGCAGTGAATGGGGGCTGCCCTTCATTGTGGTGCACTTGTTGTGGAGCACAGGCTCTAGGCACGCGGGCTTCAGTAGTTGCGGCACGCGGGCTCAGTAGTTGTGGCGCACGGGCTCTAGAGTGCAGGCTCAGTAGTTGTGGTGCATGGGCTTAGTTGCTCCACGGCTTGTGACATGTTCCCGGACCAGGGATCAAACCCATGTCCCCTGCAATGGCAGGCAGATTCTTATATATCCTCTTTTTTTTTTTTTTTAAGTCTTGTTTGTTTGTTTTATTATTTATTTATTTGGCTGTGCTGGGTCATAGTCGCGGTACGTGGGATCTTTGTTGTGGCATGCATGTGGAATCTAGTTCCCTAACCAGGGATCAAACCCAGGCCCTCTGCATTGGGAGTGTGGAGTCGCTGCACCACCAGGAAGGTCCCCTAATGATTTATTTTATGTATTTTTATTTTTCAGGGCATGTAGTCTATCTATGTTGGGGTAGACTACATGTTGAGGTAGAGGCTAGAGATGATACTTTCCTGATAACAGTTGCAGAATTTGTCCTGAGATAAAATATAATAGAGATGGAAAGGTCCAGCTATTTTGATATTTACTGGAAGTTATTTTGCTATAAAAATGGGATATCACTAAAATTGTTAACTTGTTGATAGTTTTATTTCTGTTAAGGAGGGACAGGAGACAATAGGGGAACTTTTCCTCTGAATTTATTTTGACCAACAAAGGAGAAGATTTAGAGATATATAACTATATTATTATAGAGCTGGGAGTAAGAGTTTCAGAAAGAAAGGTGGGTCTAGCCAGCCTTACACCCTACACTTGAGGTAAGCAGATTTTAGAAATCGGGGAAAACAGGTGTTCTGTGGCTGGAGATAAACGTGAGGCTCTAACAAATGATATGTATGATCCCAAATGAACCTGTGAAGAGGCATCTTAAACCTGTGTTTGCACAGGAACATCTTTATGAGTCATTTTCTAGAGGAAATAAACAAGATGGGAAGGAAATAAAACATTAAGGATGAAGACAGGAGAGTAGTAAGAACTTCAAAGAAGGTCAGGAAAGAAAATCCCAGAATGAACTAATATTCGTAAACATTACTAAGTATAAAATGGGCTTTTGAAAAGATCTTTGGGTGGGGAAGGGATAGGAAGAGTAAGAGAGGGATTGGCCTACTTCTTGAGCTTAGTTGGTAATGTTGATGGGGTGATAGAGAAAGTAGCGCTGTTTAACTCACATTGAATGATTTTCAAATAGAAAATAGTGAGAAGGGTAAAACCACCTTGAAGCTTTCTCAGAGAGCTTCATCTAATCTTAAAACAGATAAATCTGTTTTAGCAATGTCTGGTTTAGCTCTAGGACTACCCTGATCCCACAGGAAGTGGTATGTTGGCCTAAATGTACCACCACAACATGTAGCACTATTCTAGAGAATGCTAGAATCCTTTTAGGATATTTGGCTGTTTCACTGGACCCACAGTGACATTGCAGCCATCTCAGCTGGGCCTGCTGCTACATATGGGCCCATGAGATATACATGCATCATGACGAAAGAAATTTGGAAAAACCTAAGGACTGTTGTACCCACTCCTAAACTCTTAGAGAATCTCCTTACTAGCTTTGGTTTGATTTACCTCTATCCTGGAACTTTGATGCCATGCTTAACAGGGCATGCACACTGACTGAAATTGTCCTTGTGTAGGACCATCTTTGGTCTTAAAGACCAGTTTGGCCCTGTTCCTTTGTGTGGTGTTCTATCTAGTTCCTTGGCCTGACCAACTTCATCACTAATCCATGTCTCAATCGTAGAGCACAGTTTGAAAAATATAGAAAACAAGATGCACTGATTTGTAGAAATAAGTTATTGATAAAGCATATGGTGTATTAGCATTGGCACTACAGCTTAGTTGCCAAAACTTTAGTCCTAAGTAAATGAATTCCTCTTGCAGAAATGTCTGTTTTATTAATTTGCTTTCTGAAGACTGTTAAACCAGGAAAATGTCCTTAGAATGAATGCCGTAGTGGACTTCCCTAGTGGCGCAGTGGTTAAGAATCCGCCTGCCAATGCAGAGGACATGGGTTCGAGCCCTGGTCCAGAAAGATTCCACATGCCGTGGGGCAAGTAAGCCCATGCACCACAACTACTGAGCCTGCGCTCTAGAGCCTGCGAGCCACAACTACTGAGCCCACATGCCACAACTACTGAAGTCCACGCACCTAGAGCCCACGCTCCACAACAAGAGAAGTCACCACAATGAGAATCCAGCACACTGCAACAAAGAGTAGCCCACGCTCTCTGCAACTAGAGAAAAGCCCACGCGCAGCAATGAAGACCCATTGCAGCCATAAATAAATAAATTTATTTAAAGAAAAAATAAATGAATGCCGTAGACCCCTCAAATTATTTTACTGAAGTGGAATTTTAAGATGACATGTTTTTAGACTTTAAATCTCTTCTCTTTTCAGGGCCAGTGAATCAGAGTGCAGTTCAGCCATTGTGTAGAAAACTCTAAAAGATTGAACTCATGTCCCCTTTCCTGTCCCTAGTTTCTTGAGTTTTTAGGTGAGGAGAATTTTATATCATGGTTAGAAAGGAGTAAGGAGAATTGAAAAGTATTTGTTTTAACATTAAAATAATAAATATTTTAGCTCCCCTACTTCAGTACAAGTAGTATGCAGCTATGTTCTTTATAGAGTATGACTATTATATGGGTGCCGGAGGACCATTTGCCTCAGGATTATCTATTGTAGCAAATCTTTTAAAACTGGATTTAGAATGCATTTTGTACAGTTTGGTGATATACAGACAACTATTAATGAAACATAAGTATTTAATTGTAGTATAAGGGAAATTTTCATGTTGCATCCAAACTTATATCTAACTTTGTGTAATTCTGAAGTACTGCAACCTAAATTATGAAATGTATTTTATTGAGTCTCTGTGGACTTTATACATGACTTTTTTTCCCCCAGATGTCAAGTGTTTTAATTACTTTTTCTCTAATTTTAAGTTATGTACAGAGTGCCCTGAAGATCTTCAAGACCGCAGAAGAAAGCAGATTAGATCGTGATGAGGAAAGGGCCTATGTGCTATATATGAAATATGTGACTGTTTATAATCTTATCAAAAAAAGACCTGATTTCAAGCAACAGCAGGTACCTTTTACTTCTATGTTTTTATTTGCTAAGTTATTTTTACACAGTGGAGCTATTGATCTCTAAAATTTTTAACTAATACTGAAATTTAGATATTGTGTAGCAGCAAGTTCAAACTTCTGCAGATAGAAAAAGCAAACTAAAGATTTTGTTTCATTATTTGCAATATATGTGTATATGTATGGTTACACTCACACTATATACACATACTTAATTTGCTGTGGATTGGTACAGGTTTATAGCAACATACAGACTCATGATTAATCTTCTGTTGTAATAAATCACTGCCAGGTCAAATAGAAAGATTCAGTTTACTCATGCATTCAATAAGAAAAATATGACTATAGTTGTACTTTTTCAAGGGTCAAGGTTTAGTCACTTGTTTTTATGTGACAGCTTTTTATATTTAATTGACACTATAGCCATATTAAAGATCTCAGTTTGCAAAATTAATGTTGATTAATTTATTTAATTTAGATATTCATTTTTATCTATTTATTTATTATTTTTTGCTTTTAATCTTTTGAGCCAGGTGCCTTTCTTCCAATTTGCTGAAGTGTGAGGAGGGAGGGAGTATGGGAGAGGTATAAATGGGTAGAGAGAACTGATGACTAGGACAAGTGTTGCTAGAGAAGAGGTTGCATTTTTATTACACCAGAAACAGACAAAAGAAGAAAATAGAGAGTGGGTTAAAGAAATGGGAAGAATATTGTGTTGGTGTTTCCACCTTTACCTAGGAATGATCTTGCTACTAGAGAATAATAGCAAAATACTGCTTATAGATTTCTTTCCTGGTAGACAAGTCATTTTATTTTTTTGGCCACAGCATGTGGCATGTGGGATCTTAGTTCCCTGACCAGGGATCAAACCCATGCCCACTGCGTTGGAAGTGTGTATGGAGTCTTAACTACTGGACTGCCAGGGAAGTCCAAGACAAACCATTCTTGAGTTAATGTTGAGATTTTTATTTAGTTCACTTTTGGCAGAATTGTCTTGCCTCATTAAAATTTTTTTTTAATTTGTTTTATTTATTTATTTTTGGCTGCGTTGGGTCTTCGTTGCTGTGCATGGGCTTTCTCTAGTTGCGGTGAGCACGGGCTACTCTTCATTGCAGTGTGCAGGCTTCTCATTGTGGTGGCTTCTCGTTGCGGAGCATGCACTCTAGAGTGCAGGCTCAGGAGTTGTGGCGTGTGGGCTCAGTAGTTGTGGATCACGGGCTCTAGAGTGCAGGCTCAGTAGTTGTGGTGCACAGGTTTAGTTGCTCGGCAGCATGTGGGATCTTCCTGCCTCATTTAAATTGACTTATAGAAGTGAAAAAAAAAAGGTTATCTTATTCTTTGAAATAACCTTTTTTTGTCCACAGTAGTGGGACTAATAAAATTTCTTTCGGTTGTTGGTTATGGGATAACTTTAATGTTTTATTTAATGGTGACAAATGATGGCTGGTGTTTCTTCTCACCAGCAAAATTATGCTGATAATCTTTATGGGGTTTTAGATCTAGCTTTGGAAAGGTAGCTCCTTGCATTTGGAGATTCATCTTCCTGTCTACAAATGGCTGGGTTGGTCCTGCCCTTGGAACATTCTTGGACATACTTATCTGCAGATAGAGACAGAGGCTTGTCTTGCTCACTCTTTGATGGTTTTTACAGTGTCTGTTAAAAAGATACTGCTTAGAGCCAGGATACGGTTCATGTGTTTAATACTTTCTGTCATCACTGATATTTTTCCTAAACCCACTGGAAGGTTTCAGAAAACAACAATGATGTAATGGTCATTTTACTCAGAGAGTCTTTGAGTCATGTTGTTTCTGCCCAACATAAAATTGAATAAAAGCTACTCTGCTATATACATGATCTATGGGATATGAAGGACTACCCACAACTAAAAGTTTGGCTTAGGGCTTCCCTGGTGGCATAGTGGTTGAGAGTCTGCCTGCCGATGCAGGGGACACGGGTTCGTGCCCTGGTCTGGGAAGATCCCACATGCTGTGGAGAGGCTGGGCCTGTGAGCCATGGCTACTGAGCCTGCGCGTCTGGAGCCTGTGCTCCGCAACGGGAGAGGTACCACAAAATAAAGTAAAATAAAAAAATAAAAGTTTGGCTTATTTATGAGATAATAAAGAGAAACCCAGTGCCGGAAGACCCTGGTGGCATGACAAAAACATCACAGACTGGGGTAGAGTAGACCTGGGTTGGGAATGTGCTCTCTAACTTTGGGCTCTTACTTCATCTTTCCTGAGCCCCCCAGTACGTTCATCTCTAAAGGGAACCTCCTTGGTGGGTTGCTATAAGAATCGAAGATAAGTCTTGTATTATCATTCCTGTCATACTATAAGTATTCTATAAATATTGAATGGGTGAATGAATGAATGGTGGCAATTATTCTGCTTATTACTATTGTAAATGTATATTTTATTTATTAAAACATAAATCTGAAAAAAAACATAAATCTGAACCCTGTCAGAAATTTAAAAAAAAAAAGATACTGCTTAAAAAGAAGTGTAAAAGTATTTACTGAAATAAATATTTTTGAAAGATTTGCGAATTTGGAGAACTTCGGAAGTTTTGGTGTTTCCTTTTTTGTCTGTTGTGGTAGGGCCAATTTTTTATGTACTTACTTAATTTTTGCTTTATTTTTCTAACTTACTGGTTACTTTTTTTTCTTTGGCAAGATTGGGAGTGGTTTTGTAGCTACCTTTTTTTTTTTTTTTAACTTGAGAAGGTTGGGAGTAAATTTTAATCAGTAAGAAATTTTTCCATTTCCACAGAGTATCTATTGCATTTCCAAAGAGAGTATCTAGTTGAAAGTGGCAGGAGTTGTTCGGGTTCGGAAGCTCCCTGCAAAGGCTCAAGTAACCCAGCCTGTTACTTCATACGCTGTAGATGTTCAGTTCCTGATATTAGTAAAGGGACTGTTTCCATTTGCTCTGTCCAGGGTACCACATCTGCTTCTGTCTTAGAACTGTTTTTTGTTTTATTTTATTTAGCTTAACGTCTCCAGTGCATTTTAAGTATGTGAAGTGTTAAATTTAGTAACTATATATTTTCTGGGTTTTACCCTTTAAATCAGGAAGTGACAGGATGTAATGTGACCAGCCTTCTTCAGAAACTTACATTTTTCACTTGTTTTACACTAAGATTTAGATAAAACTTGTTAATTTAGCAAGCTCACTAGTAGAAAACACATTACATTATTGTTTACTCATTGAAAAAATTAGTTTATGAACAATTTTTTCAGGGTTATTTGAAAAGGGGGAGAAGGCAAATATATTGAAAATATTAGTATAGCAAAGTCTAGATATAGTTAGAATATTTTTAAATATCCATGGCAATCATGATAATTAATGCTAAATATTATTAGTAGTGAACCATTTTGTTTGGGAAATCATGAGAATTGCTTGAATTTGTGTGTTCAGGAGTAGGAAAGTTCTACTAAGTAAACCTAAGAAGCAAATGTTTTTAGTTGTATAAGAATTGGACTTTTTTTTTTTCTGCCAATTGTCAATACTATTGAAAATTGGAAAAAAATTATACTTACTCCAACTGTGTTCCTTTAAGAGCACAGAGAGAGGTAATTTTTTTTTTTTTTAATTTATTTATTTTTGCTGCGTTGCGTCTTCGTCTCTGTGCGAGGGCTTTCTCCAGTTGTGGCAAGTGGGGGCCACTCTTCATCGCGGTGCGCGGGCCTCTCACCGTTGTGGCCTCTCCTGTTGCGGAGCACAGGCTCCAGATGCGCAGGCTCAGTAGTTGTGGCTCACGGGCCCAGTTGCTCCGTGGCACGAGGGATCCCCCCAGACCAGGGCTCGAACCCGTGTCCCCTGCATTAGCAGGCAGACTCTCAACCACTGCGCCACCAGGGAAGCCCCGAGAGAGGTAATTATTGACAAGAAACCTCATTAATATTAGGGGAGTGTCTTCTGGGAGTTTGTATCAGACATGCCCAAACATGATTTTTTCAGCATTTCAGCAGTGTTAAGCTAGGCTTTTAAATGAGTTCATGTCAAAAAATTAATAAAACAAGTTATATAAAGCAACCATACTCCAATAAAAATTAATTTTAAAAAAAGTCATAGTGTTTTTTGGTTTTACTTTGTATTTTGTTTTTATCAGAGAAATATTACAGTAATGGCTAATTTTGTTTTCTCTTAAAAAAGTATTGCATCAGAAGTCAGGACATTGTGATAATGGAAGTGATTACAGTTTCCACTGTAATTTTTAGTTGATATAATATTGAACAAACTATATACTTTTATTAAAAATTACATAATGAATGGCCCTTTTATATATTTTATCTCTAATCTAGAAGAATAAAATCAAATAAAACATGATCTACTTTTAGGCTAGATAGACAGACATAGGATAACTGTTATCAACAGATCTATCTTATCAGCTCTTCGTAACTGCCTCTCAAACAGCCAGAGATGGATATTTCTGGCCTCCTGGCCTTTCTTTTTATAACTTCTGATTACAGTATCATTTGTGATAAACTGTGTTAGTAGGCTCTATTTGCAAAGTCATAGTGATAAGTTGCGGCAAGTTAGATCCACTAGTCAGTTAGCTGAGTCTCACTGCACTACTGTCATGTTAAACCAGACTTGATTTGGAATTATCTCTGATTGCAGGATCTAATGAGTGACCCCTTAGGGAAGTGATTTATTTTTTTCAATTCATTATGCTTGTTAATAAATTATGTGCTAAATCTTTTGTGTATGTATGTGTGTGTTTTAACGTAGATCATACTATTGATTTATTTTCTACCATTTGATTTTTAGTTACTCAGGGTTTCCTCAAGTGTAAAACTTGTTTTATGTCTAAAGTGATTTGACTCCAGTTGGGAGGTAGGTAGGTATTATAAAATACAGGTGGAAGGAAACATCTCAGTTTAAAACAAGTAAAACAAAACAAATTCTATGCTGTGGATCAATACAGAATTTGCTTTACTGCTTCTGAGACTAAAAGAAAAAACTAAGTAACATATTTACAGTAGGAAAATATATTTTGCTTCTAACATATATGGTTTGCTTTTTGGCACTTATTAAAAAACAATAAGAATAGTATTTACACTTCGTAAAGGTGCCTTACAAATAAGAAAATTATTACCTACCGGCTTTTTTTTTTTTAACGTACTAATAGTATGAAAAAATATTTTTGAAACAATTGGAGAATAAGTTGTACACTTTTGTAGGTTTAAAGTTTTAAGAAATATTTCATTCAGTCATAATATTTTTATCTAAACTTTTGTTTATATGAACACCATAATTTTGTGTTTTTAGCATTAGTGCTATGTACAGTGGCTAGTACTAACAGTGTAAGATGGTTTTCCTATAATTTTAGGACTACTTTCATTCAATACTTGGACCTGCAAACATCAAAAAAGCTATTGAAGAAGCTGAGAGACTCTCTGAAAGCCTTAAACTCAGGTACAGACACTATTATGAAATCTTTAAAAGAATGTAAATTTAGAAGATTAAAATTATGTTTAGAATTTGTCCATTTATATATGACCATGCATATAAATCCCAATTCCTAAGAAGAAGTCTTATATTCATGTGTTACCATTAATGTTCTTTACTGAAAATTTTTAAATGTTTAGACTAATACATTGTTAAGATAAGCATTGGTCTATTAGATTATAGCTCAGGTCCAGTTTTTTCTAAGTTTCTGACAGGATTCTTCAGAAAAACATAATATTCTCATATGCTTCATGTCATAATGTGCTACTGGACACTGGACTTGTGGGAATGAAGTATTTAATGTTAGTTTTGACTTGCCTGGTTGCAGAAGTAACATATTTTAAAAAAAAATCTAACTCTAGTATTTGTCATGACTGACTTACCAGGCTTATAAAATAATTAGAAATTAAAAACAGTATGTTTCAATTTTTAGTCATTAGTCACTCTTTAAATAACAAAATTAAAAGGGAACTATTTTTACTCCACTAGTTTTTTTAAACTTGGATCAGTTAACTGCTATAGTTACACAGGTTTTCCCCTGCTATCTGAAAGTAAAGTGTTCCTATGAAACTTTACCTAAGCCAAAATGGCGTAAGGCAAAGAAGCAACTACCTCAGGACACGTCTTGCTACAAGATGCACAAAATAAATCAAGATAAAGCACAGATGCTCACAGACACAGTTCAAAGCTATGGCAGCTTGATGCTGAGATGCTTGTGTAATTCCTGGGGAAGGAGCTTGGCGGTGCCACTCTCTGATCAGGGTGTGGCTACTTCTCTAACAGCTGGCTGCAAAACAACTGCTAAACGCTATTTTCATTTTTCACCTTTTTTCCATAAGTGAATATCCTCTTCAGATTTCTTTCGGTTAGTAAAAACAAGTACTAATGTAGGTCTTTTGTAAAAGCGAAGTGGCATAAAGAAAACGTCTGAAAAGCAGAGATACCTGTATGTATCATAGCCTTTACTTAGAAATTATCTTTTTCAACTAGTGTGTTCCTTGGTCCTTTCCACAATTACTAATCTTGGGGCTGGAATATGTTAAGGTGGATGAAGTCATTTAGAATTACTATTCTCTTTTTCCTTTAGCCAGTTAATCAACTAAGTAGAATAGAATTTCTCCTAATCTTTGGGTTACCCATTATTAACTGTTCTCTCTTAGATTGCCTAATTTTTCCCTAATCATTCTACTGCTAGCAATAATCATGTTCTTTACTCCTCTATCTTTGGGGCTTTAGGTTCTTTCACTTATTTATTGTCTGTACTTTTTTGTATTTTGAGCTTTTTTATAAGTAAATCGGGCTTTATAGTTAATTTTAGGATTTTAGGATTGTTGAAATTAGTGGGAGAGAAAGAGCAAAAAGAATATTGAACAACTTCAACTTGAGAGCATAGAGTTTCTTTTCAAGATTTTTGAGCAATTTGAAATAAATCTACAGAGGACAAATTTGTGAGTTGTGATTTATAATGGAACACTGGCAGAGTTGAATTTCAACTGGAGGGAGAAAGAATGCAGCCATAAAATACCTCGTGGCAAGATATTAACTTTATACAACTGGAAATCCTTTACTTTCCACCATCATGCCAATAAAAGACATGCTGACTTCTTTTTTCAACTAGATATGAAGAAGCTGAAGTTCGGAAAAAACTTGAAGAAAAGGACAGACAGGAGAAAGAGCAGCTGCAGAAACAGAAAAGGCAGGAAACAGGAAGAGAGGATGGTGGCACATCAGCTAAAAGTTCTTTGGAAAATGTATTGGATGCCAAAGACAAAGCCCACAAGGTATTCCAGATTTATTCTGCTAGGTAAAAAGACTGGTTCTTTTTGTCAGATGATTTGCTTAAGAAGAGTTGAGATACCACTATATCATTCTTTTGGGCAAAAAGGATAAAATTTAATGTGTTTTTATTAGAAATTGAATTAATTATTCTAGCTTTAGTTGATTCCAGGTTTTTCTTGAAACTTCTAAAGAAATATGTTGTGTGTATTTGCTAGTTTTTAGCAGTCACTATAGACTGGAGCAGTGGAAAGAGCATTTGGGCTGTGATTCAGTATATCTGAGTTCTGGTCCCATATCAAGTCTTGCTTAACTGTTTTGGGACTCAGTTTGGCCAATTAAGATCTTGAAATAGATGATCTTTAAGGTCTCTCCTTTCTAATAAATGTAATTTACATTAGGGAAAGATTTGGTACACTATTTATTTGGTGTGAAACTTTTTTTCTATTTCTGGCGTCTCATTCTCTCCCCTTTGCTTTTTACTCCTTTCTCTGCCTGTTTCCCCTTCCTCTTTCTCTCCCTCTTGTTCCATGTGTTCAGCGACTACTTGTAGTCTTTTCAGCTACGTAATTTGTTTGCCAGAAACTGTTAATGACTCAACCTGTACCTGCTAGCTGTCACTGTATCTCCCTCCCTTCACCTCCTCAGAAACTATTCTTTCTAAAATATAATTTCTTGTGCACTGTTGAAATTCATGGAAAGTTTTCCAATTTAATTTTTCTTAAGCATTTTGTAGCTTTCAACTATCACTTGTATGTGGGTTATCACTGATTTCATTAAGTAGTAGTTGAATTGCTTGTGACATTGGGCTAGGCACTATGTAGAAGGAAGTGAAGAAATCGGTCTTTTGATTTTAGGAGCTCATAATGTAAGATTAATAGTACTGCCTTAGAGACATGTTCATTTATAGGTCAAATGGCTGATATAAAAAAATACCAAGATTCCAAAGAACTGTATGAAAGGGACTTTGCAAATTCTTCATTTTGTTGCTTTTCCAACAGCAGGGCCAACTACCTTTCATTACCTTTTTTTTTGTTTCGCATTTTTTTGTTTTGTTTTGTTTTGTTTTTGCGGTACACGGGCCTCTCACTGTTGTGGCCTGTCCCGTTGCGGAGCACAGGCTCCGGACGCGCAGGCTCAGCGGCCATGGCTCACGGGCCTAGCTGCTCCGCGGCATGTGGGATCTTCCTAGACTGGGGCGCGAACCCGTGCCCCCTGCATCGGCAGGCGAACTCCCAACCACTGCGCCACCAGGGAAGCCCTTGTTTAGCTTTTTTATGTTGAAAAGAGAATACAGTTAAATCCTGTCACCCAGCTTCAGTAATCAACTAACATTTGCCATGTTTTTTTATCTGCACCTCTCACGTCTTCAGTCAAATTCCAGACAACATATCATTTTACCCCTAAATATTTCAGTATGCATCTCAAAGAAAGGAGCATTTTTTTAAGCTTTTTTTTTTTTAAATTTTATTTTTGGCTGCATTGGGTCTTTGTTGCTGTGTGTGGGCTTTCTCTAGTTGCAGCTCTAGTTGCTACTCTTCGTTGTGGTGTGCGTGCTTCTCATTGCAGTGGCTTCTCTTGTTGCGGAGCATGGGCTCTAGGTGCACGGGCTTCAGTAGTTGCGGCTTGCGGGCTCTAGAGCGCAGGCTTAGTAGGTATGGCACGCGGGCTTAGTTGCTCCGCAGCATGTGGGATCTTCCCGGACAAGGGCTCGAACCTGTGTCCCCTGCATTGGCAGGCAGATTCTTAACCACTGTGCCACCAGGGAAGTCCAAAAGGAACATTTTATTAATAACCGCAGTGCTATTTTCCCACCTCACAAAATTAACAATAATTCCCTGATATAATCTAAAGCCCAGTCTATTCAGATATTTTACCCACTTGCTCATAATGATTTTTCAGAGTCAGTATGTTTGAATCAGGATCCAAACAGGGTCCACTCATTGTCTTTTGGTTGCAATTTCTCTTAAGTCTCTCTAGCATTCTCTGATTGAGTTTCCTTCTCATTTTTCATTTCCTGCATTTGGCTTTTTATTACTGGATCAGTTCTGTAAAATCAGCCACATTGTAGGTTTGTCTGATTACTTCCTCCTTATGTCACTTAACTTGTTCTTCTGTCTCCTATATTTCCTGTAGGCTGGAAGTTCAATCTAAAAGCTTAATTAGATTGAGGTTCAGTTTTTGTTTTTTGGCCAGAATGCTTCATAGGTGATACTGTGTACTGCATACTGTATCATATTAGGAGGCACATAATATACACTTCTTTTCTTTTTTACTTTTAGTGATGTAGAAATTGATCAGTAGGTTCTAGTGGGGTCCTTAGTTTTCCCATCTATGAAATGAGTTAGTACCTTAGAGAATTATCGCATGTTATCTTGGTTAGGAAATGCAAATTTATAAAACTTTGTATCACTTCATTTTCCTTTAATTCTGTAATGGAGGACACTGAAGGGATTGACCAGAATTTTTATTTCATTATAAGAAGTGCTCTCTTGTTAAGTTAAATACTAAATTTCTCTAATAATCTGTGCTTTGAAATCATATTTGGTCTTTCACTGGAGAAAATGACATATGATTGTGATATGCTACTAGTTAATTTTAGTTATCAGAGTAATCTGTTAATGCCATTACTGTTCATCTGTATTTTTATAAAATGCCAGTACTCTGCACATTTCATTTCCTAGAAGGCTTTCAGTTTCAAAGAAGTATTAAAGTTGAACTTTTTCTTTCTATAAAAATGTGTGTTTCTATTAAAGTTGAAACTTTTTTTTCTTATGAAATAGATAAATGGTGAAAAGAGTGAAAAAAATGAGACTACAGAGAAAGGTAAGTGTGCACAGAAAGAGGGAGTTCTTTTAGGCTCTTTTTGAGATCTCTTAATCAGAATAAGCTTCAGATTTTACACAGTGAGATTCTTAGCATTGTGTTTAGTTTATGAGCTTTATCATTTTTCCTAACCTGTACAATAATATGAAAATATATTATATTCTGTATTTACATGTCATGGGGAATATTTATGGTAATGTGCATTTGAAAACATGAAAACCACAGTTGGTACTTGTCATTGCTTTTTTTCAAGATATAGTTTAGCATAGTGGTTAAGAGCATGGACTCTCAGAAGTCAGACTTCCTAGGTTTGAATACAGGCTCCTCTGAGTTTGCATGTCATCTTGAGCTTATTACTTCACCTTTCTACTTTAGTTTCGCCATCTGTAAGGTGGGAATAATAATCGCATCTATTTCACAGTGTTATTGTGAGAATTGACTGAGTTAATATATGTGACACTCTTACAACACAGTAAACTGCATATAAGTAGCTGTTAGTACTTATGACTTTAAGTGGAAAACTTAAAATATTTAAAGGCTTTTTCACTCCCCTCAAAAAAAATCTAAACCAGTAATTTGGATGTTATCCGTAGGTGGTGTTGATGCTCCAGTAACAAGTACGTGACCTAAACAACAAGACTTATTAGGCAATTGTCTAAGTTTTCCTCTCTCAGAAAAGGTTTAATTTAAACATTAATTGTATGTAACACTAAAATTATCTATTTAAAATGTTTCCATACAACAATTTAAAAAATAAAACTGTGAGTGTAGTAAGGTACCTTCCTAAAAGCTGTTATCAATTCATTCTTAGTTGTTTTTTTTTATATATACATTTATTTATTTTATTTATTTATTTTTGGCTGCTTTGGTTCTTCGTTGCTGTGTGCGGCTTTCTCTAGTTGCGGTGAGCAGGGGCTGCTCTTTGTTGCAGCGTGCGGGCTTCCCATTGTGGTGGCTTCTGTTGTTGCGGAGCAGGGTCTTCCAGGCACACGGGCTTCAGTAGATGTGGCACGTGGGCTCAGTAGTTGTGGCTTGCAGGCTTTAGAGCGCAGGCTCAGTAGTTATGGCGCACGGGCTTAGTTGCTTCGCGGTATGTGGGATCTTCCCGGGCCAGGGTTCGAACCCGTGTCCCCTGCATTGACAGGCGGATTCTTAACCACTGTGCCACCAGGGAAGCCCTAAGATTAGTTTTTATCCACATGTTCCTTTGTATCTCACCCTGCTTAGGTGTTGCATGTCTTGGTGGTTTGTTCTCCGCTTTAGATTGTTTTGTTATCAGAATGATCTTGATGGTTAGAAAGGGAAGTAAGATGGTTATTAGCAACTGGGTATTTTAGCTTAGGAGATGGTGTGACTGTGTTCTTCGTACAGCTTACTGCTGAAATAGTTCTTTCCATATTTAAGCTTCCTTTTAGTGCTTTTTAATCTTTCACTTCAGGTGGTAGAACCTGGAAGAGGAAAATAGCAACATAGGGAATATTTATTTTGGCTAAATATTAAAGGGCTAGATATTAAACATTTTAGGCTTGGGGGGCCCTGTTGTCCTTTCATGGAAGCAGCCATAGACCATATGTAAACAAATGAGTGTAGCTGTGTTCCAGTGAAAATAACTGACCATAGTTTACCAACCCCAGATGTGGAACACAGATAACAAACTTTTGGCTTATTATTCTAGGAAACCTATAAGTTTTTCAGATAGCCCCCATAAGACCCCATGGAGACTTTAAAAACAGAATTTAGAGCCTTTCAAGAACTTTTGAACCACAGGTATTTCTTCTGGTTGACATTTCTCAAATAGCTTGATTTTTAAAAATAGAATATTTTCATGAGACACCCATACTAATTTATTTTATACAGCAGCAGAGCCCACACCAGATGTAGTTGTAACATCACCAGCAAGTTTTGGTATTTAAGTCTTTATAAACAAAGCATTGAACTAGTTTTTTGATAAATGTCAAAAACATAAATTGTATTTAAAATTAGTTTAAAAGATAATAAATAATATGACAGAATAACAAGTATATGACACTTCTAGGAAAAGCTATGCTTGTCCTGTATTTAGTGATATAATAGCACACGGAACTAGGTGTTTCTTGTTACTTATATTGTCTCTCTCGATTCCAAGGAGCAATCACAGCAAAGGAGCTTTACACAATGAGGATGGATAAAAACATCAGCTTGATTATAATGGATGCTCGAAGAATGCAGGATTATCTGGATTCCCATATTTCAAATTCTCTCAGTGTTCCTGAAGAAGCCATCAGTCCAGGGTGGGTCGCTGTATATTTAGATAAAATGGTAAACTGTGGACAGTAGTAAATATTACTACTTAGCATCCAAGCTAAATGTGATAAAAGTAGTCTTTTCTTTTCCTGTGGACCTTTTCATTCTTTACTCCTTAGTGGCACACCTTACCCTTTCTGAAGGGTACTGTAAAGGACATTCCAGTTTGGCTGTTTTTTCTTATCTGTGGCATTTGGAGTCTTACTAGAAGAGAAATGAAACTCCCTTGTGTGTCCTCTTTCCCCAGGTGTTTGTTGACTAATTTCTCCTGCTATTTTTTATTTGAATTGCTTCCTATTTTGAAATTCCCCATACTATTATCTGTGGTAAAAGATTACACAAATACTTTTTCGAAGAAGAAGCAGGATAGCTAAGTGATTAAGAAAAAATACAGGCTCTAAAATCAGACTATATTTAGACTATATAACTCCGTCTCTCATTAGCTACATTACTTCTAGCTACTGGCCTAACCTCTCTAAGCCCATGTTTCCATCTGTGAAATGGGAATAATGATAGTACCTATCTCAGAAGTTTTGAGAAGTTTAAATGACAAATTTTATTTATGCACACAGATAACACAGTGCCTGGCATTAGTAAGACTTACTAAAAAAAATACCTTTTTCTTTCTTTTTTGATAAGAAGGCCTTTAACCTATTAAATAATTTAAAGTTACTTGCATGAATATATGGTATATTAAAAACTATCATAATAGCGATAGGGCTAAAACTCCAGTCCAGGGCTATTTTCAACTATTATGAGTGTTATAAAAATTATATAACCTCTCTAGGTCTTAGTTTATGGGACTGGATTAGTTAAAATCTATGGTCCATTCCAGTACTAACTTAAGCAACCTTAAAAAGATATATTTTTAAAGTTAAGTAATAAAATTTGCATAGTTTTTAGCATATTGCCGAGGCTTATGAATGTTCGACCTGAAGAATAAAGTGCTTTGTAAGTATGCTATTTAAAAATGAGATTAGAAAGGAAAACAAAAAATTAAAAAAAGAAAGACAAGAAATTTTTTTTAAATAAAATAAAAATTTTAAAAGAAAAAAAAAATGCGATGAGGGTGCATAGTCTAATCAAGTAGGTATGAATATATTTCCGGGATTTGAAAAGAGAAAGTTATGATTAATCTTTGATGATCTAATCTTTACTGACAGAAAGCTGGTGACTTTTATTAACTGTTTCCCAAAATGTGAGAATTTGACTAATGTGAAACTCAAGATGAGTTTAGGTTGAAGATTGAAGATGAATTGCCAAGAAATATGAAAAGATGAAATACCAAGAAAATTATTACCTTTTAATTTCTGTTTCAGTCCTTCTGAATTAGTTAAAAGAAGTTTCAATTTGGTGCTAGCATTCCTTTTTAGTATTTGATAATATCCCTTTCTTACCAGAGAGCAGGCCTCAGAGCTCACTGTAGGCAACAGTATCTTCAGCTAGCTGATGGTGAATACTATATTACTAGTTTTTCATTGTCTGTTTTAAAATTTTAATACAGCATAATATACACACAAAATCACTCGTATCCTCAGTATTTAGCCCAGTCAGTTTTCAAAAACTGAATGCATCCATTTACCTAGCATCTGGACCAAGAAACAGAACATTACCATCATTGCAGAAGCCTCTCTTATGCCACCTGTCAGTGGCTACACTTATCCCCACCCACCCAAGGGAACCACCAACAGAATAGATTTGTTTTTGTAGTTTATATAAACGGAACCATACAGTCTAAAGTCTTTTATGTGTGGCTTCTTGTACACAACCTTATGTTATGAGAGTCATGTATATTATTGTGTGTAGTTGTAATTTATTTATTCTCATTGGTATATGGTGATCTATTATGTGAACATAGCATAATTTACTGATCTGTTTTATTTACTTTTAGGATTATCCTTTATTTATTGGATATGATGCTATTTTCCATGTATATAGGAATATAAATTTTCCTGTTAAAACAAATTTAAGTAAAGGATCACTTTCAGTTAAATAATTAAATTAAAACATTACACAGTAGACAAGGTAGAGCAGAGTTGCAGCAGCTTGTGAAAGGGTTACATGAAAAACTGAAGTTTGGGGAGTACTGACTGATATTATTGTTTCCCAAACTAGCATTCTGCAGAATACTAATGTTGAGTTTTTAGACAGAGTGATTTAGGCAAGTATATCCGTAGTGTCAGAAATTGTCCTTAAGAATATCATGTTTCAATTTTTCTCATTCTTTGTTGACCAAGCATCCTTCTAATCTCTACATATCAAGTGAGACTTATTACGAAACAGTATTTTTTAAATTTTTTTATTTTTTGCGGTACGCGGGCCTCTCACTGTTGTAGCCTCTCCCGTTGCGGAGCACAGGCTCCGGACGCACAGGCTCAGCGGCCATGGCTCACGGGCCCAGCCGCTCCGCGGCATGTGGGATCCTCCCGGACAGGGGCATGAACCCATGTCACCTGCATCGGCAGGCGGACTCTCAACCACTGCGCCACCAGGGAAGCCCCATGAAACAGTATTTTATATTTCTTTTTTTTCTTTATTTCCTAGAAGGTACAGTAACCAACATTATTATATAGGAACAGGATTTTTTCCCCTTCAATTAGTTAAACCATTTAGTTTTACTTAGAATACAAGTTTCTGCCCAGCTTGCCAATATCACCAGTTAAATACCTGAAATACCTAGGTGCTTTGCTAGGAATAATATGGAGTTCCGTTCCTGGAGGAGCAAATCTGTATTATTCATTCCATCATTCAGCAGATATTTACTGAGCACTTATTATGGGCTGAGTTACTGTGGTTCTAAGTGCTGGGGCTAAATCATTGAACAGACAAAAATTTTTGCTTCATGGAGCTTCTATTTTAACAGGGAGGTGGGATAGGTGAGACAGGTAATAAATCTTTTTTTTTTCCGCAGTACGTGGGCCTCTCACTGTTGTGGCCTCTCCCATTGCGGAGCACAGGCTCCGTACGTGCAGGCTCAGTGGCCATGGCTCACGGGCCCAGCCACTCCGCGGCATGTGGGATCTTCCCGGACCGGGGCACGAACTCGTGTCCCCTGCATCGGCAGGCGGACTCTGAACCACTGTGCCACCAGGGAAGCCCCGGCAATAAATCTTAAAATGTGTATCTGCTGTTGATAAGTGCTATGGAGATGGTTATGTCAAGTGTGTGTGTTGGGGTGAGCATTGAAATTTTTAATCCATGAAGCCTTCATGGAGAAGTTATTCCTGAGCTAATCTTGAGATAAGGGAAATGAGTGATGCAGTTATCTGAGGGAAGAGGGTTCCAGACAGAGGGGACAGTAGGAGCAGAGGTAATTAGGCAGGTGCATACTTGCATAAACCAGGAATTACAAGGGAGCCAAGGGTGGAGTGGAGAAAGGGGGAGTAAGTTAGTAACTAGTGATGAGGAAGTTGAAGTAATAGGACTGGAGAGAGGGGCCATGCATTGGGCCATGGGAAGGCCTTTAGGTAAGAACCTAAGCTTTTGTGTGAGTGAAGGAGAACGTGAACAGCATGCTTTAGTGTAGAGTTGGTATTGTTCACAGGTGATGATGTAGAAGGCAGCACAGCACAACAGCTAAGAGCATAGACGTGAGCCAGGTTGCCTGAATTTGAATTCTGGCTCCACTTGGCAACTGTAACCTTGGGTAGGTTACTTAACCTCTTTGGGCCTGTTTCCTCATCTGTAAAATGAGGATAATAATGCCTGTTTTATAGGAGTGTAGTGAGGATCTAGTGAGAGTCAATGAGAATAAAACATTTAGAATAGCATCTGGCACATAGTAGATGCTGTATGTGTTTGTTAATAAGCATTTTGTTATTTGGTTAACTATTAATTATCTCTATAGGTATAAGAGAACTGAAATATAAACAGTGTTACCCACGTGCCCCCCCCCCCACCATTTATTTATATTTGGCTGAGACATACTCAGATGACTTCCTGTGTTTTCATTTTTGGCCCTTTTTTTTTTACATAAAGGGTCAACTGAGTCTATTTATTTCAGTCTTTAATAATTACTAAAATATATTCCAATATTATGCAGTGGTAAAGGTGTTAAACACTTTAGGCTATATACTATCTTAACATACAGTCTGACCTTAGAAAGGAAGCTGTCTTAAAGTTTGCTATGGTATGGGGAAATTTCCTGGCAGTCCAGTGGTTAGGACTTCAAGCTGTCACTGATGAGGGCCCTGGTTCGATCCCTGTTCGGGGAACTAAAATCCCATAAGCCCCGCAGCATGGCCAAAAACAAAAACAAAAACAACAAACAAAAAAAACGTTTGCTATGGTATGATAAAGACTGAAGAACAAAACTCAGTGTCTTATATTAGTATGTTAGGACCTCTCATCTACTTTTGCCCCAATACAAATGTTAATACATTTCAGAGTCACTGCTAGTTGGATTGAAGCAAACCTCCCAGATGATTCTAAAGACACGTGGAAGAAGAGAGGGAATGTGGATTATGTGGTACTTCTTGACTGGTTTAGTACTGCAAAAGATTTACAACTTGGAACAACTCTGCGGAGTCTGAAAGATGCACTTTTCAAGGTTAGCAAGTTTCCTTGTTAGTTTACTGTAATTGCAAGCCTTCTCTGGTTGTTAGAAAGGTATGTCGACTAGTTGATTATCTTAAGGACATGAAGATCCGACATGCTTTGGTTGTAGACTTTTAAAAAATTCAGATTTAAAAGACCAGTTTTGACTCACCTAATAACAATAAACTGATCTTTATAAAGTAGGATATTCGAATTTTCCGAAACAAATTGTCTGGAAAAAAGTGTTATTTTTTGTTATGAAACATAAAGGCAAAGAAAAAGCCACTAAGGAAAAAGAGATTGATAGATTTGACTTAATAAAATAAAAACTTAGGAGTGCAAAAAAGTACCAGATTTGAAGGCAGAAGACAAAAAAAAATGTTTGCAACAAATATGGCAGTGATTTAGAACACCTGAAATCTGAAGAGCTTTTGCAAATAAATAAGAAAATTACTTAAGATAAAATGTTGAAATAAGCAGTGGACACAGATAGACGTGAACAGAAGAAGATATGCAAGTGACAAAAACATAAAAATGTCAACTTGACTAGTAATCAGAGAAATGCAGATTGAAACAGTAAATGCCACTTTCATGATCAAATTAACAAAGATAAAAAATAATACTCGGTTTAATTCGTTAAATTATTAAACAATAATAGCACTGAATGCTGGTGAGCATGGGTAAGTATAAAACTCAGTCTTCTGGTAGGAGGGTCAATTGATGGAACATTGCCCTCCAGGAGAGTAATCTTAAAAGCCTTGAAACAAATCATGCTTCAAAGTAAGGAATCTAGAAATATACCCAGATACAGGTCAACATGTGAGATTGCCAATATTCAACTACAGTTAAGTCCCCTACATACGAACGAGTTCCGTTCCAAGAGCGTGTTCGTAAGTCCAATTTGTTTGTAAGTCCAACAAAGTTGGCCTAGGTACCCAACTAATACAATTGGCTATATAGTACTGTACTGTATTAGGTTTATAATACTTTTCACACAAGTATTACATAAAAAACAAACACAAAAAAATAAAACATTTTTAATCTTACAGTACAGTACCTTGAAAAGTACAGTAGTATAACACAACAGCTGGCATACAGGGGCTGGCATCGAGTGAACAGGCAAGAAGAGTTACTGACTGGAGCAGGGAGAGGAGGTGGGAGATGGGAGAGCAGAAGAATCGTCAGCAATAGGAGACGGAGGGCAAGATGCAAGTTCACTCATTCCTGACTTTGATGGAATGCACATTTATATCTTTGAAAGTTCGCAACTTGAAGGTTCGTGTGTAGGGGATTTGACCTAAAAAAGTGGCAGCTTCATAAAGTTACCTGAAAGTTTAGTGTATGATCAAGATGACATAACAGATCAGTGAGGAAAAGATGGATTGAAATAACTGGTTTGAGGACAGCTGGCTAATCAGCAAGTAAAAGAAAGGGGATCCCTACCTTATTTCTTAGACCACACTAGATTCCAAGTGGGTAAAAGGTATAAATATGTTGATTCAAACAATGAACTACTAGGAAAAAGCATTGATAAGTTTTTTTTTGTTTTATTTTTAAATTTATTTATTTATTTTTGGCTGTGTTGGGTCTTCATTTCTGTGCAAGGGTTTTCTCTAGTTGTGGCAAGTGGGGGGCCACTCTTCATCGCGGTGCGCGGGCCTCTCACTATCGCAGCCTCTCTCGCTGTGGAGCACAGGCTCCAGACGTGCAGGCTCAGTACTTGTGGCTCATGGGCCTAGTTGCTCCGCGGCATGTGGGATCTTCCCAGAACCAGAGCTCGAACCCGTGTCCCCTGCATTAGCAGGCAGATTCTCAACCACTGCACCACCAGGGAAGCCCCTGATAAGTGTTTTTATTACCTTGATCCTGAACCAAGAGGCTAATATTTTTGACGGTGTTAAAAACACCACAAATAAAGTAAAAAGTCAATTAAGGGAAAATATTTGTAACAAATATGACAAAGACCTATTTTCTTTAATATTCAGAGTACATTCACTGTTTACCAAGAAAATAGCAAATTCTATAGAAAAATGAGCAAAAGATGAGATTAGTTAAGCTATAGACTATAAAGGGTTAATAAACATGAAAATATGTTCAGCTTCACAAATAAGTACTAATGAAAACAACCTGTGCTTCCCTGGAGGCACAGTGGTTAAGAATCTGCCTGCCAACGTAGGGGACACAGGTTCAAGCCCTGGTCTGGGAAGATCACACATGCCGCAGAGCAACTAAGCCCATGCGCCACAACTACTGAGCCTGTGCTCTACAGCCCACGAGCCACAACTACTGAGCCCACGTGCCACAACTACTGAATCCCACGCACCTAGAGCCTGTGCTCCACGACAAGAGAAGCCACCGCAATGAGAAGCCCGCGCACCGCAACGAAGAGTAGCCCCCGCTCGCCGCAACTAGAGAAGAGCCAGCACACAGCAATGAAGATCCAACACAGCCAAAATAAATAAATTAATTAATAAAATAAAATAAAACAACCCACTTTATGTCCACCAGTTTGATAAAAATTATAAAGACTTATAATGGGCATTCTCATACACTGTTGGTAAATGTGTAAATTGTTATTGTCTTTTTGAAGGGCAGTTTGGTGGCATCTACCAAACTTGTAAGCCAACAGTTCTCCTAGGAAATTATTGTACAGAATACACAAACATATTTTTAAAAGATCATTTCAGAGATTAGCAATATACATTAAAAGCCTTAAAATGTTCATGACCCTTGGCTTAGCAGCTCCACTTGTGGGGATTTTCCCTAATGGAGTTGATTGGGTATGTACATGTATGAGGATCTTTAGTTTTTATCTCACCATTGTTTATAATTAAATAGGAAAAATAATAATTGTTCAAATGATTGATTCAGTTTTGGCGTGTGTGTGTGTATGTCTGTATAAAATACAATATTTGTTCATTACAGATGATGAGACAGTTCTTTATTAATAACAGATGCTCATATAAGAGAAAAGCAGCATAAGTTTCATTGTTTTATAAAAATAAAATTTAAAAAGAAGTATATCTATGTAGAAAACTAAAAATAAACTCTAAAATGTTAAAGTGGTATCTCTGGGTGATGAGGTTATAGAAGATTTTTATTGTATTTTGTTTTCCTATTTTTCTTCTAAGATCATGGATTACTTGTGTGGTTTTAAAAACCTGATCTATCCATTTGTTTCACTTAATGCTGAATTTTGAATTCAGCTCTCTTTTTTTTAATCATTTAGAAGATGAATCTTTTAAGAGCAATTTTAATATTCAGTTTTGTTGTGTTTTTAGCTGTCAAGAGGCTGCCTCCATGTTAAACATACTATTTCCTTATTTTATAGTGGGAAAGTAAAACTGTCCTGCACAATGAGCCTTTGGTTTTAGAAGGAGGCTATGAAAATTGGCTCCTTTGTTATCCACAGTATACAACAAATGCTAAAGTCACTCCACCCCCACGAGGCAAGAATGAAGAGGTGTCTGTCTCATGTATGTATGTGAAAATTTTTGTTTAAAATTGCTTCGGTAAAATAAACTTTATTTATGTTCTCAGGGTAATGTTTTTGGTTGTGTGTGCATTTGTCCTGTCAGATAGCAGTTCGCTTTTAGGCATAAAAATACAAGATGTCCCCATCCTGGAAGTTAATGTTTATTAATTCTTTAAGGCTGTTGTGGCTGTCACCTCTTAGTTTAAATTTAACTATCACATATAACATGCATGAGATATGAAGTACTGTTTATGGGGTTTGCTTTTCTTTTAAAAATATTTTTATTCTTTTGGGGATTTTAGTGGATTTTACTTACCCCTCACTGGAAGAATCAGTTCCTTCTAAACCTACTGCCCAGATGACACCTCCTACAGAAGTCAATGAAAACACAGAATTGATAAACAATCAAGATGAGAGAGTGGGACCACTGAATATATCAACTCCAGTTGAACCAATTGCTGCTTCTAAATCTGATGTTTCACCCATAATTCAGCCAGTGCCTATTATAAAGAATGTTCCACAGGTATGTTCTTGATTTTCTTTTAACTTTTGTCTCTTTATTTTAATATTATATTAAATATATAGTATAGAAATATGTATCTAGCATATATATGCCTTCAGTATTTTAGAAAGAAAAATATTGAGAAATATCTATATGTTTTGGTACCTTTTTTGCTATAAAAAATTTTCATTGTAATTGTCTTACTGCCACAGCAATATTAGAATAACTAATTGGAAGGATTTTAAACCCAGCTGGGTCCATTTAGTACAGGCAGTACTAATGAAAGACAGTATTAGCACAGTGAAGTTGAACAACACTTTCAGGTGTTTTTTATTATAATTTAATTCATAGTATTTTCCCAAATAATTTGGCTTATAGATGATAGGTATGTGATGTCAATATTTTGGTTTTGAAATAGTATTTTAGTTCCATTTCCTTAGAATTTGACACATAAATAACAGGCATTTTTTATCAATAATTATTTAAAAGAGTTTAAATAAAAGATGTTACAATAGGGGGCTTTCCTGGTGGCACAGTGATTAAGAATCTGCCTGCCAGTGCAGGGGACACGGGTTCGAGCCCTGGTCCAGGAAGATCCCACATGTCACGGAGCAACTAAGCCCGTGCACCACAACTGCTGAGCCTGTGCTCTAGAGCCCGCGAGCCACAACTACTCAGCCCGCATGCCACAACTACTGAAGCCCGCGTGCCGAGAGCCTGTGCTCCCAACAAGAGAAGCCATCACAATGAGAAGCCCGCGCACCGCAACGAAGAGTAGTCCCCACTCACCGCAACTAGAGAAAGCGCGCACGCAGAAACGAAGACCCAACGCAGCCAAAAATAAAATAAATAAATTTATTTTTTAAAAAAAGATGTTACAATAAAAAACTTGTAGCATCTTTCTCTTCATTAGATTTTACTTAAAGGAAGGTTAACTGATTCTTTCCTGTGTGTTTTCCAACAAGATTTTTTAGCATTTACTTTTAATTTTTTTTCCTCAGGTATATTTAAATAGTATTTCACATTTGAAGTGGATGACATCTGGTTTGTGGAGCAGAAAATTAGTCATTTTTTTGTTGTAAAATGAAGTGGTTCATTTCTTCATTTTTTATGGCCTGCTTTTAATATTTCTGATTAAATCTTAAGACTAAATAGTATTTGAATAAATTATTCTTAAAATGGAAATTTAAGAAATTTTAAAAAGGGCTTCCCTGGTGGCGCAGTGGTTGAGAGTCTGCCTGCCGATGCAGGGGACACGGGTTCGTGCCCTGGTCCGGGAAGATCCCACATGCCGTGGAGCGGCTAGGCCCGTGAGCCATGGCCGCTGAGCCTGCGCATCGGAAACCTGTGCTCTGCAACGGGAGAGGCCACAACAGTGAGAGGCCCACGTAACGCCAAAAAAAAAAAAAAAAAGAAATTTTAAAAAGAGCTTATGATATTGCACTTCCTTTCAACTTAATCAACATGTTATTTGCACCCTAATCCCTTCGTGACTTTCCGAGATATGTACAATTTATCAAACACATTTTGAGGATTTCCTATATGAAACAAAATATGAAGGTTTACAAATATGGGTCATCCATGGATTCTGTCTGATGTTTAGGAGAGACATGGACAAAATCAACCATAGCATAATGCAGAATATCCTAACTGTTTTTAATAGTCACTAGAGCACACAGCAAAGAGAGAAATTCTGACTGAGAGTGGGTATCATCAGGGGGTCTTCATGGAGGAGGTAGTATTTTTATCTGAGTTTTAAGGATTGAATAGGATTTGAGAAACAAGTGGAAAATTGTATGACTGAAGGCACAAAGCATGTTCTGGGGTCAGTGAGTAGTTTTGACATGCTTGGGCACAGCTCTCAGTTGGAGACAGGTGAGTGTGATAGTAGATAAGATTGGAAAAGTGGACGGAAGTCATCAGGAGAGACTTGGATCTCTTGGAATTTTATCCTGTAGGCGAAAGGAAAGCATTTAAAAGAATTTTAAACTTGAAAGTAACAAGATCATAGCTATGCCTTTAATATGAGTGGAAAATGGATTGTTGCCAAAATATGGATGAAAACATTTATTTTGGTTCTTGTTCACCTTTTATTAACCTCATTCTCATAGTGGTCCTTCCACTTCATTCTCAAATAAATTTAGAAAAGGGGGCGGGGAATAGTTTCATTTTTACTGAAGAGGCAAAAAGAGAAGTAAGGAGCAAAGGAATGATTCCTTCTTCCTATGGTAGTGTTTCTAATGGAAAAACATAGTTCATTTTGTAAGAACACTACACAGGTTGTTACTGGCAGATATTCTCATTTTTGTTTCAGTAAACTTCATTCTCAAGAAATGATGTTAGGGTCACTTTTAACAATTTTGTATGGTTAGTATGTTGTTAAATTGAGATAATTACTCAGTTTGTCTTTAGTATCTTATCTCTTATGAAAGTTGTTATGGAATATTTTATTCATTTGCCCTGCAACATTTATTTACTAAGTGTCAGGCACAATCTCTACCCTCCTGGAGCTTATGTGCTCAGAGGGAGGAAAGATTTTAAACAGACAATTATAGTTATTTAATCAGAATCCCAGTAAGTACTATGAGGGAAAAGAATAGGGTATTATGAGGGCATATATCAGGGGACGTGGCTAGTCTTAGGGATCAGGGAAGTGTTTAAGGAAGAGATATTTAAGCCAAGATCTAATGTTGTGGTGGGGATTATCTAGATGAATAGCTGGTGTAAAGACCTGAGTTGGGAAGGAGCATGGCATCTTTGAGGAATTAAGTGGAGGGAGGTAAGTATGGCTGGTGTAACAAGTAGTATGAGATAAGACTGGGGAGATAGGCAGAAGTGAGACCACACAGGCATGGCAAGGATTTTAGATGTAATCTAAGTACAGTGAGTGGCTATTTAAAATAAGGTTTTAAGTAGGTGGTTGGATTTGTGCTTTAAAATGATTACTCTGGTAACAGTGTGGAGAAATAAATTTTCTGGTTTGAGCAACTATTTGCATAGTGGTCACACCCATGTGTTTGTGGGGCGAAATCATGAATTCTGTTTTGTCCGTTTTAGGTTTGTGGTATATGTGAGACACTCACATGAAGATATTGAGTAGGCAGTTGGTTATGTAGAAATGGAACATTAGGTATGCCCAGGTCTGGGTTTTATGTTTTAGAGTGAACTCTTCATGTACAGAACATATCAGTGTATTGAAAGTGTGGAATCAAGAGGACGTAAGTGCCAAGTGCCTTCTGAGAAATCTTGACATTGGATAATTTACAAGTAGATGTTTTGGTAGATGTTGTCTCCACACAGTGATGGTTCTTTTATCACAACTTGATATCAAGAACTGAGGTTACCATGTTCCTGGATTTTGACAAAAGTATGTTTTTCTCTGTTTTTGTTGATATAGATTGATCGTACTAAAAAACCGGCAGTCAAATTGCCTGAAGATCATAGAATAAAATCTGAAATTACAGATCATGAGCAACAGTCTCCTCAGAATGGAAAAGTTGTTCCTGATCGGTCCACAAAACCGGTATTTCCCCTTCCAACTGCCATGTTAACAGATGAAGAAAAAGCTCGTATTCATGCAGAAACTGCTCTTCTAATGGAGAAAAACAAACAAGAAAAAGAACTTAGAGAAAGGCAGCAAGAGGAACAGAAAGAGAAACTGAGGAAAGAAGAAGAAGAACAAAAAGACAGGAAGAAACAAGAAGCTGAAGAAAATGAAATCACAGAGAAGGAACAAAAAGCAAAAGAACAAATGGAAAAGAAAGAAAGTGAACAGGCCAAGAAAGAAGATAAAGAAACCTCAGCAAAGAAGGGCAGAGAAATAACAGGAGTAAAAAGACAAAGTAAAAGTGAACATGAAACTACTGATGCTAAGAAATCTGTGGAAGATAGGGGGAAAAGGTGTCCAACCCCAGAAGTGCAGAAAAAGTCAACAGGAGATGTGCCCCATGCCTCTGTGGCAGGAGATTCCAGTTCAGGCAAGGTAAGCAGAAACAAACAGTACAAGTTGCCAACTAAGTGTAATAAAATGTATATAAATAAATTAAAAAATGTATATAAAAAGATGACACCAGTAGCATTCCATAAACAGGGCAGGCATTTTAAGTAATTTTCTTAGGAGATGATAGATTTGTACTGATCCACCTACATTTGCTTACCTACTGTTATTTGATTGGTTGGGAATGGAATTGCTTTTTGTGTCTATGAAATGCAACATATTTTCGATAATTGAGATAAATAGCTACGTTCTTCATTTTATTTTACTAAATTTATTTATTTATTTTTGGCTGCATTGGGTCTTCGTTGCTGCGCATGGGCTTTTCTCTAGTTGCAGCGAGCAGGGGCTACTCTTTGTTGCAGTGCTCGGGCTTCTCATTGTGGTGGCTTCTCTTGTTGCGAAGCATGGGCTCTAGGTGCAAGGGCTTCAGTAGTTGTGGCGCATGGGCTCGGTAGTTGTGGCTCACGGGCTGTAGAGCACAGGCTCAGCAGTTGTGGCGCATGGGCTAAGTTGCTCCACGGCATGTGGAATCTTCCCAGACCAGGGCTTAAACCCATGTCCCTTGCATTGGCAGGCAGATTCTTAACCACTGCACCACCAGGGAAGTTCTACATTCTTTATTTTTATTCTTGATGTATGATCATCAAAAGACTAGAATGAAATATAATACGATCTCCGAATGGAGGAATTTGCTGCCAAATATTTATATAATGAAGTTTGTCTCTGCTTAGAATATGTCCAAAATCAGTGACATCTGAATGAACCAACATTTATCTTTGTGTATAATGTTTTTTTTGTCAGGTCTATGTCATTTTGTTTGTTGATTCATGTAGTCAATAATCTTTGCAATAACCCCATTAATGTTGCCTTTTTCTGCCCTTGGCTATTCCCCAACATTGATTTTCAAAATTTTGGAGGAGATTTTTTTTTTTTCTTTTTTCTTTTTGGCTTCCCCGTGCAGCTTTCAGGATCTCAGTTCCCAGACCAGAGATTGAACCTGGCCACAGCAGTGAAAGCACCAGATCCTAACCACTAGACCACCAGGGAAGTCCCCTGGAGATTTTTTTTTAACCTAATAATATCATGTATGCTTTTCATGGGCTTCTTTTTTGCCTTTTTGTTTTATTTTGTTGCTCTTGTTGTTGTCTTACGCAATTAACAATGCCTTTCCCTTTTGAACACTAAACTAAATAAGTGTTTTGGGTTTTTTTAATCCTACTTTATTTTTTTCCTTCTAGTTATATTGAGATATTAATGACATACAGCACTGTATAAGTTTAAGATGTACAGCATAATGATTTGACTTACATACATCATGAAATAATTATCACAGTAAATTTAATGAATACCCATCATCTCATAGAGATACAAAATTAAAGAAACAGTAAAAAAAAAAATTGTGTGATAAGAACTCTTAGGATTTACTTACTTAACATCTTTCATATGTAATGTACAGCAGTGTTGAGTATATTTGTCATGTCGTACATTACATCCCCAGTACTTACTTACCTTATAACTGGAAGTTTGTACCTTACAATTACCTTCATCCAGTTCCCCCTACTCCCACCTCCGATAAACACAAATCTGATCTTTTTTCCTATGTGTTTGTTTGTTTTTGAAGTATAAATGATTTATAACGCTGTTAGTTCCTGTTACACAACATAGCAATTTGGTATTTCTATACGTTTCAAAATGATCACCGTAATAAGTCTAGTTACGATATGTCACCATACAAGGATACATAGCTATTGACTATATTCCCCACACTGTATATATTTCATCCCTGTGACATTTATTTTGCAACTGAAAGTTACCTCTTAATCTCCCTCACCTATTTCTTTCCTCCCCACACTGTCCTCCCCTATGGCAACCACCTGTTTGTTCTCTGTATCTATAACTGTTTCTGTTTTATGTTTGTTCATTTGTTTTTTAGCTTCTACATGTAAGCGAAATCATATAATATTTTATCTTTTTTGGGGCTGACTTATTTCACTTAGCATACTACCCTCTAGGTCCATCCATGTTGTCACAAGTGGCAAGATTTCATTCTTTTTTTTTTTTTTAATGGCTGACTAATGGGCACCTGGGTTGCTTCCATATCTTGGCTATTATAAATAATGCTGCAATGAATATAGGGGTACATATATCTTTTCTAATTACTGGTTTTGGTTTCTTTGGATAAATAACCAGGAGTGGAATTGCTGGATCATATGGTAGTTCTATTTTTCAGTTTTTAAGGAATCTTCATACTGTTTTTCATAGCGACTGTACCAATTTACATTCCCACCAACAGTGTTGTAGTAAGGCTCCTTTTTCTCCACGTTCTCGCCAATACTTGCTATTTGTGGTCTTTTTGATAATAGCCATTTTGACAGGTGTGAGGTAATATCTCATTGTGGTTTTGATTTGCATTTCCCTGATGACTGGTGATGTTGAGCATCTTTTCATGTGCCTGTTGGCCATCTGTATGTGTTCTTCAGAAAAATGTCTATTCAGATCCTCTGCCCATTTTTAAATCAGGTTTTTTGTTTCTTTGATGTTGAGCTGTCTGAGTTCTTTGTATAATTTGGATATTAACCCCTTATCAGATATTATCATTTGCAAGTATCTTCTCCCATTCAGTAGGTGGCCTTTTCATTTTGTTGTTAGTTTCCTTCTCTGTGCAAAAGCTTTTTAATTTGATCTAGTCAAAATTTGTTTATTTTTGCTTTTGTTTCCTTTGCCTGAGGAGACATATGCAAAAAAATATTACTAAGACCAATGTCAAAGAGTGTTCTGCCTGTGTTTTCTTCTAGAAGTTTTATGGTTTCAGGTCTTACATTTAAGTCTTTAATCCATCTTGAATTTATTTTTGTGCATGTTATAGGAGAATAGTCTAGTTTGATTCTTCTGCATGTAGCTGTCCAGTTTTTCCAACACCATTTTTGTTTTGTTTTTTGGGTTTCTTTTGTTTGTTTTACATCTTCTCTCTTGGTTTTTTTGTTTGTTTCTTTGGTTTTGGTTTTGTTTTTTGGGGGGCTGCTTCACACAGCTTTCGGGATCTTAGTTCCCCGACCAGGGATTGCACCCAGGGCCACTGCAGTGAAAGCGTGGAGTCCTGACCATTGGACCACCAGGGAACTCCTGGCTTATTTTTAATATTAATAAAATGTCAGTGCTCTTTGAATGCTGAACTTTATAATGCATACATACTTTGAATTATTTCGTCCAATAAAAAGAAGTGTGGAAAAAAATTACTTGCTTCCTTATGTATCTCAAAGACCTGATCCATCAACAACACCATTTATTGAAGAGGTTATCTTTTCCCCATTGTATATTCTTCCTCCCTTGTCATAGATTAATTTGACCATGTAAGTGTGGGTTCATTTCTGGCCTCTCTGTTCTGTTCCATTGATCTGTGTGGCTGTTTTTGTGCCAGTACCATACTGGTTTGATGACTGTAGGTTTGTAGTTGAAGTCAGGGAGCATGATTCGTCCAGTTCTGTTCTTTCCTAAGATTGCTTTGGCTATTTGGGGTCTTCTGTGTTTCTGTAAACATTTTAGATTATTTGTTCTAGTTCTGTGGAAAATGCCATTGGTGTCTTTTTTGTTTTGTTTTTATCTTTTTTCTTATTAATACAGTATTTATTTGTCTTCCTTCTGTCAAACCGTGAGCCAACCCCTTTCCCCAGGCTGCCTGGGGTGGTACAGGAAAAGGAACATACAGGGCAGACAAGACACGGGAGAAAGAACTATGGGAGGTAGAAACAGCCCCTTCACATGGTGAAGAGGATGAGAAAGGCCACCATCAGGCAAAAGAGTCCCATGGCTTCCAAGAGGCAAAGCCCAGAATGGTGTAGGAGAAGAGCTGTTGCTTCAGAGAAGGGTTCCTGGCATAACCAATGATGAGGCTCCCAAACACAGTCCCAATTCCAGCCCCAGAGCCAGCCACCCCTACTGTGGCAGCCCCAGCTCCAGTGAACTTGGCTGCTGTGTCAGTGTCCCTCGAAATGGCACTGGTTTGGAAGCAGCGACTAGGAATAAGTGAGGTGGTCAGGGGACTCGGGGTTGCCAAGCTGCTGTGGCTCTCATCTGTCAGCATCTCCAGTTGTTTCAGCACCACTGCAGACAGTGATCGGCTCATTAGTGGAGAGGTTCTCCTGATCAAGGAGGGGATGGAAATGAACTTGGCACACGTGTACATTTTCAGGGGCTGAAGGGCCATGGCAGGAGAGCTGCTCCCAGTGCAGAGAAGACAATAGAGAGCACCATTGGTGTTTTGATAGAGATTTCATTGAATCTGTAGATTGCCTTGGGTAGAATGGACATTTTAACAATATTAATTCTTCCAATCCATGAACACAGTATTATCTTTTCATCTGTTTGGGGCATCCTCAATTATCTTTCATCAGTGTCTTACAGTTTTCCAAGTACAGGTCTTTTACCTCCTTAGTTAGATTTATTCCTATATATTTTATTCTTTTTTAATATTTATTTATTTTCTTTATTTAAAAAAATTTTTTTTTGGCTGCATCAGGTATTAGTTGTAGCATGTGGGATCTCTCGTTGCAGCGCAGGCTTTTTGTTGTGGTGTGGGCTTCTTCTCTCTAGTTATGGCATGTGGGCTCCAGGGCATGAGGGCTCTGTAGTTGTGGTGTGTGGGCTCCAGAGCACATGGGCTCTGTAGTTTGTGCCATGCGGGCTCTCTCGTTGAGGTGTGTGAGCTCAGTAGTTGTGACACGCAGGCTTAGTTGCCCTGCGGCACGTGGGATCTTAGTTCCCCGACCAGGGATCGAACCCACATCCCCTGCATTGGAAGGTGGATTCTTTATCACTGGACCACCAGGGAAGTCCCTATTTTATTCTTTTTGATGCAATTGTAAATGGGATTGTTTTCTTAATTTCTTTCTGGTAGTTCATTATTAGTGTATACAAATGCAACAGATTTCTGTATATGAGTTTTGTATACTGCAACTTTACCAAATTCATTGATGAGCTCTAGTAGTTTTTTGGTGGCATCTTCAGGATTTTCTATGTATAGTATGATGTCATCTTCTAACAAATAAGTTTTTATAATAGTAAGAACAGCTATAGCCCTTTTTACATTTCATATAAATGGAAATATATTTTTGGTAGTGTGAAAATGAATTCTAATTGGAGGTGAAATACTGTCTTTATTGAACATCAATTTCTATACTTCTCAAGCAGCAGTTTATGCATATACCAAAATTAACAATTCATATTAGTGCCACATTTATCCACTGAACACTTAACCTAGTAACTTTAATTATCAAAGATGTAGGTCCCATGCAAAAGCCTTCTAAACATCCAAAGTTAGGAAAATGAAGCTCATGTTCTAAAATTCTCTAACTTTATTCATAGAAGAATCAGAACTTAGGAGCTCTTACCATTTAAATATTATTCATTGTGTAGCTAGTATATGCCAGGTATTTCTACTATTGATACATAATCTTACTTATTCCTCCTAATGATAACTCTATGAGGAATTCAATTTACAGATGAAATTGAAGCTTAGAGGTTAAGTAAGTTGCCTGTGAATCACATATGCAGTTAAATTCCAAAGCCACCTTCTATCCAGAGGCAGGTAGTCTTAAGAACTTAAAGCATTTGTATTTCTGGGGTCACTTAGTATAGGTGCCAAATATGCATACAAGTCTAAATAGCCCTGAGATGATCACATGTAGTTTTTTAATGTTTCCTATAATGTAACACAAGGAAAAGTTAAGATTGCATTCATTGTATGATCCTTTTAAAAGTAGGCAAAATGTGTGATTTATTCTGGAATAAATTTTGTTTAAGTTATCACACTTTTAAGTTTTTACTTTACTGTAGTTATTTTTAAAATCTATAAGATTAAAGAGAATTTCTTAAAGCATCTATGAGAAGTTCTAAGAGGATATAAAATAAATTTTATATCACTCCTGAATATTGCTCTGTATGAAATTCTATAATCGCTTCATTCTGTTTAATACGTTAATGATTTTAAATCACTACCACTTTCAAGGTAGCCAAAATCATAAGAGATTTAAATAAAAGGATATTGTTCACAAGAGGCCATGGTGTGTGTACACTAATGACCTAACATCCTATATTTGGCCATGTATTATGAATCAGTGTGTCATAATCCACTGTGATTGACATCTCTTCCCCACCACTGATTCATCAAAGTTTCTTAGTTCTTTACCTTTGGAGTTAGGAAATCCCACATGGGCCCCACCACCTTTAATTTTAAGTGTCTAATTTGACAGTAAAATCAAATAAACTTTTCAGAGCCTCATTTTTTTTTCTCTCTTTTTACATTTGCAGTCTGATGGATTTGCTTGTATTAGCTAGTGATAGGTAGGTTTTTGTTGGGGAAAAGTTAAAGTTTTGTTTCACTTCTGATTTTAATAATTTTATAGCCTGTTAAGATTAAAGGACAACCAGAAAGTGGAATTCTAAAGACTGGAACTTTTAGAGAGAATACAGAAGGCACTGAAAGAAATAAAGTAAGCAACAGTTCATTGGATAGGAAAAGAAAACATGGATTATAACCATGTGGTTATCTCTACCATATCATCCTCCTCCATCTTAAGATCTTCTCTCTGAGGGTATCTTTGCTATCTTTGGTAGCATTTTTTGCTTGTTTTTGCATGATGGGTCCACTCATATGCTAAAGGGAATAGATCCTTATCTTCCTATTTAAAGTATGATGATATGTTCTATTCATTTTATGAAATTAAAAGATACTTAGGCCTTATTGTATGATCTAGCAATTCTACTTCTGGTTATATACCCAAAAGAATTGAAAGCAGACCCTCAAAGAGAAACTTATACACCCATATTCATAGAGTATTATTCATAATGGCCAAAGGATGGAAGTAACTCAAGTATACACTGATAGATGAATCTATAAAAAATGTGGTATGTACATATAATGGAATATTATTCAGCTTTTAAAAAAGAAATTCTGACATGGATGAACCTTGATGACATTACGCTAAGTGAAATAAACCAGTCACAAGAGGACAAATGTTCTTTGATTCCATTTATATAGGGTACCTAGAATGGTTAAATTCATAGAGACAGGAAGTAGAGTGGTGGTTGCCAGGGACCTAGGGGTTGGGAGAAGTTCGGAGTTGTTTAAATGGGTACAGAGTTTTAGTTTTGCAAGATGAAGAGAGTTCTGGAGAGTGGTTGCACAACAGTGTGAATATACTTAATGCCACTTACCTATACACTTAAAAATGTTCAAGATGGTAAATGTTATATTTCATCACAATTTTTAAAATATTTAGGCCTTTTATAAGATGTCTTTGCCTTTGTTTTTATTTAAGAGTTTTCCTGACGTATAATTTGAATACCATAAAAGTAATCCATTTTTAATGTACAGTTCAGTGATTTCAGTTCAGAGTTGTGAAACAGTTTTAATGCAATCCAATTTTAGGACATTTCCATCACCCCAAAAAGATCTCTGTGCCCAGCTATAGTCACTCCCCATTCCAGGCACCATGAATCTAATCTTTGTCTCCACAGATTTGCCTCTTCTAGGCATTTCATACAAATAATATATGTATAGTCTTTTGTATATTTCTTTCACCTACCGTAATTTTTTGACATTCATCTATATTGTACCACGTATCAGTAGTTTATTCCTTTTGTTGCTGAGTAGTATTCCATTTTATGGATATACCACATTTGATGGACATTGGATTGCTTCTGCTTTGGGGCTGTTATCAATAATGCTGCTATTAACATTTGCATCTAAGTGTCTTTGTATGGAAATGTATTTTCATTTCTTTTGTGTTGACACCTAGAAGTGAAATTGTCTTTGTGTTTCTATTTTTTTTTTGTTTTGGGAGTTTATTTTGATGAAGTCCAATTTATTATTTTTTCTTTTCTTCTTTTATAAATTTATTTTTTTCTCTTTGGCTGCATTGGGTCTTCGTTGCTGTGCACGGGCTTTCTCGAGTTGCAGAGAGCAGGGGCTACTCTTCATTGTGGTGGGCGGGCTTCTCATTGAAGTGGCTTCTCTTGTTGCAGAGCACAGGCTCTAGGGCACGCAGGCTTCAGTAGTTGTGGCACAAGGACTCAGTAGTTGTGGCTCACGGGCTCTAGAGCTCAGGCTCAATAGTTGTGGCACACAAGCTTAGTTGCTCTGCAACATGTGGGATCTTCCCGGACCAGGGCTCGAATCTGTGTCCCCTGCGTTGGCAGGTGGATTCTTAACCACTGTGCCACCAGGGAAGCCTGTGTTTGTTTTTTTAGAGAAACTTTTAAAAGTCAGTGTTATTATAGGCTTGTGCACACACACTCCTTCCCCTTGCTGTGATAATTTTAGGACTTTAAAAAAACATATATAAATGGAATATTACTCAGCCATAAAAAGAAATGAAATCGAGTTATTTGTCGTGAGGTGGATGGACCTAGAGTCTGTCATACGGAGTGAAGTAAGTCAGAAAGAGAAAAGCAAATACTGTAATCTAATGCATATATATGGAATCTAAAAAAAGAAAAAATGGTACTGATGAACCTAGTTGCAGGGCAGGAATAAAGAGGTAGACATAGAGAATGGACTTGAGGACTTGGGGTGGGAGGGGGAAGCTGGGGCGAAGTGAAAGTAGCATCGACATATATACACTACCAAATATGTAAAATAGTTGGGTGGTGGGAAGCAGCAATATAGCACAGGGAGATTGGCTTGGTGCTTTGGGATGACCTAGAGGGGTGGGATAGGGAGAATGGGAGGGGGGATATGGGGACATGTATACATATGGCTGATTCGCTTTGTTGTGCAACAGAAACTAACACAGTATTGTGAAGCAATTATACTCCAATAAAGATCTATTTAAAAAAAGAAAGAAAACATGTATAGTTCTTCATCTTTGAACTTGTTTTAAAAAATATTAAGGGCAGCAACACAAGGCTTTTTGGTTCTTTGGTACAAGTAGCTTAAGTTTGTATATGGCAAAATGTAATTTAAAAATCTTTTACTTTTTTGTTTTTTTTTCTTTAGTCTCGAGAGCCTTTGACAAGAGCACGAAGTGAAGAAATGGGGAGGATCGTACCAGGACTGCCTTCAGGCTGGGCCAAGGTAAAATTCAAAATTAGCACAGAAATAAATTACATGGTCACTGTTTTTTTAAAAACCAAAACATGTATTTGTTTATTCTGCATCTTCTCTAATGCAGAGTGGATTCTGTTTCTTCATTATAAAGGACATAACTCATTTCCCTAATTACAGCAGGGTTAGATTTTTCAGTATCCAATCTGGGATGATGGCTACAGTATATGAACATCCTGGCATTTGTCATTGAGAAACAGTTGTATCACTTTAAAACCTAAAGTTGTTTGAAAGTTTAATTATAGAAGTGATTATCACCATTTTATTCAAATAATTTTAATCCAGAAGTAAATTCATCAGTGAAATACTTTTGAGTGATATTTTTGTTGTTGTTCTCTCGATGTTCATCATTTTCTGACCTTTGTTTTTCCCCATGTAAGTTTCTTGACCCTATCACTGGAACTTTTCGTTACTATCATTCGCCCACCAACACTGTTCATATGTATCCACCGGAAATGGCTCCTTCATCAGCACCTCCTTCCACCCCTCCAACTCATAAAGCCAAGCCACAGATTCCTGCCGAGCGGGATAGAGAACCGTCCAAGCTGAAGCGCTCCTACTCCTCCCCAGATATAACCCAAGCCATTCAAGAGGAAGAGAAGAGGAGACCAGCAGTAACTCCAACAGTTAATCGGGAAACCAAGTAAGTTTATCCTGACTCCTAGAAACGAATCATCTGCTGTATTTGAAAACTTTTACTCTAAGCATATCAGTTTATTAACATCAGGGCGTCAGAAAATTCTGTGGATGGCTGTCCCAGCCTTTATTTACTAAAGAGGAAAAAAGAAATAAATGGATTAAATGTCCTTGGTTTTTCTCCCAAGTGCTAACTTAAATATATCACAGAGGATTATCATATGTAATCATGTAGATATAAAAGTATACACCTTGTTAAGTTTTAAGGCAGTGTGCCATAGACTGCTTAGATGTGTTGTATAAACTTCCTGTGATCCCTAAATCTCCTTTTGAGGACCATAATTTATGGAATTATTGAGTATGTCTTGTTGCAGCTCTTAAATTCCAAACTTTTTTTTTTTTAACTCAGCCAGTAATGTGGGAGTAAACTTACATAGTATTAAAGTAATGAGCATTATAGTGTGTATCAGCTTCTATTTACCACTTCTGATCATTACTTTTGGGGGATGTAGGATAGATGGAAGTGAAAATAAATGGATTTTTCTATTTATTAAATACAATCTCTTAATTGCTAAGGAATTCTAACTAGGCTGTCTTTTTGGCCTCTTCAGAATCACCTCCGCAAAAAGTAGTTAATATATTTTCCTCATGAGAACCTTCCCTGCCAGGTAGGACTTACCTGGAGGAGATTTTGTAAAATTGGTAAATCTAGTTATAGATTTTAGGGCTCACTATTAAAGCTGGTGAGGTGTAATTCCTTCTTGAATTATCATTCTTATGAAAGTTTGTTAATTTGACAGTTTTAAAAACTACAGCATATGCAGTTCATGTATTTTTTTATCTGTGTTGAACAGAGAAATAGCACATGAGTGCATACACCTGAGCCATGTGTAAAGAAAAGGTGGTTGAAATATAATCTGTTCTCAGTATTCCTTTCAGAGGTGGAAATATACTTAGGATCAATAATAAAAGAAAGACTTATCAATTAGGAGTTTTCTTAATGCTGTAGCAGTTCTAGAAGTTCCACATATACATCAAATACACTAAGTAACAAAAGTCTTGGAGGCATTCTCTAGTCTAGTGCTGTCCAATAGACATGTTGATAGAAATGTTCTGTATCTGTGCTGTCCAGTATGGTAGTGGCTATTTTGAATTGTGGCTAATGTAACTAAAAAGCTAAATTTTAAATTTTATCTTAAATTTATATAGCCACCTGTGGCTAGTGGCTACTACCATATTTGTCAGCACAGCTCTAGACTTTAGGTTATAGTACCCAAATAACCTCTGCCTGCTTGATAATATACTCCACAGTACCATATATATATATATACACACACATACACTTTTTTTTTTTTTTTTTTGATTCCTTGTTTGGCATTCTGGTTGAATACAACATATGGTAATGCTAAATTTCCTGGGATCATTTAAAGAAGTTTGAAAGAACCTTCTCTACTAGAAGACTCTACCTGTTCATGAGAAGCCAGAGAATCTATCTCAGGGTATCTGTAAAAAACGATGGACTCACATAAGAGGTTAAAGGTGTTTGTTTCATGGGAGGGTCACAGAATATAACCAGTGTTAACCTAGATACTAAATGTCCTGTAAAACCCATTACCTTATGAGCTAACTTAATAACTATTTGCAAGATTACTGAATACACTGGTACAGATGCTGGAGTTTACTGCCCTTTGTAGTGTGAACCTTCATCTCAGGTGCTATGCATTTTAAAGTATCTTGTACACTTTTTTCTTCCTTAGGCCAACAAGCTACCCTAAAACTGAGATCACAAGGCTTTCTGCTTCTCAGATTCGGAACCTCAATCCTGTTTTTGGAGGATCTGGACCAGCTCTCACCGGACTTCGTAATTTAGGAAATACTTGTTACATGAACTCAATACTGCAGTGCCTATGTAATACTCCACATCTGGCTGATTATTTCAACCGCAACTGTTATCAGGATGATATTAATAGGTAAAGAAATATCATACTTTTTGCAGTACAGTATTAAAAGGGTGATCTAACCACGCTTCCTTACCAGCCAGTTCCAGAGATGTCAAATTAGGAAAGAGGAAAATATTCTTAAGAACAGTGTAGAAATTGCCAGGACATGGAAGCAACCTAAGTGTCCATCGACAGATGAATGGATAAAGAAGATGTGGCACATATATACAGTGGAATATTACTCAGCCATAAAAAGAAATGAAGTTGAGTTATTTGTAGTGAGGTGGATAGACCTAGAGACTGTCATACAGAGTGAAGTAAGTCAGAAAGAGAAAAACAAATACTGTATGCTAACACATATATATGGAATCTAAAAAAAAAAATGGTTCTGAAGAACCTAGGGGTAAGACGGGAATAAAGACGCAGATGCAGAGAATGGACTTGAGGACACAGGGAGGGGGAAGGGTAAGCTGGGACGAAGTGAGAGAGCGGCATGGACATATATACACTACCAAATGTAAATAGATAGCTAGTGGAAAGCAGCAGCATAGCACAGGGAGATCAGCTCGGTGCTTTGTGACCACCTAGAGGGGTGAGATAGGTAGGGTGGGAGGGAGACGCAAGAGGGGGATATATGCATACGTATAGCTGATTCACTTTGTTATACAGCAGAAACTAACACACCATTGTAAAGCAATTATACTCCAATAAAGATGTTTAAAAAAAAAAAAAGAACAGTGTAGAGAAAAGCCTCCTCTGATTGGTAAAGGACAACAGGAAAGGAACAGTACAAGAAGGTGGAACCACACTGTCTTAAACTGGAGCCTGTTGATAAGGAATAGGAGACCGTGCAGGGCTGGCAGCCAAAAAAGCAAGTTGGAGGGGTGTAATCAAAGTAAGATTCAGATAGGTATTTGGTAATAAACCTGTGAATAAGTATTTTAGTGTAGTGTAGGGTCACATATTACAGTATTGATGTCAAGAACCCACTGTACCTTGGCTTTTTATAATTCCTGTATTGCTTTTTTGTAACTTTAATTTTATTTGCAAAGGTCAAATTTGTTGGGGCATAAAGGTGAAGTGGCGGAAGAATTTGGCATAATCATGAAAGCCCTGTGGACAGGACAGTACAGGTATATCAGTCCAAAAGACTTTAAAATCACTATTGGGAAGATCAATGACCAGTTTGCAGGATACAGCCAGCAAGATTCACAAGAACTGCTTCTGTTCCTAATGGATGGTCTCCATGAAGATCTTAATAAAGTAAGAAATTTTTCTAAGTTGCAGAGGCCCCTTAGGGTTGCTTAACATTGTACTCATTTTTATAGCAATTTAAAATTATAGTTGGTGATTGTTCGGTGCTAATTTATTGAAACCTAGTGACTCTGTACTATGGCATGGAAGTTTAAAACAAATATAACTGATAGGTCTAATATTTGAAAGGAAGTATATGCAATTTGTATTTACTTATGAAAATGTTAACAGGTTGTATTACTGCAAGAAGTTTGTAAACGTTGTAAATTTGTAAAAATAGTTGTCAGAGATGCTGTGTTTGCGACCCACATGACCAAATGATTCATGTGAAAAGTTATTACTGAGGCATCTTAGTCTGTGTACTGTGGCTTCTTTTTAGCACCAAGCTGTCCTCTTTCAGAACCTTTGGGGTCACCTTTCTTACCAGCAACCACAGACATACACAAATAGATACACACACTTATATATGTATATGTGTGTGAATATATGTATGTTGTGTGTGTCTATATGTGTATATGTGTGTGAAGGTAGGTAGGTAGGTAGGTAGGTAGATAGATAGATAGAATGTATCCATCCATGAGACTAGGACAGCAAAATAACATCTGTCTAGTTGTAGTCCTAACTCCCAGCTATATGTGGAATGTCTTTTCAAAACCAGACTTTTCAGCTCTTTAAATAAAAATTTGTTGAGCAATTGCAACAAGTTACATCCTTTTGATAAAGTGGGTTTTGGTATTTTAGGAGGTTTTCTTGGCTAGAATTTTTTTGTAGCACTTGATGAGATTAGAATTCCTTTCTGAAAAGAACAAGAAGTGTTTCTGAATCTGCAGAGTGTTTGTATTTAATATACTCTTTCAATTTTATATTTAAATGTTGACTTTGAGATATTAATATAGAGTCTAAATTTTATTTCCAGGCTGATAATCGGAAGAGACATAAAGAAGAAAATAATGATCATCTCGATGACTTTAAAGCTGCAGAACACGCTTGGCAGAAGCACAAGCAGCTCAATGAATCTATCATTGTTGCCCTTTTTCAGGGTCAATTCAAATCCACAGTACAGTGCCTCACCTGCCACAGAAAGTCTAGGACATTTGAGGCGTTCATGTATCTGTCTCTACCACTAGCATCTACAAGTAAATGTACATTACAGGTAAGTTTAGGATTGAGAGAAAATGATTTGTTGAAGAAAAATTCTGTTCATATGCACATAGAGGTGTACTTTATTCAGTAATTTATTTCTCTTGTTTGCCCCATAAACATTTTACAGGTTAAAACTTAAACAAAAATTTTGTTTTAATTAGGCCTCTGTAGATTAGGAAAAAACCAGCATTTTTAAAAAGAAATTTTCCTTTTTAAAAGATATTTTCCTATAAAATATTCTTTTAGAGTTAATAATGTTTTTTAAAGTTTGTATTTATTGAAGAAGTTTTAAAAGTTAATTTGGAAAATTGTATGTTGACTTTAATTTAGGTAACAGTTTTATAGGAATTTGCTCTACATGGGTATGTCAAATAAATGTGTTTTGCAGACAACAGCGGTGTGATTTAGAGAGCTTGTTGACACCCTTTAGTGTTGGCTTCCTGTTAGTCAGAACTTCCGAGCCACCAGGTAGAAGTTCCTCAGTGCTCTCAGGGCATGCAGGACTTCTTCCCTCCACCATTGGCAGCACCACCACTCGCCACACTCTTTGTCACTGTCAGCTCCCATCTGGGTCTGCATCCCTCACTAGATCATAAACTTTGTGGGGGCAGGAACTGTTTTGTAATAGTTTACTGTTGTATTCCTCATGCCTGGCAGAGTAACTTATTGAATAGATGCTCAGGAATACTGTGTTGAAAGTATTAACAAGTATCTACTACTTGTTTTTGCCTCTAGGATTGCCTTAGATTATTTTCCAAAGAAGAAAAACTCACAGATAACAACAGGTTTTACTGCAGTCATTGCAGAACTCGACGGGATTCGCTAAAAAAGATAGAAATCTGGAAGTTGCCACCCGTACTTTTAGTGCATCTGAAACGGTAAAAGGGACACATTTTTCTTAGTGTTTAGTACTTTTTAGATGAAGGACTTCTAAGTCTTTTATTCTAAACACTTTGTTTTACTACCTGCTTAGGATGTATAAGAAAGGAAGATCATCTGGTTAGGGTATCTCTAGGGAAACTAGGCAGAAATGATGAGATTCTAGTTCACCTTAGTGTTTGTAATAACAGGGCAAAGTGACAGCATCACTCTTTCATATAATTCTGTTTTTAAAAATCTGTGAAACTAGTGGGGAGGGATAGATTGGGAGTTTGAAATTGACATGTACACACTGCTATATTTAAAATGGATAACCAAGAGAATTCCCTGGTTTCCCAGTGGTTAGGACTCTGCACTTTCACTGCTGAGGGTGTGGGTTCAGTCCCTGGTCGGGAAATTAAGATCCTACAAGCCACGCAGTACAGCCAAAAAAATTAAAAATAAAAAATAAATAGATAATGAGTAAGGACCGACTGTAGAGCACAGGGAACTCTGCTCAATATTCTATAATAACCTAAATGGGAAAAGAATTTGAAAAAGGATAGATACATGTATATGTGTAACTGAATCACTTTGCTGTACACCCAAAACTAACACACATTGTTAATCAATGATAATCCAATATAAAATTTTAAAAATAAAATCAGTGAAACTAAATTATTGCATTTCAAATATGAAAATTTTAAATCATTACAAAGCATTCAGTGAAAATGTATAAAAATAATGTTATACAATATAACTAACACACTATTAGATAAAATTTATCATTCAAACAATATAGTAAACATAAAAAATACTGTGCTGAAAATGAAATATATGAGTTTTTTTAAAGTATAATTTTTAAAGATAAAACATTAAGGATGCCATTGTAGAGTGCAGACATATTTTTGCCCATATTTTTCCAGCCAATGAAAAAGATCTGGACCTATAGCAGTAGAAGAATAATGGCGAGAGAGTTGTAAAACATGTGCCAGGTCTTTTGCTCTGATTCTTTGTCTTTATGGTATCCATCTGTGGAGTGACAACTTTAAGTCATTTTTTGGAAAAACTTTAAAAGGAAGTTTCATCTGTTTATTGAGAGCTCTAATTTTTGTTTCAAAGAAAGCATTTCTTTTTAATTTTTTGTTTCATCTTATATTATTGGAGATTCTTAGGCAGTTATTTATGTTAATTTCCACATTGATATATTCAAATTCCTCTTGTGTAAATTTTCTAACAAAAGCTTATATCAGTTGTCCTTTTCTGCTTCTTGCAGATTGTGGAGGTATAAACAACATTCTATAAATGATTACACATTTGTTCTGTTAAGATTTTTAATGCTGTGTATTACTCTTGGAGAATATCTAAAAGTATAAATGGTTCAGAGTTCATTTTTTAAAAAATAATTCTGAAATAACCAGTATTTTGGTGTTTAAAGAAGCAGAATATGTCAGGATAATGGAATGCCATTATTTCAGTCACTAATTTATGTGCTTGCAATTACCAGCTCTAGTGTCCCCAAAAGTACAAGCTTAAATCTAGAGCAGCTCTCCTCTGTCATTCCTCTGTACTTTTGTGGTGATTAGCATTATAAATGGGGGTTTTCATAACTTTTTACCTTTGTAGAAGACTAATCTAATAGCTTTAGCTGGGTCTACGGATTAAGGGACCAAGGTATGGCCCTACCTCTACCACTCTAGCTGTTTGACCTGCGGTTAGACATTTAACTCATTATTGATGGGGGATTTTTGCAGAAACTAACGCCTGCGGCTGGCGATTTGTTATGTAAATGAATATTGAAATGCCTACAGTCAATACGTTCGGGTAACAAAAGACGTATTAATACGTCTCTGGTCAATAATGTGTTAATATCTGTGTACGGCAGTTTCTTCATTTGTAAAACAAATGAAACCAAGTACAGCAAGTCCCCTATATACGAACGAGTTCTGTTCTGAGAGTGCATCTGTAAGTCCAATTCATTTGTAAGTCCAACAAAGGTAGCCTAGGTACCCAACTAACTCCACTATATAGTAATAGGCGTTACTGTAATAGGTTTATAATACTTTTCACACAAATAATACATAAAAAACAAACACAAAAAATAAAACAGGGCTTCCCTGGGGGTGCAGTGGTTGAGAGTCTGCCTGCCGATGCAGGGGACACGGGTTCGTGCCCCGGTCCGGGAAGATCCCACATGCCGCGGAGCCTGCACGTCCGGAGCCTGTGCTCTGCAACGGGAGAGGCCACAACAGTGAGAGGCCCGCGTACCACAAAAAAATAAAATAAAATATTTTTAATCTTACAGTATAGTACCTTGAAAAGTATAGTAGTACAGTACAACAGCTGGCATACACGGGCACATTCACGTCTTTGGAAGTTCACAATTTGAAGATTCGTATGTAGGGGACTTACGTTATCTTTTTCTTCTTCTTTTTTTCTCTTCTTTTTTTCTTTTTTGGCTGCACCATGCGGCATGTGGGATCTTAGTTCCCCAACCACGGATCGATCCCACGCCCCGTACATTGGAAGCGCTGAGTCTTAACCTCTGGACCACCAGGGAAGTCCCAAACCAGGTGTCTTTAACAGGTCCCTCCACTATTAAAATTCTGATTGTGTGTTTGAAATGGATTTTATGGTCCTGTCTAAAAATCTGGATTGTTAATGAATGAATTAGGGTTCATTCTGATGTCTTTGGTCTGTCAGTGTAATTGCTGTAATGTTATGCTCTACAGTTTTTCCTATGATGGCAGATGGAAGCAAAAATTACAGACATCTGTGGACTTCCCATTAGAAAATCTTGACTTGTCACAGTATGTTATTGGTCCAAAGAACAATTTGAGGAAATATAACTTGTTTTCTGTTTCGGTAAGTATCTCATTAAACTAAATACAGTTTCTTTAGAAGCAAACTAAAAAACCCAGTTTCAAGTGGTTCCTTACCTCATAGGAAAGTAAGAGCAACATAAGTCTTTGAAATTATTGACATATTTTAAATAATTCAATTTGATTTGATTTTCTGTCTTGTTTGGCACAGAATCACTATGGTGGGCTGGATGGAGGCCACTACACTGCCTATTGTAAAAATGCAGCAAGACAGCGGTGGTTTAAATTTGATGATCATGAAGTTTCTGATATTTCCGTTTCTTCTGTGAAATCTTCAGCAGCTTATATCCTCTTTTATACGTCATTGGGACCACGAGTAACTGATGTAGCCACATAAGGAGAAGTAGGTTATAAGCTAGTTATCTTTTAACAGGCTGAGCAACACAATTCTTGAAATGCTTAAAGATTCTGGATAGCTATAGCTGGCCATTTAAAGGAATTCTAGGACAGTGAGAGTTGTGTTACTATACCATATACTTCAGGTCAGTGCTATTATCAAACAACTGACCAAGCACATTTAACGAGTATTGCAGTAAGCATTCCTTACAGGTACCATTTATTTCAAAACAACTTTTTTAGTTTGCTCCAAAGTTAAAATAATTAGCTAAGCATAATTATTCTACTGGTCTAAAAACCATTGTATCCTTTATTTTCCTTTTTACTGTTATGGCCTTTTCACATTTCTAAATCCCAGCTTGATCTATGAATACTCTAGAATGATGTAAAACAGATAGGAATGTATGTGTATATATTTATTGCACACTTGCACATCAAATCGATGTACATAGTATAAGATGTGGTCCTTTTGTGAAGCCTAGAACTCAGAGGATTGCTTTTTTTTTTTTCTTTCCTTTTGGCCTATTCTGAGTAATTGCAGTGCTTTCTTAGGCAAATGACAGGGCAAAGCTATTTTTCTGTTGGCTTTGGGCTGTATTTGTGCACTAAATCTTTATTCTAAAAAAATAAATGGAAAGTTTTCTTTAATTTTTTAAATGAGAATTTTCATTTACACCTACATTAAAATCTTAATGAGAAAAATAATTTAAAACCCTGTAAGTGTTCTGTCTTTAATTTTATATTATTAAACATAGAACAGTAGAATTACAGATTTTATACATACACTCTTTATACCACTACAATGACTTAAAATTTAGTACACTTATTCCTTTGCATCACTTGATTCCACTCATCCTTTACCTTGACCCTGAACTGCACATAGCACTTATGATGCGCTCAGAGTTGGGAGTCAGAGTAAAATACAAATAACTTAATGCCCAGACTCATTCTATCAAGAGTAGTAGAATTCTTAGGATTAAGATAAAAAGAGATGAGTCAGACATGACTGCAAAGTGAACTGCATTATAAACCACATCTTTACAAAGTGATGTATTAAAAGGGATAGAGGAGCTTAGAATTTATCATTTACCTCAGGGACTTGGTTGTTATAGGTAAAGTCAATATATAAATATAAAAACAAGATTCTAAAGGTGCTTCTGAAAGATGTCACCATTAGTGGACACTCAGGAAGAAGATGAAAGGAAGGTGTTGAATTGTGAAACTGACAACTTTTCATGTTCTACAATTAGTCTGAGAGATTATAGTTTCTTGCCTAAATTATCTGAACAATTAAATATTTTCAAATCACATTCCTAACCTCACAGAGCCACTTGAACAAAAGTTATTTTGGTTTAGCTCCATGAAGTATCTTTGGAAAATAATTTGTTGGATATATATAATTATTATGAGATAGTTTATGATAAAAATACACACTAATAAACACTGTACTTTGAAACCTGAACATAATACTTATAATCTGATTGCTGTGAAGGTCCCCATTCATTAGCATTGCATCATTTTCATGCTGCCTTTTTCAGTGGGCCAGGACCCATCTTTTTATAGACTTACCTTGTGAAGGTTGCGTAACATTCCAGAAAGACTTAAAAATGTCAGTGAGGCAAGTAAGTTGCAAGAGTTTTAATGACAAAGCAAAACTTAAGTACCAGGTTCTAATTGCTAGTTTTGCAATTTTCAGGAAACACCATTTTCCTAACTCTTGCGTTTTTGTATAGGTATAGAAAAGGGCTGGCAGCTATAGAATAGGAGATATGCTGTAGCAGTTTGAACTGAAGTATCTGGAATCTCACTGACTCGTGTGTCATCAAAGTTATACCAGGCGTGAGTCACTGAGTTTTTGCAGAAAGCAGTGTAGTGGCCACCATCCAGATCACCAGAGTGGTTCTAGGGGAGAAGGGAATGTCACACAGTATTTATATCTGAATACTTTAAATATTAGAACCCAAATGATAGGGCCAAGAAATATTTTTATAATTGTCCCTTATACTGGATTAAAAGCTAAATCATACATTATGTTAAATTATACATATAGCCTGACGACTGGTATATTTTTCATGTCACTGAAATGGTTATATATTGTGTCCATCGATTATTTAATAGACTGTGAATGAAATAGGATAGTATTTGGCATCTTCTAATATTTATCAGTTAGTTAATACTTACTGAGCACCAACTGTACATAGAGTATTAAACATCAAAGGAAATTTTAAAATAAGAAAATAGTCATGTTTCCTAAATGAGCTTATAGTTTAATTTTGAAGACAGTCTAAGATAGACATGAAAAAAGATATTTAACATTGGAACAAGACATTAAAACAACTGCATACTGCTACCACACAATTTGAGGAGGTTGTACAGCAACAGCTCCCTTGGTCATCCAAGGCCCAAAAAAGAACCTGTTCTATTCTCTTTTTCCCATGTCTTCCCTAACCCAGTAAAGCAATGTTTGAAACAAAGGCATTGGAGAACCTCACTTCTCAGAAGGTGGTATGGCATAGAGCAGGGGTTGACAAACCATTTGCACATGGGTCAAAGCCAGCCTGCTGCCTGTTTTTATATGGCCTGTGAACTGAGAATGCATTTTATATTTTTATATGGTTGAAAAAAATCAGAAGAATAATATTTTGTGATGTGTGAAAATTATATGAACTTCAGATTTTTCAATGTCCTTAAATAAAGTTTTATGGGATCACAGCCATGCTCACTTGTTTATGTTTTTAAGTGGCTGCTTTCACACTACAACTGTAAAGTTGAATAGTTACAAGAGAGACTATAGAATACATGGCCTGCAAATCCTAAAATATTTACTATCTAGCTTTTTAAGTTTGTTGACCCCTGGGGTAGAGGGAAGAAAATGGATTTTTCTAGTCAGTTCTATGAATTCAGCTCTAATACTGCACAATGACCTTAAGGAAATTATTTAACCTTTCTGAGCTTTAATTCCCCTATCTTTTAAAATGGGTAATAAGACCTTGTCTTATACAACTACTGTCTCTCTTATAGTGCTAGCACATAGGAGGTACTTATTAAGTGTTCCCTTAGACCTTCATCTTCCCCACATCTCCTGTTAACTCTTAGAGAAATATCCCAAAGCTGACATTTTAAAGATTCAGACTCTGGTCCTGGTCTTGGCCATGTGACCTTAAGCTGATATGCTTAAAATTCCTTATTTATAAAATGGTGCCCATAATAGTGTGATGTAATTTGAGAAAAACAAAACATCTGGTGGATCCAGATGATGAAGTAATGTTCTAAAGTGACTACACAGATTATGGCTGGAATATGTTCTGTTCTGATGACAATGTAAACAAACAAAATTGACATAGTAGAATAGGGCAGGGTGAAGCATCATTCTAGACTTCCATTCTCAGTAATTTTGGCAATTAGCTAGCCTGAAAGCCTTAGTTATGAAACTGTAAAGAATGCTCGATAGGGACTTCCCTGGTGGCAGAGTGGTTAAGAAACTGCCTGCCAATGCAGGGGACACAGGTTCGAGCCCTGGTCCAGGAAGATCCCACATGCCGCAGAGCAACTAAGCCCATACACCACAACTACTGAGCCTGCACTCTACATCCCACAAGCCACAGCTACTGAGTCCACGCACCTAGAGCCCATACTCAGCAACAAGAGAAGCCACCGCAATGAGAAGCCCATGCACCACAACGAAGGGTAGCCCCTGCACACCATAACTAGAGAAAGCCCATGCGCAGCAACGAAGACTCAACCAGCCAAAAAAAAAAAGAATGCTGGATAAAACATGGTAAATACCCTTTGAAATATATGGCTAACTTTAAAGATTGTATAGTGAGAGTAATCTCCAGGGTCCAAGAACAGAGTAAATAAAAGATGAGCATGATGTGTGGTTAATGCTGTGACTGCCTGAGAGCAAAGACAGTTTCTGGTCCCTGGAACCACAGTGCTTGGGTTTTAAAGGTCACACAAGGGCTGGAGGTAAAGTCCTAAGTCCCTGCAAGGTGAGGAGTTGGATTGAAATCCACACACATAGCCACAACCTCTTAAAGAGAGGCACCCTCAATAAAAGAATAAACTAGGGGGGGGAACAAATCCACCCTCCAGTGCTTAGCTTAGCTTAGGCTTTGGGTACAAAGAATAAAAGTCATTCCTGGAAAGTCGTTACCACAGACCTGGCTTCTCTTTGGTTGGGGATTCAAATTTACACTACTGTGTCTCAGAATCCTGTGAATTTAAGGTAAGAATGAAAAGTGTTTTGGGGTTGCTTGGCAAAAAGAATTACTTTCTGATTGATGCACCTTAATTCAGGCTACACAGGATACCCACATATAAAAACCCAGTGATGATGAACTCACAATTCAGTATTACAGAGCATACAAGGAAACAATTCACCATGAGTAAGAGTTAGAGGGCAATAAATAGCAAGATTAAAAACTCCAAGGGGACGTGGGAAAGATGGCGGAAGAGTAAGACGCGGAGATCACCTTCCTCCCCACAGATACACCAGAAATACATCTACACGTGGAACAACTCCTACAGAACACTACTGAACGCTGGCAGAAGACCTCAGACCTCCCAAAAGGCAAGAAACTCCCCACGTACCTGGGTAGGGCAAAAGAAAAAAGAATAAACAGACGCAAAAGGATAGGGACGGGACCTGCACCAGTGGGAGGGAGCTGTGAAGGAGGAAAGGTTTCCACACACTAGGAAGCCCCTTCGCAGGCGGAAACTGTGGGGGCGGAGGGGGAAAGCTTCGGAGCTGCGGAGGAGAGCACAGCAACAGGGGTGCAGAGGGCAAAGTGGAGAGATACCCGCATGGGGGATCGGTGCCGACCAGCACTCACCAGCCCGAGAGGCTTATCTGCTCACCCACTGGGGCGGGCGGGGGCTGGGAGCTGAGGCTCAGGCTTCAGTTGGAGCGCAGGGAGAGTCCTGGGGAGCGCAGGGAGAGAGGCCTGGGATTGGCGGCGTGAACACAGCCTGCAGGGTGTTAGTGCACCACAGCTAGCCGGGAGGGAGTCCAGGGAAAAGTCTGGACCTGCCGAAGATGCAAAAGACTTTTCCTTCCCTCTCTGTTTCCTGGTGCGCAAGGAGAGGGGATTAAGAGCGCTGCTTAAAGGAGCTCCAGAGACGGGCGCGAGCCGCGGCTAAAAGCGCGGACCCCAGAGACAGGCAGGAGACGCTAAGGCTGCTGCTGCCGCCACCAGAAGCCTGTGTGCGAGCACAGGTAACTATCCACAACCCCCTTACAGGGAGCCTGTGCAGCTCACCGCTGACAGGGTCCCGTGATCCAGGAACAACTTCTCCGGGAGAACGCACTGTACGCCTCAGGCTGGTGCAACGTCATGCTGGCCTCTGCCTCCGCAGGCTCGCCCCGCACTCCGTGCCCCTCCCTCCCCCGCGGCCTGAGTGAGCCGGAGACCCTGAATCAGCGGCTCCTTTAACCCCGTCCTGTCTGAGCGAAGAACAGACGACCTCCGGCAACCTACACGCAGATGTGGGGCCAAATCCAAAGCAGAGCCCAGGGAGCTGTGAGAACAAAGAAGAGAAAGGGAAATCTCTCCCAGCAGCCTCAGAAGCAGTGGATTAAAGCTCCACAATCAACTTGATGTACGCTGCATCTGTGGAATACATGAATAGACAATGAATCATCCCAAATTGAGGAGGTGGACTTTGAGAGCAAGATTTATGATTTTTTTCCCCTTTTCCTCTTTTTGTGAGTGTGTATGTGTATGCTTCTGTGTGAGATTTTGTCTGTATAGCTTTGCTTCCACCATTTGTCCTACGGTTCTATCTGTCCGTTTTATTTTCTTCTTCTTTTAAAAAAATTTTTTTTCTTAATACTTATTTTTTATTTTAATAACTTTATTTTATCTTATTTTATTTTATCTTCTTTATTCTTTCCTTCCTTTCCTCCTTCCTTCCTCCCTCCCTCTCTCTCTCTCTCTCTCTTCCTTCCTTCCTTCCTTCCTTCCTTTCTTGCTTGCTTGCTTGCTTTTTCTCCCTTTTATTCTGAGCCGTGTGGATGAAAAGCTCTTGCTGCTGCAGCCAGGAGTCAGTGCTGTGCCTCTGAGGTGGGAGAGCCAATTTCAGGACACTGGTCCACAAGAGACCTCCCAGCTCCACATAATATCAAACAGCGAAAATCTCCCAGAGATCTCCATCTCAACGCCAGCACCCAGCTTCACTCAACGACCAGCAAGCCACAGTGCTGGACACCCTATGGCAAACAACTAGCAAGACAGGAACACAACCCCACCCATTAGCAGAGAGGCTGCCTAAAATCATAAGTCCACAAACACCCCAAAACACACCACCAGACATGGACCTGCCCACTAGAAAGACAAGATCCAGCCTCATCCATCACAACACAGGCACTAGTCCCCTCCACCAGGAAGCCTACACAACCCACTGAACCAACCTTAGGCACTGGGGACAGACACAAAAAACAACAGGAACTATGAACCTGCAGCCTACAAAAAGGAGACCCCAAACACAGTAAGATAAGCAAAAGGAGAAGACAGAAAAACACACAGCAGATGAAGGAGCAAGATAAAAATGCACCAGACCTAACAAATGAAGAGGAAATAGGCAGTCTACCTGAAAAAGCATTCAGAAAAATGATAGTAAAGATGATCCAAAATCTTGGAAATAGAACAGGCAAAATGCAAAAAACATTTAACAAGGACCTAGAAGAACTAAAGATGAAACAAGCAACGATGAACAACACAATAAATGAAATTTAAAATACTCTAGATGGGATCAATAGCAGAATAACTAAGGCAGAAGAATGGATAAGTGACCTGGAAGATAAAATAGTGGAAGTAACTACTACGGAGCAGAATAAAGAAAAAGGAACAAAAAGAACTGAGGACAGTCTCAGAGACCTCTGGGACAACATTAACCACACCAACACTCGAATTATAGGGGTTCCAGAAGAAGAAGAGAAAAAGAAAGGGACTGAGAAAATATTTGAAGAGATTATAGTTGAAAACTTCCCTAATGTGGGAAAGGAAATAGTTAATCAAGTCCAGGAAGCATAGAGAGTCCCATACAGGATAAATCCAACGAGAAATATGCCAAAACACATATTAATCAAACTTTCAAAAACTAAATACGAAGAGAACATATTAAAAGCAGCAAGGGAAAAACAACAAATAACACACAAGGGAATCCCCATAAGGTTAACAGCTGATCTTTCAGCAGAAACTGCAAGCCAGAAGGGAGTGGCAGGACATATTTAAAGTGATGAAGGAGAAAAACCTGCAACCAAGATTACTCTACCCAGCAAGGATCTCATTCAGATTTGATGGAGAAATTAAAACCTTTACAGACAAGCAAAAGCTGAGAGAGTTCAGCACCACCAAACCAGCTTTACAACAAATGCTAAAGGAACTTCTCCAGGCAAGAAACACAAGGAAGGAAAGACCTACAATAACGAGCCCAAAACAATTAAGAAAATGGGAATAGGACATACATATTGATAATTACCTTAAATGTAAACGGACTAAATGCTCCCAACAAAAGACACACATTGCCTGAATGGATACAAAAACAAGACCCATATATATGCTGTCTACAAGAGACCCACTTCAGACATAGTGACACATACAGATGAAAGTAAGGGGATGGAAAAAGATATTCCATGCAAATGGAAACCAAAAGAAAACTGGATTAGCAATTCCCATATCAGACCAAATAGACTTTAAAATAAAGACTATTAGAAGAGACAAAGAAGGACACTACATAATGATCAAGGGATCGATCCAAGAAGAAGATATAACAATTGTAAATATTTATGCACCCAACATAGGAGCACCTCAATACATAAGGCAAATACTAACAGCCATAAAAGGGGAAATCGACAGTAACACATCATAGTAGGGGACTTTAACACCCCACTGTCACCAATGGACAGATCATCCGAAATGAAAATAAATAAGGAAACACAGCTTTAAATGATACATTAAACACGATGGACTTAATTGATATTTATATGGCATTCCATCCAAAAACAACAGAATACACATTTTTCTCAAGTGCTCATGGAACATTCTCCAGGATAGATCATATCTTGGGTCACAAATCATGCCTTGGTAAATTTAAGGACATTGAAATTGTATCAAGTATCTTTTCCGAACACAACGCTATGAGACTAGATATCAATTACAGGAAAAATTCTGTAAAAAATACAAACACATGGAGGCTAAACAATACACTACTTAATAACGAAGTGATCACTGAAGAAATCAAAGAGGAAATAAAAAAATACCTAGAAACAAATGACAATGGAGACACGACGACCCAAAACCTATGGGATGCAGCAAAAGCAGTTCTAAGAGGGAAGTTTATAGCAATACAATCCTACCTTAAGAAACAGGAAACATCTCGAATAAACATCCTAACCTTGCACCTAAAGCAATTAGAGAAAGAAGAATGAAAAAACCCCAAAGTTAGCAGAAGGAAAGTAATCATAAAAATCAGATCCGAAATAAATGAAAAATAAATGAAGGAAATGATAGCAAAGATCAATAAAACTAAAAGCTGGTTCTTTGAGAAGATAAACAAAATTGATAAACCATTAGCCAGACTCATCGAGAAGGGAGAAGACTCAAATCAATAGAATTAGAAATGAAAAAGAAGTAACAACTGACACTGCAGAAATACAAAGGATCATGAGAAATTACTACAAGCAAATCTATGCCAATAAAATGGACAACCTGGAAGAAATGGACAAATTCTTAAAAATGCACAACCTGCCACGACCGAATCAGGAAGAAATAGAAAATATGAACAGACCAATCACAAGCACTGAAATTGAAACTGTGACTAAAAATCTTCCAACAAACAAAAGTCCAGGACCAGATGGCTTCAAAGGTGAATTCTATCAAACATTTAGAGAAGAGCTAACACCTATCCTTCTCAAACTCTTCCAAAGTATATCAGAGGGAGGAACACTCGCAAACTCATTGTACGAGGCCACCATCACCCTGATACCAAAACCAGACAAGGATGTCACAAAGAAAGCAAACTACAGGCCAATATCACTGACGAACATAGATGCAAAAATCCTCAACAAAATACTAGCAAACAGAATCCAACAGCACATTAAAAGAATCACACACCATAATCAAGTGTGGTTTATTCCAGGAATGCAAGGATTCTTCAGTATACACAAATCATAATCAACGTGATACACCATATTAACAAACTGAAGGAGAAAATCCATATGATCATCTCAATAGATGCAGAGAAAGCTTTCAACAAAATTCAACACCCATTTATGATAAAAACCCTGCAGAAAGTAGGCATAGAGGGAACTTTCCTCAACATAATAAAGGCCATATATAACAAACCCACAGCCAACATAATCCTCAATGGTGAAAAACTGAAAGCATTTCCACTAAGATCAGGAACAAGACAAGGTTGCCCACTCTTACCACTCTTATTCAACATAGTTTTGGAAGTTTTAGCCACAGCAATCAGAGAAGAAAAAGAAATAAAAGGAATCCAAATCAGAAAAGAAGAAGTAAAACTGTCACTGTTTGCAGATGACATGATACTATACATAGGAAATCCTAAAGATGCTACCTGAAAACTACTAGATCTAATCAATGAATTTGGTAAAGTAGCAGGATATAAAATTAATGCACAGAAATCTCTGGCATTCCTATACACTAATGATGAAAAATCTGAAAGTGAAATCAAGAAAACACTCCCATTTACCATTGCAACAAAAAGAATAAAATATCTAGGAATAAACCTACCTAAGGAGACAAAAGACCTGTATGCAGAAAATTATAAGACACTGATGAAAGAAATTAAAGATGATACAAATAGATGGAAAGATATACCATGTTCTTGGATTGGAAGAATCAACATTGTGAAAACGACTCTAGTACCCAAAGCAATCTACAGATCCAATGCAATCCGAATCAAACTACCACTGGCATTTTTCACAGAACTAGAACAAAAAATTTCATAATTTGTATGGAAACACAAAAGACCCCGAATAGCCAAAGCAATATTAAGAACGAAAAACGGAGCTGGAGGCATCAGGCTCCCTTACTTCAGACTATACTACAAAGCTACAGTAATCAAGACAGTATGGTACTGCCACAAAAACGGAAAGATAGATCAATGGAACAGGAAAGAAAGCCCAGAGATAAACCCACGTACATATGGTCACCTTATCTTTGATAAAGGAGGCAGGAATGTACAGTGGAGAAAGGACAGCCTCTTCAATAAGTGGTGCTGGGAAAGCTGGACAGGTACATGTAAAAGTATGAGATTAGATCACTCCCTCACACCATACACAAAAATAAGCTCAAAATGGATTAAAGAACTAAAATGTAAGGCCAGAAACCATCAAACTCTTAGAGGAAAACATAGGCAGAACACTGACATAAATCACAGCAAGATCCTTTTTGACCCACCTCCTAGAGAACAGGAAATAAAAACAAAAATATACAAAAGGGACCTAATGAAACTTCAAAGCTTTTGCACAGCAAAGGAAACCATAAACAAGACCAAAAGACAACCCTCAGAATGGGAAAAAATATTTGCAAATGAAGCAACTGACAAAGGATTAATCTCCAAAATTTATAAGCAGCTCATGCAGCTCAATAATAAAAAAAAACCCAATCCAAAAATGGGCAGAAGATATTTCTAAATAGACATTTCTAAATAGATATTTCTACAAAAAAGATATACAGACTGCCAACAAACACATGAAAGAATGCTCAACATGATTAATCATTAGAGAAATGCAAATCAAAACTACAATGAGATATCATCTCACAGCAGTCAAAATGGCCATCATCAAAAAATCTAGGAACAATAAATGCTGGAGAAGGTGTGGAGAAAAGGCAACATTCCTGCACTGCTGGCGGGAATGTGAATTGGTAAAGCCACTATGGAGAACAGTATGGAGGTTCCTTAAAAAACTACAAATAGAACTACCATATGACCCAGAAATCCCACTACTGGGCATATACCCTGAGAAAACCATAATTCAAAAAGAGTCATGTACCAAAATGTTCATTGCAGCTCTATTTGCAATAGCCCAGAGATGGAAACAACCTACATGTCCATCATCGGATGAATGGATAAAGAAGATGTGGCACATATATACAATGAAATATTACTCAGCCATAAAAAGAAACGAAATTGAGCTATTTGTAATGAGGTGGATGGACCTAGAGTCTGTCACACAGAGTGAAGTAAGTCAGAAAGAGAAAGACAAATACCATATGCTAACACATATATATGGAATTTAAGAAAAAAATTGTCATGAAGAACCTTGGGGTAAGACAGGAATAAAGACACAGACCTACTAGAGAATGTACTTGAAGATATGGGGAGGGGGAAGGGTAAGCTGTGACAAAGCGAGAGAGTGGCATGGACATATATACACTACCAAACATAAAATAGATAGCTAGTGGGAAGTAGCTGCATAGCACAGGGAGATCAGCTCGGTGCTTTGTGACCACCTAGAGGGATGGGATAGGGAGGGTGGGAGGGAGGGAGATGCAAGAGGGAAGAGATATGGGAACATACGTATATGCATAACTGATTCACTTTGTTATAAAGCAGAAACTAACACACCATTGTAAAGCAATTATACTCCAATAAAGATGTAAAAAATAAATAAATAAATAAGAACAAAAAAAACTCCAAGGACTTTAGGTAATAGAGACTATACAGAGAGTATATAGACATTTAAGAAAAGGAAGCAAACTGAAAACCTAAAAAGAACTTTCAGAAATGATAAATACTTGAAATTAAAAATTTAATGTAGTGAGTAAATAGTACATAGAATTGAAGAGAGAATGAATAAACTATAGAAACAAAACAGGAAATTACCCTGAGTGTAGTAGCAACGAGACGCTGAATGAGAGACTTCCCTGGTGGCACAGTGGTTAAGAATCCGCCTGGCAGTGCAGGTGACATGGGTTCAAGCCCTGGTCCGGGAAGATCCCACATGCTGCAGAGCAAGTAAGCCCGTGTGCCACAGCTACTAAGCCTGCACTCCACAAGCCACAACTACTGAAGCCTGCATGCCTAGAGCCTGTGCTCCACAACAAGAGAAGCCACCACAATGAGAAGCCTACACAGCGCAACAAAGAGTATCCCCCATTCGCCGCAACTAAAGAAAGCCTGCGCACAGCAACAAAGACCCAATGCAGCCATAAATAAATACATAAATAAATAAATAAAGTTGAATGAGAACATTCAGTATATGTCTTGTAGAAGTTCTAGAGAATATAGGAGCAAAACAGTATTGAAAGTGATAATGACTAGAAATGATTAATGAAAGGCATGAATCTTCAAATTTAGGAAATACAGTGAACCAAGGATAAATAAAAATAATACTGCAAGACAACAAATACAAAGAGAAAAGTTTTTAAAGCAACAAGAAAAAAAGATTACCTACAAAAGAATAAAATGATGGTAGAACTCCATGGCGGCCTTATAAACAGAAATAATAAAATTGTTTCAAAATGATAAAAGAAAGTCATCTAGAATTTGGTCTCTAGTTAAATTATTCAAGAATCAAAGTAAACTAAAGACTTTTTCAGTCAAAGACTTGGGAGACTTCAGGATAAGAGACCCTTGTTGAAAAGTCTACTGAAATATGTCCTACACAAATAAATAAAATTGAATACAAATGAAAAAGTAATATATAAGAGAGATTAGTTTGCAAGAAGGTTGGTAAAGATTCTGGTAAATCTAGCCTGCCCCTGCCCCCTCCCGTGGCCACACTGCAAGGGTGCGGTCCTGGTGAGCAAGGTACAGTCTGGTGCCTGCTATCCTTCTCCCTCTCCTGCCATCCATTGCCTCAACTTCCCTCCACCGACCGGCACGCAGAGCCCAGGTCTGTGGTCATGTGCGTGGCGGCAGGCAAGCGTGATGAGGCGGGCAGTGCTGCAGCTTTGTATGCTGAGTAAAGGGCTCCTTGCTCCCATCAGAGAACTGACTCAAGGATCTCAGAATCCCAAGAAACAGAGAGGCTTCCACATTCATGAAATTCCAGATAAGTTGCAGGAGATAGTAGGAGCATCCACAAACTGGAGAGACCACGTGAAAGCAATGGAGGAAAGAAAATTACTTAATAGTTTTTTTGGCTAAGTCACAGAAAGGACTGCCACCTAAGGAGAATGAAAGACAGTTACATTGAAGTTCTCTTACCTTTGGGCAGTCAGCCTGAATTACAAGAGAAATATTTGACTGTTCAAAACACTGTAAGGTTTGGCAGGATTCTTGAGGATCTTGACAGCTTAGGAGTACTTATTTGCTACATGCACAACAAAAATCATTCAGCTAAGATGTCTCCTTTATCAATAGTTACAGCCCTGGTGGACAGGATTGATATGTGTAAGAAGAGCTTAATTACGCCCAGAACAGGACATCAAGTTCAGTGGCCATGTTAGTTGGGTTGGGAAGACGTCCATGGAAGTGAGGATGCGTATGTTCCAGTTACACCACAGTGAATTTTCCCGTTTTGGATGTGACATTTGTAATGGTGGCCCGTGATTCTGAAAACAAAGGGTGGGCATTTGTAAATCCACTCACCCTTGAAAGCCCAGAGGAAGAAGAGCTCTTTAGACAAGGAGAATTGAACAAGGGGAGAAGGGTCACCTTCAACTCCATGTCATTACTGAAAATGGCTCCCACTGCTGAGGAGAGGACAACCATATATGAGATGTTTCTTAACATGCTGGATCCAAAGACTATAAGTTTTTGAAGTTGGGTTTTGCCTCCTAATGCAGTATGGATGGAGAAACCTTTAGAGAGAGTCATCAAGGAAAAAAAGAGAGAGGGCCCAAATCAATAAAATCACAAATGAAAAAGAAGTTACAACTGACACCACAGAAATACAAAGGATCATGGGACTTACCTGGTGGTTCAGTGGGTAAGACTCCATGCTCCCAATGCAGGGGGCCTGGGTTTGATCCCTGGTCTGGGAATTAGATCCCGCATGCATGCCACAACTAAGAGTCCGCGTGCTGCAACTAAGATGTCTGAATGCCGCAAATAAGAAGCCCTCGTGGTGCAGCTATGAGCCTGCATGCCACAACTAAAAGATCCCGCATGCCACAACTAAAGATCCCACGTGCAGCAACTAAGATCCCAAGTGCCACAACTAAGACTTTTCACAGCCAAAAAAAAAAAAAAAAAGAAGTACAAAGGATCATAAGAGACTACTACAAGCAACTATACACCAATAAAATGGACAGCCTAGGAGAAATGGACAAATTCTTAGAAAGGACAACCTTTCAAGACTGAACCAGCAAGAAATAGAAAATATGAACAGACCAATGACAAGTACTGAAATTGAAACTGTGATTAAAAATCTTCCATCAAACAAAAGTCCAGGACTAGATGGCTTCACAGGTGAATTCTATCAAACATTTAGAGGACAGTTAACATCTACCCTTCTGAAACTCTTCCAAAAAGTTGCAGAAGAAGGAACACTCCCAAGCTCATTCTATGAGGCCACCATCACCCTGGTACCAAAACCACACAAAGATAACACAAAAAAAAGAAAATTAAAGACCTATATCACTGATGAACATAGACACAAAAATTCTCAACAAAATAATAGCAAACTGAATCCAACAACACATTAAGAGGATCATACAACATGATCAAGTGGGATTTATCCCAGAGATGCAAGGATTCTTCAATTTATGCAGATCAGTCAATGTGATACACATATTAATAAATTGAATAATAAAAACCATATGATTATCTCAACAGATGAAGAAAAAGCGCTCAACAAAATTCAACACCCATTTATGATAAAAAAAAAAAAACTCTCCAGTAAGTGGGCATAGAGGGAAACTTCCTCAATATAATAAAGGCAATATATGACAAACCTACAGCAAACATCATTCTCAATGGTGAAAAATTGAAAGCATTTCCTCTAAGATCAGGAAGAAGACAAGGATGTCCACTCTCACCACTATTATTCAACATACTCTTGGAAGTCCTAGCCATGGCAAGCAGAGAAGAAAAAGAAATAAAAGGAATCCAAATTGGAAAAGAAGAAGTAAAACTGTCACTATTTGCAGATGACATGATACTATGCATAGCAAATCTTAAAGATGCTGCCAGAAAACTACTAGAGCTCATAAATGAATTTGGTAAAGTTACAGGATACAAAATTAATACACAGAAATCTCTTAACACATTAAAAGAAACACTCCCAAGCTCATTCTATGAGGCCACCATCACCCTGATACCAAAAACAGACAAAGATATCACACACAAAAAAATTAAAGGACAATATCACTGATGAACAGAGACGTAAAAATCCTCAACAAAATAATAGCAAACCAAAAGATTAGAAAGAGAAATTCCAGAAACAATCTCATTTACCATTGCATCAAAAAGAATAAGATACCAAAAAAAAGAGAATAAAATACCAAGGAATAAACCTACCTAAGGAGGCAAACGACCTGTACTCAGAAAACTATAAGATACTGATGAAAGAAATAAAAGATGACACAACCAGATGGAGAGATATACCATACTCTTGGATTGGAAGAATCAATATTGTGAAAATGACTATACTAGCCAAAGCAATCTACAGATTCCATGCAATCCCTATCAAATTACCAATGGTATTTTTCACATAATTAGAACAATAATTTTACAATTTGTATGGAAACACAAAAGACCATGAATAGCCAAAGCAATCTTGAGAAAGAAAAATGGAGCTGGAAGAATCAGGCTCCCTGACTTCAGACTATACTACAAAGCTACATTCATCAAAGCAGTTGGTACTGACACAAAAACAGAAATATGGATCAGTGGAACAGGATAGAAAGTCCAGAGATAAACCCATGCACCTATGGTTACCTAATCTATGACAAAGGAGGCAACAAAGTACACTGTAGAAAAGACAGTCTCTTCAATAAGTGGTGCTGGGAAAATTGGACAGCTACATGTAAAAGAATGAAATTAGAATGCTCCTTAACACCACACACAAAAATAAACTCAAAATGGATTAAAGACCTAAATGTAAGATCAGACACCATCAAACTCTTAGAGCAAAACATAGGAAGAACACTCTTTGACATAAATTGCAGCAAGATCTTTTTTGATACACCTCCTAGAGTAATACAAATAAAAACAAAAATAAACAAATGGGACCTACATAACATTAAAATCTTTTGAACAGCAAAGGAAACCATAAACAAAACAAAAAGACAACCCTCAGAATGGGAGAAAATATTTGCAAACATAGCAACTGACAAGGAATTAATCTCCAAAATATACTAACAGCTCATGCAGCTCAATATCAAAAAAAGAAACAACTGAACAATAAATGGGTGTAAGATCTAAATACACATTTCTCCAAAGAAGACATACATATGGCCTAAAAGCACATGAGAAAGATGCTCAAAATCACTATTAGAGAAATCAAAACTACAATGAGGTATCACCTCACACTGGTCAGATGGCCATCATCAAAATATCTACAAACAATAAATGGTGGAGAGGATGTGGAGAAAAGGGAACCCTCATACACTGTTGGTAGGAATGTTAATTGGTACAGCCACTATGGAGAACAGTATGGAGGTTCCTTTAAAAACTAAAAATAAAGCTACTGTATGATCCAGCAATCCCATTCCTGGGCATATATCTGGAGAAAGCCATAATTTGAAAAGACACATGCACCCCATTGCTCATTGCAGCACTATTTACAATAACCAGGACGTGGAAGCAACTTAAATGTCCATCAACAGAGAAATGGATAAAGATGTGGTACACATATACAATGGAATATTACTCAGTCATAAAAAAGAATGAAATAATGCCATTTGCAGCAGCATGGATGGACCTAGAGATTGTCATAATAAGTGAAGTCAGACAGAAAGACAAATATCATATGATATCGCTTATATGTGGAAACTAAAAAAAGGGTACAAATGAACTTATCTACAAAAAAAATAGAATTACAGATGTAGAAAACAAACTTATGGTTACCGGGGGGTAAGGAGAGGGGCATAAATTGGGAGTTTGGGATTGACATATACACACTACTATATATAAAATAGATAACTAATAAGGACCTACTGTATGTATAGCACAGGGAACTCTACTCAATACTCTGTAATGACCTATATGGGCAAAGAAGCTTAAAAAAAGGGTCTATATATATATATGTATAACTGATTCACTTTGCTGTACAGCAGAAACTAACACAACAATCAACTTACTCCAATAAAAATTTTTTAATAAATAAAATAAATAGCATTAAAAAAAGAAAATCCTAAGATCCCATCAAAGAACTACTAGAACTCATCAATGAATTCGGTAAAGTTGCAGGATACAAAATTAATATACAGAACCTACTGCATTTCTGTACACTAACAACAAACTATCAGAAAGAGAAATTAACACAAAAACAGACACATGGATCAGTGGAACAGAATAGAGAGCCCAGAAATGAACCCACATTTACATGGTCAATTAATCTATGACAAGGAGACAAGAATACACAATGGGGAAAAGACAGCCTCTTAGAGAAATGGTGTTGGAAAAGTGGATAGCTACATGCAAAAAAATCAGACTAGATTACTCTCTCACAACATGCACAAGAATGAATTCAAATGGATTAAAGATGTTAAGTTTCTGAAACCAGAAAACTTCTAGAAGAAAACATAGGCAGTATGCTCTTTGACATTGGTCTTAGTAAAATTTTTTTGCATATATCTCCTCAGGCAAGGGAAACAAAAGCAAAAATAAACAAATGGGACTACATCAAACTAAAAAGCTTTTGGACAGTGAAGCAAGCTATCAACAAAACAAAAAGGCTGCCTACTAAATGAGAGAAGATATTTGCAAATGATATATCAGATAAGGGGTTAATATCCAAAATAATAAGTAACCCATACAACTCAACATCCAAAAAACAAAAACCCTATTAAAAAATGGGCAGGGGCTTCCCTGGTGGCGCAGTGGTTGAGAGTCCGCCTGCCGATGCAGGGGACACGGGTTCGTGCCCTGGTCTGGGAAGATCCCACATGCTGCAGAGTGGCTGGGCCTGTGAGCCATGGCCACTGAGCCTGCGTGTTGGAGCCTGTGCTCCACAACGGGAGAGGCCACAACAGTGAGAGGCCCGCATACCGCAAAAAATAAATAAATTAAAATAAAATAAAATAAAAAATGGGCAGAGGAGCTGAATCGAATTTTTTCCAAGGAAGACACACAGATGGCCAACAGGTACATGAAAAAATGCTCAATATCACTAGTCATCAGAGAAATGGACATCAAAACCACAATGAGACATCACTTCACACCTGTTAGAATGGCTATTATTAAAAAAAATAAAGTGTTGGTGAGAATGTGAAGAAAAGGGAACCCTAGTACACTGTTGGTGGAAATGTAAGTTGGTGCAGCCACTATGGAAAACACTATGAAAATTCCTCCAAAAATTAAAAATAGAACTACCATATGATCCAGCAATTCCACTCCTGGGCATATATCCAAAGAAAACCAAAACACTAATTTGAAAAAATACATACACCCTTATGTTCATTGCAGCATTATTTATAATAGCCAAGATATGGAAGCAACCCAAGTGCCCATCAATAGATTAATGGATAGAGAAGATGTGTGGCATATATACACAATCGAATACTAGTCAGCCATAAAAAAAAAAAAGAATGAAATCTTGCCATTTGTGACAACATGGTTGGACCTAGCGGGTAGTATGCTAAGTGAAATAAGTCAGCCCGCGAAAGACAAATACTACACAATTTCACTTATATGTGGAATATGAAAAATAAAACAAATGAACAAACAAAACAGAAACAGAGTTATAGCTACAGAGAGCAAACAAGTAGTTTCCAGAAGAGAGAGGCATAGGCGAAGGAAAAATAGACGTGAGGGAAATTAAGAGGTACAAACTTTCAGTTGCAAACAAATGAGTCACAAGGATGAAATCTGTTCAGTTGCAAACAAATGAGTCACAAGGGGAATATAGTCAATAACTATATAATATCTTTGTGTAGTGATATAGCATAACTAGACTTACTGTAATCATTTTGAAATGTATAGAACTATCAAATCACTCTGTTGTGTGACAAGAACTAACAGATTGTTTTAAGTCAATTATACTTGAAAAACAAACAAACAAACTCATAGAAAAAGAAACCAGATTTGTAGTTACCAGAGGCGGGGGGGGTGGGTGAAGGAGGAATTGGAGAAAGGTGGTCAAAAGGTACAAACTTCCAGTTATATGATAAATAAGTACCAGGGATGAAATGTACAACATAAATATAATTAACACTGTTGTATGTCATATATGAAAGTTGTTATGAATAAATCCTAGGAGTTCTCATCACAAGGAAAACTTTTCTTCTATTTCTTTAATTTTGTATTTAAATGAGATGATGGATGTTCATTAAACTTACTGTGATAATTTCATGATTAAATAATTATGCTGTACATCTTATACAGTGCTGTATGTCAATTATATCTCAATAAAACTGGAAGAAAACAAAAGAAAAGAAAGAAAAGGACAGAAAAAGAACAAATAATATCATCCAAAAGAAAGCTGGAATAGTTTTTTCAATATCAAACTAGACAAGACTTTAAGTGAAAAGGTATGGCTAAGTATAAAAGATTCCCCTACCATGATAAAAGGAATAATTCACTACAAAGATATAAAATTGCACACATAGCTTCAAATTATGACAATTACTGGAAAATTTTGGCAAAATCACAGTCTTTTTTTATCATATATCTTTCAGTTATTAATCTTGTTAAAGCAAACTAAAACTTATTAAGAGTATATATTCAAACAACACAATTAATGCATTATATTTAATGGACATATGGAACCCTGAACCTAATTTAAAAATTCTTTTCAAGCACACACAAAACTATGACACAAAGTGAGTATCAACACGTACCAAGAATAGATAACATTTGGACCATATTTTCTGATAAGAATGCAGTTAAGTTAGAAATTAGTAACAAAAAGATGACTAAATAAAATTATGGTTGGAATTTTTCAAATGCACCTCTAAATAACATGTTGATGGAAACTCAAAGAAAGTATAAGAAGGGAAATAAAGACCAGAAATTAATGAAATAGAACACAACGGAATAAAGAATCAACAAAACCACAAGCTTGTTCTTTCAGATAACAAAATAGATAAACTTTGGCAAGACTGACCAAGAAAAAACAGATTAGACACAGATAATATTAACAATAAACAAAGGGAGAACTGAGAATTCAATAGAGATATTAAAATGTCAAGAGTATAATGTGAGCAATTTTCTGCCAATAAATTTGAAAATGTAAAAAGTTGGAAGTTTTCAATATAATTTTTTAAACCATGCTAAAGTAAAACAAAGCTTTTATAAGATAGAATAGGTAAGTGTCTTCATGATCTTTGGGTAGAGCAATTTGTGGTATTTTCACACAGTGTAATACTATACAGCAATGAGAAGGAACAAACTACAATACATGCAACAATATGAATGAATGTTGCATAATTTTGAGTAAAAGAAGCCAGGCACAAAAGAGTACACACAGTATGATTCCATTTCTATAAAGCACAAGAGCTGGCAAAACGTATTCTGTCAGCAGCCAGTGGTCTCCTGGACTAGAAGGGGGCACAAGGGCAGTTAGGGTGCTGGTAATATTCTACTTGAACTGTTTTCTGGTTACATGGGCAGGTTACCTTTACGAAAATTTATTGAGTTTTACATTCATGGCTTGCATTCTTCTATATGTATGTTTTATCTCAATAAAAAGTTTATTTTTTCAAAAATGAAGAAACAGAAACTCCTGAAATAGCCTCATCCTGGCTAAAGCAAATTGAGCAAATATTTTAAAATCCACCCACCAAGAATAAAAATTTCAGGACCAGATAGGTTTTTTGTTTAATTCTACCAGCCTTTCAAAAAACAAGTTATTTTTATCTTCTGCAGACTGTGCCAAAGAATAGAAAAGAATGGCCGGCTTATTTTATGAGGCTAGAAACAGGCTGATCCTCAAGACAAAAACAGAAAAGAACAGTATGAGAAAGTTACATGTTAGTTTCTCGACTGTGAAAATAGATATAAAAAATGTGAAAACATTTTTAGCAAAGAAAAAAGAAATTAAGTGTTTTATGTTAATAGATTAAAGGAGAGATTCAGGTCAGTTATCTTCAAAATGTGATCTGGGAGAACACACACACACACGTATATATAGTTTCATGTGTTAGCACATGACAATGCATTATACAAAGTTGTAGGAGCAGAATGCTGGAAACAACCTAACTGTCCAGCAACAGGAGAAATGATAAATAAATAGACACAACGAATTAGTAAATGCAGTAAATGTACGCACTAAAGCTAATATATCAGTATGGATTAATATCATAAAAATAATGCTGAGGAAAAAAGTTACAGAAGGATATGTACAGTTAATGATACTAGATTTATAAAACACGCAAAACACACTATATCACACATGTGTGATAGAAGTATGAAAGTATAGTATAGACACATACGAAAGAATGCATGGGTATAATTCCCTCCAAATTCAGGACAGAGAAGGGGGGGAGTGGGGTTGTTAAAGATACACAGGGGCTTGATTTTTTCTACAATATTCTATTCTTAACATCTGTGTGCACACTTACTGTATTCTGTTTTCTGTGCCTGAAATATTTCATAATTTTAAAAAGTTTTTCTAGAAACCAATCATCTGAAATGGGTTGAAGGAGGTTAAACATTGTTGGTGTATGATCACTATTTTCTAATATTTGAACGGTCATCATGTATAAGAAAGAAGAATGTGTTCTGTTTAACTAACACATATGTACAAGCATTTGTTAACCAAAAAGCCACGCACATATTACTATTACTACCTCAGAGGACAGAATTAGGACAAATGGAAGGAGTTACAAGGACGAAGGTAGATTTGTGCCCCATACAGAGAGACAAGTTAACAGTCAGAGGCAGCGTAACATGGCAGTGTGAGCAGGACTGTTTGGAGCCAGCCCGCCTGGCTTCAGGTCCTGGCTCTGCCCTTTGTAGGCAGTAGATTGGAGCAGATTATTTAACCTCTGTTCCTGTTTCCCATTCTGTAAGATGGGGATAATAATAGTGCCTACACTTCACAGGGCTACATAAGGATTAAATGATTGATTATTCATAAAGTGCTTGGAAGAGTGCTTGGTACATAGCAAGCACTATATGTTTGTAAAATAAATCAAACAAATCTGGCAGATAAAGAGCCTTCCTTATAAAGCAGGAAGCTCTTTAAGGGCTTATTCAAAAGCTGGATAAATCTCTGTTAAGGGTGGTGTGGAGGTAATCCTTCTCTTCTGGTCTGAGTACTGCTCAAACTTCCATATGCATTCAAATCACATGGGGATCTTGATAAAATGCAAGTTTCTAGTCAGTAAATGTGGGGTGGAACCTGAGATTCCTTATTTCTAACAGGTGTCTCCTGGGGACGACACCTTGAGTAACCGAGCTATGGCTGGCCTTTCCCTATGACCATACATCGTAGTTTCTAAGATGCTTAGTTCTTCTTTCTGATCAATCATCAATTTGCAGCAAATCCTAGATATATTTCTCTTTCAAAACCAATTTTTACCCTTCAATTAACAAATAATTTAAACACTAAAAGGATTAAGAATTTATAGGAAGCTTGGGTGACTCTTTTTATCTAACTGTAGATAATTACCACGTAATTTTTTATAAATTCTGCTTTTGGATTTTTTTTTGAAGCAGAAACACTTATAATGAGATGTTTAAACAGTAAAATATGGGGGGGGGCATATCATTTTGGAATGCACATTAGAGTTTATTATGATAGGGAAGAGGATGTCACTCTAGATTTCCAAATTGGCGAGTGAGACAAGGAAAATCATATTTAAGGGCAGGATAAATTAGAAAGGAGAATGTGAAGGTTTGAAGTAAAAAGGAAAAAGTAAAGAAGGATTTTTTTTGAAGTATGGTTCTGAGAGATGTTAAAGAGAAAGACCAGTGGGATCAACATTTTATATTAATTCAGTGATAAGCCCAAAAGGGAAATTAGACTTCAGTACACTGGAGGGCTCTGGTGAATCATACTGGGCTCCAGTGGGAGCCCCGCCCATCTGACATTGGACACAACTGGACCTCCAGGTTCAACTGAAATCTGAATGTTCTGAAGCAGATCTTTAACACTGTGATCCAGAACAGAAACCCAGAAAATGTCCTGTTGCTTGGGGTGGTTGATGTTGTGGGAAGTTCTAGATGATTTGGTCTGAATTATACTCCATGCTTTCTTTCCGTCAGGGAATCCTCAATGATGACAGTTGATTTAGAGCCAAAGGGAACCCCCAGAGTTTCCTTAGGACTGACGCACACAGGTAGTGAGTCTATGACTACCGTGTACCTAGGGTTTGGGGCTTTCACCATAGAGGGGCTCATGATTATTCAACATAATGCTACTGGAACTGACTTCTGCTGCCCCCAGAGCACAGCTCACAAATGTCCCTAGATCTGAAATAGCCTGTCTCTACTATTGTTATAGTATTATTTATTAGTATAAATACTAATAAATAAATACTCTGTAGTATTATAGAGTAGAGGGACAGTGGGGAGGCAGCATAGAGGACATTGTATTCTTTGATGTATTCTTTCACTGCTCTACTGTTCAAGGTCAAAGCAGGGAGTTTCCAGGCTCTATATTTTGTTTTAAAAAGGGCAGTATAGGAGAAGTCAGGGAGAGATAGAAGTAGTAGTCATTCAAACAGATAATTCTACAGTTTTCTTTAAACCTGTGTTACTTTAAATAGTTTCAGTATTTTACTCACCACCACTGCACAGAGGTTATATTTAGGATGTTTCCGAAAAATTGGACAAATGTAAGGAGTAAGGTCCAAGTTAGTGAGCGGGTAATGAATATCTGTCCTCAGTTTCCTTTTCATTGTACCCAGAATGTCAAACCTGCAGAGATATAATAAATGTGTAAAATAGAAAGTAAGTTTGTGAACCACTCATGAATGAAGTCCACATACCTTCACAAGTTCTAAGTATAGTTAAAAGTAATTTCTTGGAAAGATTATTTGGTGTAGACTTATACATAAATTATTTTTTTCTTATCTATATATATTTGAATCTCCACAGCCAAAACTGAGGCTGAAGTGGGCTAAGAGCCTGAGTCAGGGAGTGAGACAGGGTAGAGTCAATCCAGCGGGAGAAAAAGAAAGGGATAAAGCCAAGCTCAGCATCAGGGGGAGTAGAAATCACATTGATAACTTCCAGAAGTCTTCCCTCCATCTGATGCTGTTCACTCTAACCAAACTGACTCAGCTTTTCCTTATGTTGATTTCAGCACACACTGTCTTCGCAGTGTCCTGTTTTGCAACTTGGAGGTTTTAATATATCTTTAATAAGATAAAATTTTGTGAAAATCTTGTCACATTCTCTATGTGTTATACAGATCAGCAATTCCCAAATCTGAGTTCATATCAGAATCACCCCAGAGCTTTTTAAAGAATAAATTATGTTCATTTTGGAAAAACAGCTGGTTTAGGTCAGGGGAAGGGAAATTACTGGGTGAGGCTGAGATATTCTTGTGCCAGAAAGCAAGAAATCTTGTTTGCAAAAACTAAGGGACTATCATATCATATGACCCAGCAATCCCATGCCTAGGTATCATCTCAGAAGAAACAAAGACTTATATCCACACAGAAACCTATACGCAAAATTTATAGCAGCTGTATTCATATCTGCCCCAAACTGGAAACAACTCAAATGTTCATCAACTAGTGAATGGATCAACAATTTTGGTACATTCATAAAAGGGTATACTACACAGCAATCAAAAGGAAGGAACCATGACTACATTCCACAACATGGGTTAATCTCATTGTGCTAAGTGAAAGAAGCCAAACTCAAAAGGCCATATCTGGTATAACATACGACATTCAGGAAAAGGCAATAAACATGGAAATCAGATCAGAAGTTTCTAGGGGCTGAGGGTGGGAGAAGGAATTGATTATAAAGGACCATGAGAAAACTTTTTGGGGTGATGGAAAGAATCTCTGTTGGCAGTGATGGTTACATTACATTTGTCAAAATTCATAGAACTATATAAAAGAAGGATACATTTTATATATGTAAGTAAACTTAAATTAACTAATGGGGTCACAGGAGCTGGCTTGAAGGGGTTCCCACTGGCCAACTTTGAACAATTTGAGCATGGAGGAGAATGATAATAGTAATGGATATTAAACCAATTAAGTTTAAAAATATCCACGAGTCCAGAGTGATACTAGTTACAGAGGGGAAAACTACTATACCTTTAAATGGTGAGATCGTATAGTCACCACCTTAATTAACTAAGTGATCAAATTAACATTACCAGTAGTGGGACAAACTTTTATTATCTGCCTCCTGATGTAATGTAATGACAAGTCCATAACATCAGCTATGGCAAATTCTTGCTAAAAAAAAAAAAAAGTTTAGCCTAAATCTAACTATGGGGAAACAATTAGACAAATCCAGGATGGGTGACATAATCTAAACAAACTCAAAATGAGAAAAAATTGTTTAAATATGAAAAAAGAGGGAAGGAGTCTTCTAGATTAAAAGAGACTAAAGAGACAGCCAAATGCAATGTATGACCCTTGACTGGATGCTAGATTGGAAGAAAAGTTATGAAAGATATTTGGGGGATGGGGGAATTTAGATATGGACTGTATCTTGGGTGATATAAAATTATTGTTAAATTTCTTGGGCTATATGATAATGGTGTGATTATGTAGGAGAATGTCCTATTCTCAGGTGATACCTGCTGAAGTATTTAAGCATGAAATGCCATGGTGTTTGCATCTTACTTTAGACGGTTCAGCTAATAAAGTGGAAGGGAGGGCTGGAGGGAGAAACAGACAGACAGGAAGAACAAAAGGAAATGTGGCAAAGTGGCCCCAACTAATGAAGATTCTAGGGTATATGGGTATTCATTATATACCTTTTCAAATTTTCTGTAGATTTGTAACTTTTAAAAATAAAAACTGGGACTTCCCTGGTGGCACAGTGGTTAAGAATCTGCCCGCCAATGCAGGGGACACGGGTTCGAGCCCTGGCCCGGGAATATGCCACAGAGCAAGTAAGCCCACGCTCCACATCTACTGAGCCTGTGCTCTAGAGCCCGCGAGCCACAACTACCGAAGCCCGTGTGCCCTAGAGCCCGTGCTCGGCAGCAAGAGAAGCCACCACAATAAGCCTGCACACCGCAACCCATGCTCCACAACTAGAGAAAGCCCACACAGCAACTAAGACCCAATGCAGCCAAAAATAAATTAAAAAATAGGGCTTCCCTGGTGGCGCAGTGGTTGAGAGTCCGCCTGCCGATGCGGGGGACACGAGTTCGTGCCCCGATCCGGGAAGATCCCACATGCCGCGGAGCGGCTGGGCCCGTGAGCCATGGCCGCTGAGCCTGCGCGTCTGGAGCCTGTGCTCCGCAACGGGAGAGGCCACAACAGTGAGAGGCCTGCGGACCGCAAAAACAAAAACAAAAACAAAAAAAATAAAAATAATAACTGAGCGCGGTGGGGAGGGTGTTAAAATTTTAAATAGTGATTCTTAGATTCCACCTCAGACCTGTGCGAACAGAATCCCCAAGGGTGGACTAGGGAATTTATTTATTTATTTTATAACATCTTTATAGGAAATTTATTTTTTAAAAGCACTCAAAGTGAGTGCCAAATGTCCATCGACAGTTGAATAGACAAACAAAATATGATGTACATACATACGATAGAGTATTATTCAGCTATAAAAAGGAATGAACTTCTGGTACACGTCACAACAAGGATGAACCTTGGAAACATGCTAAGTGAAATAGGCCAGCAAAAAAGACAAATGGTGTGTGACTACACTTATATGAAGCATCAGAACAGGCAAATTTATAGACACAGAAAGTAGACTGGAGGTTACCAGGGGCTGGGAGGGAAGAGGAATGGGGAGTTATTGCTTAATGGTTCCAGAGTTTCTGTTGAGGGTGATGAAAAAGTTTTGGAAAATCGATGCACAATATTGTGAATGTAATTAATGCCAGTGAAATTATATACTTAAAGTGGCAAGTTTTGTTACATATATTTTACCACAGATTTTAAAAAATTAATGTAATGTACTCAACACCATTGAATTGTACACTTAAATAGGTGAATTGCATGGTATGTGAATTATATCATGATAAAGCTGTTCAAAAAATCTTCTCACAAAATGTTAAAATCCATACCTTTTTAAGTGAAAGACAATTATTTTTGGTGCTTTAGAAATATTGGCCTTCACAGCTGTTTCTTGCTTGGTTTCGCAAAAGGAACAGTAAATTTGGTTGTCCCAGGCCAGTGTGTCTTGTTGAAAGAAACACTGGAGACAGTCCTGTTGAGGGAAGAAGCATTTAGTGACGAAACTGAATCCACTTCAACCTGGGGTCCTGTCTATATTAGAACTCTGAAAGAGCTGCAGAAATGTAATTCTCTGTGCTTTTCTCCAAGTCCAAGAGATGCCAGCGCCGCAAGCTGCAGCTTGGATATAGTCCACCTGGCAAAGGAGGTGCTGCCTTCTCACTGAGTTATTGAAATAGATCCAAATGTCCATCTCATTTCTAATCTCTGAATCAGCATTTTAACATTTCTGGTTTGTTTCAGAATAATACCAACTATGCAATTTCCACTAACCAAGTCAGGCAGCTGCTTTAAGTTATTCATCTCATCAGAAAAATGATCTGGGGACTGAAAAATGACCGTATCCCTGTATTTGGGGGTGGCCCATAATAAAGACAGCAGAACAGAGAGAATTAGATCTCATGCCCACAGGAGACATCCTCAACCAGCCAGGCTCCCCGCTCTGCAAACCATTAACCTAAAGAGGAGGACGAGCACAGATTGCCAGCACCTCACTTAGAGGCTTTGGAATTCATCTTCAGGTGTGTTTAGCAGTTTGATCTGAGAACAAAGCCCAGTTCTGAATAAGTAGTAGGATTATTTTCTCTAACTCTGGTATTTCAAGACTTTTAGCAATTTAAGAAGAAAAATATAAATGTGTGTTTTCCTGCAAGGAAACTTATTGCTCCCTCCCTCCTCACAGTTCCCTGGCTTTTACTGCCACCTTCCACCCACCCCTGCCCCCGACTCCCACCACTCCTCCGCTTACAGATTAACTTTTGGTATTATGGTAAAGAAAACTCGAGAGGTAAACTAAGGCACTATTCCATTCTATCTTCTCCCCAGATGCCTCAGCTTTTGTCCAAAACATAAGAGCTCAAGAATAAGAGTCAAAGTCATTTCCTAATATGTACCTACAGACCTCTGGGATGAGAAAGGGCCATAAAATTTTTATATGTATAAATTCCCTATATGCGCCAAGCCATCTCAATAGACTGAATAAAGCCCACCCATCTTTCCAGTTTTACAGTGAGGCTCTTTCACTGAGCACATTTAGAGATACATCTGAATTCATAACTTTTGTAACTGTATTGTAACTTTTGGCTGTATGTCACTTTTCTACAAAACGTTCTCATCACGGGTTTCCAATTTTTTTAAGTTATAAAGTAGCTCCCCTCATACTAGAAAATGTAGGAAACAGCCTTGGGAAAACCCAGGGATGGGGTAGAGAAAGACAAAAGAAGTCTCATGGAGTAAGAATCCCTACCTGAAGAGAGCACTCGTATTTGGATGGAATGGGGAGGGAGAGGACGGTGAAGACTTCATTCTTGTAGGTACAGTTCTCACACTTTAAACATATGATGCTATAATTGAGCTGCCCTTCAAACAGCCGGGTGATGATGGAGGACTCGTTGGCAATCATCTTCCTGCAGGATCTCGGAATAGATCTTTTTTCATATGATCTTCTTCGGTGGTACTGAACAAAGGAACAAATTCACCCCAAATCAACTACTGGTTCTCAAAATATTTTCAATAGAATGACCTGATTTTTCTAACAGAATGCTACCCCAAACCACTTAGTTTTGGATTCAGAAAATAAACAGAATAAGATCTTCTTAAGAGCATATAATATGTGTGATTTCTGATAATTCAGTTATTTGCCTCTTTAAGTGAACCTGAGAAACGAGGACACCCTAACCCTGGTAAAATATATATCCATGGTGCCATAAACTGACAGTAAATGATAATGTGATATAGGGTCCTGCAGGCAGTTTTTCCTGGGCAGAGGGTAAGCTGCAAACTAGCTTCTGGTCATGCAAGCTGATCTAGAGGTAAGATAAAGGAATTGGATCTCTCCTCCAGTCCCTTCAGGTTACGTTCCTTAGTCTCTTCTTTTATTGTTAGAAAAGAATTTTTTAAAGAGCTAATCTTAAACTCCAAGGGCAGCCCAATTTCACTAGCCTTGTAGCCTGATTTGAATCTAGCTGATGCTCAGGAACAGTATTTCCGGGAGCGTACCCTGACTGGTGATTCTACAGCCTCAGCAGAATATACATTCTGAAGGTGCTTTAGCTCCACAGTCAGCTACGCTTTGGAACTGTGCACAAGGCTCCGCTTTGGCTGCTTCTTTCATCACACCCACCTGCCCGTGTCTTCCACCTGACAGTAGTTTGATGCCTCTAACCCCAAGTTTAACCTTGAGAACCAGAACGCTATTTATTTCAGACTCGCTGCAGATGAGGACCTCAGTGATTTTTACTGACCATCACCCTCCCCTCTGGCTAAAAAAAGTGCTGCTGTGAATATCTCAGTAAAAATTAAAAATGGAGCTGAGGATTGCAGATGAGAGGGATTAACAGTAATAGTTTGTGGTCTTTCATGCTAAGTGTCTCCTGGCTATGAGGTAAGCTAACAGCAGCATAAAGACACTGCATAAAATCTAGGGCATATCTTTGGAGAGTGTGGGTCTCAGATCAAGGCTGAAGGTAGTGAGTCTTATAAATAAAGGCAACCTCCTTAGTAACTGGCAATTTCATGTTTTATTAAATGTATGTCCTAATCCAGTGAAGAACTCAGGTTAGGCACATTTAGTATAAAGATGAAACTGCAGTTTACAGATCTGTCCTTTCACCTTACACCAAGCTTAATATTTCCTCGGGTTTGTAGCTACCAAGAACACTTGTTTTAAGTTGTAAATTTTATATATTATACATCATGAGGAATATATTTTTATAAAAAAATGTAATTTTCACTCTAAAAAGTAGTCAATGCAGATGTTACTGCAAAGGGAACTAGACCAGTGGTCCCCACACCTGCTGATTACTGGAAATCCCAAGTGAGTTTTCCCAGAAGACAACCCAGACATTCTAATTCAATAACACCAGAGGGCCTAAGAAGCTGTGCCATAAAATCTCCCCAGGTGATTCCGATAAACAGCTAAGTTTGGGAAATACAGGCCCATTCAAATACTAACTTGAATTTTCCCCATAGTGACCCCAGCACCTGTGCTCAGCACAGAGTAGGCAATACTGACTGAACAAATAAAAGAATGAAAAGTGAAAGTTGCTGATAGAGCTAAAGGTCTATTTCAAGGCCATTAATTCTACTTACCTTTTTCAGAGTTTCATGAAGTTCATTCAGGACATAAATCAAGAATTCCTGAGCATCTTGCTGTGTCTTTTTCATAAATGCTGGGTAAAGTTTGCCAAAAGCTGACCAAAATATTTCTGGTGAGACACAGTCAGAGTCTCCAAGCCACATGTCTGTCATCACGTAGGCAAAAGCAGTGGCAACCTCACTGCAATCCCTTGGAAGAAGGAAGGGAAATGATTCCGGCTAAGCATGTGGCATCAGACCCCAAACAAAGCTTCATTCATTTCTTGGTTGACCTTCCCATTTTACTCACCCTAGAAATGGGATCTGGGGCACTGCAGCCTCTCCTAACTGGTTTAGCCCTTCATAGGGACTCCAGAGGGTCCCTTCCCTAACCTCACCTTGGAGAGCAGGGGTGAGGACCCGGCTGCAGGGATGGCAAATTGTCTTACTTTTGAAGAGCGGTAATGTACTTTCCAGAGAGAAAGTATTCCACCAGCGGTGAGATGCTGCAGAGACACTGTAAGATGGCATTCATGTAGCATGTGTTGCCCAGGTTCTGCAGACCAGTCACGCCCTGGAAATGGGGCTGGTTCTCATCAGCCTCATTAACTGGAAAGGGGTCATAGTGATCTGTGCACGCTGTGCTGTGTTGGTGCCACATGGAAAGAAAGGACAGCATTTTGAGGAAACAAAATACGTACAAATGAAATAAGGCCGTCTCAACCTAATGACACAAAGAAGAGTCCTTCATAAGACTTCCACCAAATACATTCCCTATTAAAGACATAAGTATTCGGACTTGGAGTCTAAAATTGCATTACTTTGTTTGGGACTCTTTGAACAGTGCCTGCGGCCAAATAAGCAGAGATAAAGTTTCTTCCTTAAACCAAAGCAAGAGGACAGAAAAAATTGGCCTTTCAGAGACCTAGAATTGCTTTGCTAAAATGCTGACTTCCTCTCTAAATACCAAAGTATTTCCTTTTTTGCTGGGCAAGTAATTTAATTATTATTACCAGTAATAATAATAATAGATAGTAGTTAATAACAATAGCTATCTTGTATTGACCTGACACTATGTTAAGTACTTAACATGAACTTTCCCATTTAATTCTTTCAACAATTCTATGGGGTAGGTACAGTTATTTTTAAATCCTGTTTTACAGGTGAGATATCATGTGTAAATAAATGGTTTCGTCATTTGCCCACGGTAATATACTAAGGCATGTGCAGTGGCACACAGAGAGAAGGGATATCTATCTATCTATCTATCTATGTACCCATCATCTGTCTGTCAAGAGTTATTTGGATTTATATATCAAATATTAGGAATATATATGTGTGTGTATATACATATATATGCCATATATACATTTGAGAGCATAATATATACACATATTAAGAGAATATATACATATATTAAGAGCACATAAATATGTGTGTATGTTATATATGTATACATAATACATATATAAACACACACACATACATAGAGAGGGGGAGAGAAAGAGCATTTAGTTTAAATTTTGATGGTCACTTACCAGCTACATGATCTGGGACTCATGTCTGTTTCTCATCTATAAAACAGGAATAGTGTTACCTGCCTTATAGGATTGTTGGATTGTGAGGATTAAACAATGCAAGGAACGAGGCACAGATTACATAGTTAATGGTAACCTAAAAAAATTTCTTTAAAGAAATGACTGATCCAGGATGTCCTTAACAGTAGCTACGGAATTCGTGGGTCCATGTGGATCAACCAGACCTGCACAGAGGAGAGGGTCCTCTTCTTTCCACACAGAGCTTCCTTTTGTAATTTGGCTACTGTACCAGGCAGCCCAATATCTTCATCCTTTTAGGTTTTCTTTCCACGTAGTATCTAAAATTGGGACTCCAGGAGACAGCTACCTCATGTCAGTACCTCTACTTACAATTCTGCCAGTTTGAAAAGTGCTCGCTTTTACACGGAGGGACATTTCCCCTTTTATTTACCAATGTCACAGGAGGCCCTGGGCTGTCACTTTTTAGGAATAACTATTGGCTAGATATTAAATAACATCTTCCCATCCCTTCCCTTTGGGAGACCTCCAATGGGTCAACCCTGAGGAATCCATTCAAAATTCGGCATGTACCTCATGACCCCTTTAAGCATGGCTTCCCCGCACCCCAGCCCAGCCCAGCTAAACTTCTCTAGAAAACCGTAGTAGACAGAGGCTCACAGGACACAGTAGATACCGAAGTCATCTGCAGTGAAAGGCTGTTGTGAAGCCATTTTAGTGAAACGATGTTGGTCTTTCACTTCTATTCAGGAGCTACATCTAAACCTTTTAACTTCATTTCTCCAAGCCTGTTACTTTGGTTCTTCTTGTTTGTAATAAACAACTTACATGTTCCTTCCTACTTTCAGTAGCTGCAAACTGATTTCATCTGTACTTCAGGTACCTTCCAACTTGGATTTCCCATACATCACAATCCTTTACATTACACTTCAAAATTCTAGAATGCTGCCTGAGATACTGTTACTTGGTTGCTTTAAAACTTAAAAGATTAGATTTCAGAGAATTAACTGAACATACAACCTCTCTTCATCTTTCCAAGTTTCTCTTGTATATATATATTACAGACACACACACACACAAACACATACACAGAAGATTTGCCTCCACATCAGTGGACACTATGGCAACTCTGCCCCCTTAGGGCACTCATCCAGCTTCCCAGTGACCACACCACTCCAGGGACTTTGAGGGACTGTGTCTCACACCGGGGAAAGAGGCAGATGGCTTTTGCTGCTTCCCAAAATGCATAGCATTGGGATAGACTGGAGTATTTCCCTTCACAGTCAATCAATTATAGTGCAAAAGAGGTACACACACACACACACACACACACACACACACACACACACACCCCTAATGCCACACTGGGCAAATAAAATTATTCATCAAAGAAGAAGTTATAAATTGAGAAATAGCAAAGCACACATGAGCTCCTGAGCTCTCATTTTCTTCACAGAGAACTGTGCTTAAGAAAGCACTTCAAAAAAAAAAAAAAAAAAGAAAGCAAGCACTTCAGCCACATAGCACACGGAGATCAGCTCAGTGCTTTGTGACCACCTAGAGGGATGGGATACGGAGGCGCAAGAGGGAAGAGATATGGAAATATATGTATACATATAGCTGATTCACTTTGTTATACAGCAGAAACTAACACACCATTGTAAAGCAATTATACTCCAATAAAGACGTTAAAAAAAAAAAAGAAAGCACTTCAATAGAGAGGGACCCCCCAACCCCTGCAAAGAACCCCTACCCAATGCTCTGTCTAGATGAAAAGGGGTCAGAGAATACATGTGACCAATAGCAGTGATGGCAACCTGGTCAAGGAAGTGGCCTTGTTAGAAAGGGGGAGCCTCTGGAGTTCCGGAGCTAATACCAACATGTTCTTCCTCTGAGCTAACTTAGAATCTGTAGAGAGTAGGTAAAGAAAGAGCCATTAGGGCCAATTCATCTTTTCTCAGCTCTCCATCTAGTAAAATGAATGAGGTAACAAAAGGAAAAAACTCTTCAAAATTGTCAATGTCAGGAAAGAAAAAGGGCTGAGAATTATTTCAGATTAAAAAGAAACTAGAGAAACAAGACAAATACTCAATCCTGGGTGGGATCCTTGGTCAGGAAAAAAAAATAGTATAAAAGGACATTATTGGGACAACTGATGAAATCTGAATATGGATTATATAAGAATAGTTTTATATCTGAATTTTATAAAACTGTATTCTGTTTATTAAAGATAATGTCGTTTTTAAGAAATACACACTGAAGGATTTAGGGATAAAGGGGCATGATTTATGCAACCTGCTTTCAAATGGATCAGGAAAACACACACAGACACAGACACACATGAGGAACGGAGGGAAGAAGGAGTGATAAAGCAAATATGAAGCAGATGCAGCCCAAATGACTGCAATTGGCGAATCCGAGTGAGGGTATATTGGAGTTCTTTATCCTCTTCCTGAAATCCTTCTGTAAGTTTGAAATAATCTCAAACTAAAAAGTTTAAAAAATGAGAATGTAGTAGACATATTTGTAATTTGGATTTATCTCCAAGGTACAGTACTGGTAAGTCAAAAGGCAAGGTGCTTAAGAGTTTGCCTATAGTGTGTCCAAATGCTTATACATATACATTTAAATTTATATATTTATACTCAGGCTACACAAAGACATTAAGAATAATCACTTTTTGACACCAGGATAAGGGATCCTGGCAACTAGAGGTGCTAACTCTTGCAGCTATTTGATCTTTGCAGCCTATTTACAGAGGAGTTTCTTGAAGTCACCACAGTGGTGATTCTGGAGGACGTGAATCCTATCATCCTGCTCCTTTTGTCAGTGAAGTTCTCCCAAGACCTTCAGTTTCTCCTAATCAATATAGTCTTGCTAAAATTTCATTTTAATTTGATGCTGGGAGGTAAAAATACAATTCATATTCATATGTTGATCTTGAATCCAGGAACCTTTATAAACTTACTTAAGTCTAATTTTTATTTAGGTTCTTTGGATTATTTCCTTTCCAATTTCTTATGCTTTTTATTTTTTATCTTTTGAACTAGCTAGCACCTCTAGTAAAACATTGAATACAAGTGGGATAGTAGGTATCCATAGCTCATTCCTGAACTGAGGAAAAGCTTTGTATAATTCACCATTAAGTGTGATGCTTACTAAAGGCATAGTTGTTTTTTTTTTTTTGAGAGTTGTAACCATGAATAGATTGTGAATGTGATCAGGTTTTTCTGTATCTTTTGAGGTAATCATGAGATTCTATCTTCTTTATTCTGTTATCATGGTTAACTATTGATGATGGTCACATATTAAACCCATATTCTATTTCTCGGAGAAACCTATCTTACTTGTGATATAGCATCATTTTCATGAATTGCTGAATTCTATTTGCTAATCTTTTGTTCAAGATTTTTGTATCTATGTGCATGACTAAGATCACCCATGGATTAGTGTTCCATGCTGTGTAACAAATTACCAAAAACTTAGTGGTTTAAAACAACACCCATTTACAATATTATCTCAGTTTCTGTAGGTCGGAGTCCGGGCATGGCTTAGCTGAGATCACATATTGCATTTTGTTATCACATCTCTCTGGGATCCTTCAACCTGAAAGTTCTTATATATCTCCTTGACTTTCAAGAACTTGGCCCTTTTTTGAAGATTACTGGCCAGTTATTTTGAAGAATACTCCTTAATTTGGGTTTGTCTGATGTTTCCTCATGATCAGATTCACTTCATGCATTTGTAATACAAATATCACAGAAGTGATGCTGTGTTCTTACTGCATCATATTAGGTGCAACACAATTTGATCTGTCCCAGCACTGGCAATGTTAACTCCAATCACTCAGATAAAGTGGGGCCTTCCAGATTTCTCCAATGTAGTTACTTTTCCTTTTTGTAATCAGTATTTTGTGGGGAGGACTTAGAGACAGTGTAAATGGTCCATTCTTCATCAAACTTTCACACATTAATCAATGTTGCTTAGCTGGATTAATTATCACTATGGTGGTTGCCAAGTGGTGATTTCCTAATGCTGTTATTCCAATTACATTCATTAGCTGATCCTCTACTATAAAGAGAAGTTTTATCTTTTCCTCATTTGTTTTTTTTTAAAATTAATCATGGTGGACTCATGAATTTCTGTTTTATTCACTGGATTAGAATCTGTTATTATCATTTATTTCTGATGTATAAATTGTCTCAAGATTAGCCAGCAGGAGGCCCTTCAAGATGTTTTCTGTACCCATTTGACATGTCCCCATCATTCTTTGGGCACTTCCTTACTTTTTGGTACAGCAAGGTCTTCCAGACTTACCTTGTCTTGTCCCTGTCCCAGTCCTGAAGTCAGCCATTTCTCAAAGAGCCCTGGTTCCTGTTAGAGGAGAACAGTATTTAGAAGATCTGGGAGCTAGGTATACTCACACTATTACAGTGTCACAGCCCCCCATTACTCTCAATATGTTTCCTTATTTGATCAACCCCTATGCATGTAAATTATCTCCTGTTGCTGCCACCCCTGATCCCCACCCTATTACACTATACACAGACACCATCCTTACCCTGCTTCTCTGACACCCCACATCAAGTCACTGCTGCCCTGCAACAATATGAGACCTAACTAGACTGGTCTCAACTATGGCTTTTAGACTAAAGTGTGAAAGAACGGAGGAAGAGAGGAAGAAAGGAATCAGGCTCTCCCTGTTATTTTCTGCTTCTGATTTTGATGGTTTACTTTTTTTTTTTTTGGTCTCTTTTCTCAGATGGCTTTAAGTTCACTAAAACTGCACCAGAAACTAAGCGATATGGCTTTTTAGCCTGAGAGTGAGTGTACAAGTGTTGGGGTGGGATGAGGCTGTCAGCAATTGTAGGCAAGTCTTAGCGGACCTTCAGTGGGAACAGGCTGCAAAGACGTGTGGGAAAATAATTCTAACACACGTGGGTAGATTGCAAGTGTTCCGACAGAGGCCAGTAATGCCTACAGAGGCCACTCATACTTTGTCATGGGAAGAACCCGAAAAACATGGGTCTGTCCTGCAAATGTCTGTTGTCGTACAACTATTTGAAGTATTCTCTTATGATTGTATATCTTATCTGTGATATTGATTGTAACTTCTCTTTCATTTCTAATTTTGTTTATTTGGGCCCTCTCTCATTTTTCTTAATGAGTCTGACTAAAGGTTTATTGATTCTGCTTATTTCTTGAGTTAGGCCTGTATTGCTATAAACTTCCCTCTTAGAACTGCTTTTGCTGCTTCCCATAGATTTTCAAAATTTGTGTTTTTATTTTCATTTGTCTCAAGATATTTTCTGTTTTCCTCTTCCATTTCTTCATTGACCCATTGGGGTTTTTCTTAGTAGCAAGTTGTTAGGTCTCCATATGTTTGTTTTTCCAATCCTCTTCTTGTAATTGATTTCTAGTTTTATCCTGTTGTGGTCAAAAAGAAGCTTAACATAATTTCAGTCTTCTTAAATTTGTTAATTGTTTTATGGCCTAGCATGTGATCTACTCTGGAGAAAGTTCCATGTGTACTTGAAAAGAATGTGTATTCTGCTTTTTTGTTCTAACATGTCATTTAAGGCCAATGTTTCCTTATTGACTTTTTTTCTGGATGATCTATCCACTGATGCAAGTCAGGTGGTAAAGTCCTCTACTATTATTGTATTACTGTCAATTTCTCTCTTTATGTCAGTTAATATTTGCTTTATGTATTTAGAAGCTCCTATATTAAGTTCAGATAGGCGCACATTTACGAATTTATAGCCTCTTTTGGATTGACCACTTTATCATTATATAATGCCCTTCTTTGTCTTTTATTATAGACTTTGTTTTAAAGTCCACCTTATCTGATGAGTACTGCTACCCCAGCTTTATTCGTTTCCATTTGCATGGAACATCTTCCATCCCTTCATTTTCAGTCTGTTTTCAGCTCTGAAGTGAGCTTCTTGTAGGCAGCATACAGATGGGTCTTGTTTGGTTTTTTTAAATCCAATCAGCCACCCTATGTCTTTTGGAGCATTTAGTCCACTTACATTTAAAGTGATTATTGATAGGTAGGTACATATTGCCATTTTGTTACCTGTTTTCTCGTTGTTTTTGTAGTTCTTTTCTGTTCTCTTCTCTTAGTCACTTCTTTGTTGTTTAATGATTTTATTTAGTGTTATGTTTGCGTTCCTCTCTAATTTTTGCATATATATTTTTGGTTTTTGATTTGTGGTTACCATGAGGTAACCATATATATATATATATATATATATATATATATCGACTTATATCAACTTGTTTTAAACTGATAGTCATTTCAGCTCAATACATTTTAAAAAGATCTCCATTTTTCACTTCTCCACCATGTTTTATGTTTTTGATGTCATATTTTACATCTTTATGTCTATCCCATTACTGTAGTTACAGCTGATTTTACAATTTTGTCTCTTAATCTTCATGTTAGCTTATTTCAGTGGTTGATCCACTGCCTTTACTGTTATTTGCATTTGCCACTGAGATTTTCCATTTCATATATTTTATTTCTTGTTATAGCTTTTTCCTTTTCACTTTATAAAGAAGACCCTTTAACATTTCTTTTAAGGCCAGTTTAGTGGTGATGAACTCTTTGTTTTTGTTGTCAGGCATACTATCTCTTCTTCAATTCTGAATGATAACCTTGCTGGGTAGAGTATCTGAGGTTATAGGTTATTTCCTTTCACCACTTTAAATATATCATGCCACTCCCTTCTGGCCTGCAAAGTTTCTGCTGAAAAATCAGCAGATAGCCTTATGGGGGATGCCCTGGATGTACCTCTTTGTTTTCTCTTGCTGCCTTTAAAATTCTCTATAATTTCTGCTGTTTTAATTATGGTATGTCTTGGTCTCTCTTTGGGTTCATCTTGCTTGGGACTTTCTGTGCTTACTGGACCTGGGCATCTGTTTCTCTCTTTGGGTTAGGGAAGTTTTTAGCCATAATTTCATCAAATACATTTTCTGCCCCTTTATCGCTCTCACTCCTCCTTATGGGATCCCTATAATGTGAAACTTAGTACACTTTATGTTGTCCTAGAAGTCGCTTTAACTATCATTAAAAAAAAAAAATTTTTTTTTTTTTGGCTGTTCTGATTGGGTGATTTCCATTATTCTAACTTCCAGGTCACTTGTACGTTTTTCTGTATCACCTAATTTGCTATTAATTCGTTCCAATGTATAGTTTTCATTTCAGTTATTGTTTGGTTCTTTCTTATATGTTTCTTATATGTTCTTTGTTGAACATATAAGTTCAACAAAGTTCCTGAGTTCCTCCATTTTTCTCCTGAGTTCAATGAGCATCTTTATGACCATTTCTTTATACTCTTTATCAGGTAAATTACTTACCTTCATTTTATTAGGGTTCTTCCCCCCTTGAGGTTTTATTTTGCTCTTTTGTTTGGAACATATTCCTGTCTTCTCATTTTGTTTGATTTTCTGCCTCTATGAAATTAGGTGAAAGTTACCTATCCCAGTCTTCATGGTGTATGGGAACATCCCTATGCAGTCTGTGTGTGGCCAGTGGCTTTAGTGGGAGAGCAGGACATGAAGTGAACAGGGGCCATGTCTTCTCCTGGGGTGCATCGGCAGCTGCCTCCTTGGTGGGAAGTAGGGCTGGGGTTGGAAGGGCTAGAGTCAGTTGCAAGCTAGAGCTTCTCCTGGTTCAGTGGTGGTTGCTGCCATCAGGGGGGCGAGTCCGGGGCCCAAGGGGCTGGAGCAGGAGCCCTGAGGGAGCTGGGCTTCTTCTAGGAGCAATGGCAATCTCTGCCATGGTTGAGGGCATGGCCGGGGTCTGAGGGGAAAAATATGGAACACTTCACAAATTTGTGTGTAATCCTTGTGCAGGGGCCATGCTAATCTCTGTATCATTCCAATTCTAGTATATGTGCTGCTGAAGCAAGAATTAGATTTTTTCTTTTTGCTTGAGTTTATCCTTAATATTTTCCAAGAAAATTGTGAACTTTCTGAGAAAGCCATTAAATAGCTGGGTTCAAGCTCCCCCTTTTCACTTAACAATATTGCTTTCTTGTCTCCTAGATACTATAGGACAGGTGAAAATTCTTATGTCAATGATTTTTCTCTCCTTTGTATACTTACCTTTTTTAAAAAAAAATTATTTTTGGCTGTGTTGGGTCTTCATTGCTGCACACGGGCTTTCTCTAGTTGTGGCGAGCTGGGGCTGCTCTTTGCTGTGGTGCATAGGCTTCTCATTGCGGTGGCTTCTCTTGCTGCAGAGCATGGGCTCTAGGCACGTGGGATTCAGTAGTTGTAGTACACGGGCTCAGTAGTTGTGGCTCACGGGTTCTAGAGCACAAGCTTGGTAGTTGTGGCGCACAGGCTTAGTTGCTCCGTGGCATGTGGGATCTTCCCAGACCAGGGATCGAACCTGTGTCCCCTTCCTTGGCAGGTGGATTCTCAACCACTGTGCCATCAGGGAAGCCCTGTATACTTACTTTTTTGCTCATTTGCAGAGTAACCAAAATGTGGCATTAAGTAGGTCTTTTCACTTATTTCCTCTCTTCTAGGTCTTTTAATCTGGAATGCCTATTAGTTATTATATTTCATTTATTAATCTAGAAGATATTTATTGTGACTCTACTTTGTACCAGTCTCTGTGCTCGGTGTTTAGCAGTGAATAAAATACAAGTCTCTACCTTCAGATAACTCACAGTCTATTGACCACTTAGATTTATTCTCTGTGCTTTCAACTCTTCCCACAAATTCTCCATTATTTTGAATTTCGTACACTTACACTTGCATGGTTACTTGACTTGAATTCTCTTGATGTTTTAGTTTTACCTTTGTACTTACGGCAACGTTTTGCATCCTTTTTTTTTTCTCCTAATCTCACTCTTAAAGTCTTAAAGGATAACATAAAAGTGCCTTCAATTGTTGAGATGATGATGGAAAAGACATACACTTTGAGCACATTATACACATATACATGTCTCTTAAGCATGTGCTGATATTTTAACTATACTAACAAAAGAAGCTACAAGATGATAAGTTCCTTTATAAAGAGAAAAATCACTCTCAGAATGTTCTCTATTCTTCATCATACCCTCCTCTCCCTATTAGAACTTCCAAGAGAACAAAAGGTAGCATGAAGAGACCTATTATTTGAGTACTTTTATTTGCTGAGTACTTAACTCACTGCACCTTGACAATATGAGACAAATATTGTCAAATAGGCTTGCTCAATAAGTTGGTCAGTCATGGAATAAGTGGCAGAGCAAGAATAAGAATCCGAGTCTATCCAGCTTCATTTTGCACTGTGGTGTATACACAGTTACTACAGAATTGAAAGGCCCATGGGATGTTGTAGGCTATATCAATACTTCCTTTTATAGCCAGACAATATTCAACTTTTGGATAAATCGTATTTTATTAATCCATTCATCCAAAGGACATTTGTGTTGTTTCCACTTTTTGGCTGTTATCAATAACGCTGCTATCAACATCTGTGTACAAGGTTTTGTGTAGACATTTTCATTTCTCTTGAGTATAAACATACACCAAAGATTAAAACTGCTTTGTCATGAGCTTTTTATTGATGTAAGTTCTTTACACAAGTCCTTTATCAGATATATTACTTGCAAAATTTTTTTCCCATGCTGAGAGTTGTCTTTTCACTGCTGATGGTGTACTTTGAAGCACAAAACTTAAAAATTTTGACAAAGTTCAATTTGTCTATTTTTTCTTTTGTTGCCTTTGCTGTTGGTGCCGTATCTAAGAAACTATCACCTAATCCAATGTCACAAAAATTTACACCTACATTTTCTTCTAAGAGTTTCATGATTTAGGCTCTGACATTTAGGTTTTCAATCTTTTTTTTTTTTTTTTGGCTGTATTGGGTCTTAGTTGAGGCCCACAGGATCTTTGTTGAGGCATGCGGGATCTTTCCGTTACAGTGCACTGTCTGCTTGGGCTCCTCTCTAGTTGCGGCGTGTGGGTTTTCTCTCTAGCTGTGGTGCATGGGCTCCAGAGAACGTGGGCTCTGTAGTTTGTGGCAAGCAGGCTCTCTCGAGGTGCTGAGCACCTCAATAGTTGTGGCACGCAGGCTTAGTTGCCCCACAGCATATGGGATCTTAGCTCCCTGACCAGTGATCAAACCCACATCCACTGCATTGGAAGGCAGATTCTTTACCACTGGACCACCAGGGAAGTCCCTTCAATCCATTTTGAGTTGACTTTTGCATATGGTGTGAGGTACTGATTCAACTTCATTCTTTTGCAAGTGGGTATATAGTTGTCACAAAACAATTTAATGAAAAGTCCATTCTTTCCCCATTGAGCTGTTTTGGCACCCCTGTAGGGTGCCAAAATTAACCACAAATTTCTGGACTCTTAATTCTATTTTATTAATCTATAAGGCATAACACACTGTCTTGATTTGTCTAGCTTTGTTTGGGAAGGAGTATTTTAGCAGGCTTTTTAGATAGTTGTGGACATTCTTATTTGAGACAATACCAAAATTTGACAAATGGAGGTTTCTTAAAGGTCAGCTGCAGTGTAGAATCTGAAACCCCTGTAAACTTCTTCTACCCTGCTAGAGTTTCACTCACTTCTTCACTCACGGACCATTTTGTAATCCATGCACAGAGCATCTGGAGAACATTGGTTGTTTTGCAGATCGTCCGAATGTTGACACATTTCATATAAACTATCAGAAACAACTGTTGTTAAATCAGCACTGATTATATTGGAAAAGTATTGGGAAGCTGTCATGCTACAGTGTTAAGAGGCAAGTTTTCTAAAATTCCAACTTTCTCTTGAAAGTTCAAATTTTAGCAGTAACAAGTACTGTTAGTTTTCTGCCAAATACTCAAGTCAGAAGAACCCTGGTTTGTCTGCCAGCCATTCTTCCAAGCAGACATGTTCAATGAAAAAAGTGACTAGTTCAGTTTGTAACTCACACAATTGCATAATTGCCTTTCCTTTGAAACAATCATCACACTTCATTATGTAGCAAAAGTGCTTTATGCATATTTTTCATTTTGTTCCACAGACTATTAAAGACATGTTTTCAAGGTCAAGATTAATTAAAAATTGAAATGAACTTTTTAAGAAAAACTGTGGCATGAAAGTGAAGACTATAATGAACAATAGTACAGTTTGGTGCTACTGTCTTGATTCATGCTAAGGTCCAGCAGCTTTACCCATCAATAATTTTGCTACATCAATAAAACTTTCAACACATTGAAAAAGGTAAATAATAACTTAGAGTTATGAGGAGTTTTGACCTTGTACGCCCCGTGAAAGTGTCCTGGGGACTCTCAGGGTCTATGGTCCACTTTGAGAACCACTGACCTAATTAATACATCTAAGCAATGACCACCAAAAAGACAAGACCTGTGTCTCCTAGTGGAAGTACACACCACCACCAATGAAGCATCCTTCTCAAAACATCAATCTTGAATTTGACCAAGCCGCTAAACATAACAACTAGTTTATGGCATATACAGGAAACATAAACATAAAATGACAACTAAGGAAATAATCAGCAAAACCTTTTATGTGGGAAACTTTTTAGAATGAATGAGCTGGTTCTTCAAAAAATAAACTGGAAGAAAAAAGGTGGGAGGAGAAACCTATATATTAAAAGAAAATTTAAAGACAAATCAAGCAACTGCAAAACATGAATCTTATCTGGGTCCTGATTCAAGCAAATTATAAAAAATATTTTTTGAGAATGACTATATTATCTGATATTAAGTAACTTAAGTTTTTTAGATGTGAAGATACTACAGTTCCTGTATTTTAGAAACATATACTAAAACATGTAGTTCCATAATGCAGGACTCCAAACAAATTCCAATGAAAAAACAAGGGTGAGAGCTAAATGTGGGGTGGGACAGTGCATGAAAGAAAGTACCCTGATGAAAAGTACTGTTTACTGTAAACTGGCGCATGTTGCTTTTCTGAAGAATAACCATACCCTTTCCCACCCCTCTCATGCCCACTAAGGTAGAATCAAGAAACCCAGGAAGAAACTCTGCTTTGAGGAATTTCCAAAAGGCCTAGAAAGAGGAAAACATATTCCAGAGAGGATCAGAACCTTACCTTGGGATTTCTCCTAAGAAAAAGCTCACAGATCATCTAATATTGGAAATCTTCTGTGGTACTTCTTCAATACGTACTTATTGAGTACCTATATTGTATGCTACAAAATCCAGCAAGGATCCAAGGGAAATACAAAAATAAGACAACTCTTTGTTGGTAACACAGACGATCTAGTTTTGAGAGACACACATAGTGGGTGAGTAGTTTTATTCCAATATAAAATTACTGAGTATTTAACTAGGTGTTTAACTGTGACAGATCTGAGGAACTGGGTTCCTCAAATACAGATGCCTTGTGTGAAATCTAGCTAGGAAACAATCAGAACAGATGTGGTAAACAAGGAGTACTCAAAAATCCCTCCCTGCCCATAGATGCGCCCCTTCCTGCAAATAATTATTTCATCTCTCTTGTGATAAACAGCTGGGTCTGCACTGGGTGCTTCTGCCTTGTCTACATAAATACACAAGATGGTATCATTTTGATCTATCTTCAAGAGAAAGTTTGATATTGTGGAAAAACACTTAAAAACTCAATTATTTTTACAAAATGTCTGTCACAAGGCCATGTGGTATACAAGGTGGTGGGTGCTACAGGAGCAAAAAATCTTAAGGGTCCTTTCCTCTGTGAATTGTACAGTCTAATGGGGTATAAAGACACATGGTAACTATGAAAGCAACATAGTTCAACTTAAAGGTCGAAAAGGAGGGTAATTCTATATTTTTCTTTACATTTAAAATTGTTTCCATATGTTCCAATACAATCAACGTGCATTACTTTTAAAATAATAGTGGCTCACATATACCACCAGACCAAGGAAGGCACATTATTAGAGAACATCTGCAGAAGATATTTTATGAAGTAATATTTGGTAAAGAGGTGGAGCTCTGTTCTAAGTCGGATGAGACTGACAAGAAATGTTAAGGAGATTAAAGTAAATGACACTTTCAGACCATGGAGTATTAATGAACTTGAGTAATCTAAAAACAACACTTCTTTGGAATGAGAAATGTGGTTTTCAGGTAAACTGTTACTTTCTACAATTAACAAAAAAAGTTAATGGAGTAAATCTGTTTCAGAAAAGTGACTAGGAACTGGTACAGAAATCATCATTGGTCATTACGCTTGAAAGTTAATAAGGCACGGGGCTTAAAAGCATAGATAAAAGCCTATCTGCCGCTCATCCACCAGAGGGGAGAGAGCAAAAGCAAGAAGAACTAAAATCTTGCAGCCTGTGGAACAAAAACCACATTCACATAAAGATAGACAAGATGAAAAGGCAGAGGGCTATGTACCAGATGAAAGAACAAGATAAAACCCCAGAAAAACAACTAAATGAAGTGGAGATCAGCAACCTTCCAGAAAGAGAATTCAGAATAATGATAATGAAGATGATCCAGGACCTCGGAAAAAGAATGGAGGCAAAGATCGAGAAGATGCAAGAAATGTTTAACAAAGACCTAGAAGAATTAAAGAACAAATAAACAGAGATGAACAATACAATAACTGAAATGAAAACTATACTAGAAGGAATCAATACCAGAATAACTGAGGCAGAAGAATGGATAAGTGACCTGGAAGACAGAATGGTGGAATTCACTGCTGCAGAACAGAATAAAGAAAAAAGAAAGAAAAGAAATGAAGAAAGCCTAAGAGACCTCTGGAACAACATTAAACTCAACAACATTCGCATTACAGGGGTCCCAGAAGGAGAAGAAAGGACCCGAGAAAATCTTTGAAGAGATTATAGTCGAAAACTTCCCTAACATGGGAAAGGAAACAGCCACCCAAGTCCAGGAAGCGCAGTCCTATACAGGATAAACCCAAGAAGAAACATGCCGAGACACATAATAATCAAGTTGGCAAAAATTAAAGACAAAGAAAAATTATTGAAAGCAGAAAGGGAAAAACGACAAATAACATACAAGGGAACTCCATGAGGTTAACATCTGATGTCTCACCAGAAACTCTACAAGCCACAAGGGAGTGGCATGATATACTTAAAGTGATGAAAGGGAAGAACCTACAACCAAGATTACTCTACCCGGCAAGGATATCATTCAGATTCGATGGAGAAATCAAAAGCTTTACAGACAAGCAAAAGCTAACAGAATTCAGCACCACCAAACCAGCTCTACAGCAAATGCTAAAGGAACTTCTGTAAGCGGGAAACAAAAGAGAAAAAAAGGACCTACAAAAACAAACCCAAAACAATTCAGAAAATGGTCATAGTAACATACATATCGATAATTACCTTAAACATGAATGGATTAAATACTCCAACCAAAAGACACAGGCTTGCTGAATGGATACAAAAACAAGACCCATCTATATGCTGTCTACAAGAGACCCACTTCAGACCTAGGGACACAAACAGACTGAAAGTGAGGGGATGGAAAAAGGTATTCCATGCAAATGAGAATCAAAAGAAAGCTGGAGTAGCTATACTCATATCAGATAAAATACACATTAAAATAAAGAACGTTACAAGATACAACGAAGGACTCTACATAATGATCAAGGGATCAATACAAGAAGAAGATATAACAATTATAAACATACATGCACCCAACACAGGAGCACCTCAGTACAAAAGGCAACTGCTAACAGCTATAAAAGAGGAAATCTACAGTAACACAGTAATAGTGAGGGACTTTAACACCTCACTTACAACAATGGACCAGATCATCCAAAATGAAAATAAATAAGGAAACAGAAGCTTTAAATGACACAACAGACCAGATAGATTTAATTGATATTTATAAGACATTCCATCCAAAAACAGCAGATTACACTTCCTTCTCAAGTGTGCATAGAACATTCTCCAGGATAGGCCACACCTTGGGTCACAAATCAAGCCTCAGTAAATTTAAGAAAACTGAAATCATATCAAGCATCTTTTCTGACCACAACGCTATGATTAGAAATGAATTACAGGGAAAAAACCACAAAAAACACAAACACATGGAGGCTAAATAATACATTACTAAATAAACAAGAGATCACTGAAGAAATCAAAGAGGAAATCAAAAAATACCTAGAGACAAATGACAATGAAAGCACAATGAATCAAAACCTATGGGATGCAGCAAAAGCAGTTCTAAGAGGGAAGTTTATAGTTATACAAGCCTACCTCAAGAAACAAGAAAAATCTCAGTAAACAATCTAACCTTACACCTAAAGGAACTAGAGAAAGAAGAACAAACAAAACCCAAAATTAGCAGAAGGAAAGAAATCATAAAGATCAGAGCAGAAATAAATGAAATACAAACAAAAAAAACAATAGCAAAGATCAATAAAACTAAAAGCTGGTTCTTTGAGAAGATAAACAAAATTGATAAACCATTAGCCAGACTCATCGAGAAAAAGGAGAGGACTCAAATCAATAAAAGTAGAAATGAAAAAGGAGAAGTTACAACAGACACCGCAGAAATACAAAGCATCCTAAGAGACTACTACAAGCAACTGTATGCCAATAAAATGGACAGTCTGGAAGAAATGGACAAATTCTTACAAAGGTATAACCTTCCAAGACTGAACCAGGAAGAAACAGAAAATACGAACAGACCAATCACAAGTAATGAAATTGAAACAGTGAATAAAAATCTTCCAACAAACGAAAGTCCAGGACCAGATGGCTTCATAACTGAATTCTATCAAACATTTAGAGAAGAGCTAACACCCATCCTCTCAAACTCTTCCAAAAAATTGCACAGGAAGGAACACTCCCAAACTCATTCTATGAAGCCACCATCACCCTGATACCAAAACCAAAGACACTACAAAAAAAAAAATTACAGACCAATATCACTGATGAATATACATGCAAAAATCCTCAGCAAAATACTAGCAAACAGAATCCAACAACACATTAAAAGGATCATACACCATGATCAAGTGGGATTTATCCCAGGGATGCAAGGATTCAATATAGGCAAATCAATCAATGTGATACACCATATTAACAAGTTGAATAAAAACCATATGGTCATCTCAATAGATGCAGAAAAAGCTTTTGAAAAATTCAACACCCATTTATGATAAAAACTCTCCAGAAAGTGGGCATAGAGGGAACCTACCTCAACATAATGAAGGCCATATAGGACAAACCCATAGCAAACATCATTCTCAATGGTGAAAACCTGAAAGCATTTCCTCTCAGATCAGGAACGAGACAAGGATGTCCACACTCACCACTATTACTCAACATAGTTTTGGAAGTCCTAGCCATGGCAATCAGAGAAGAAAAAGAAATAAAAGGAATACAAATTGGAAAAGAAGTAAAACTGTCACTGTTTGCAGATGACATGATACTATACATAGAGAATCCTAAAAATGCCACCAGAAAACTACTAGAGCTAATCAATGAATTTGGTAAAGTTGCAGGATACAAAATTAATGCACAGATCTCTTGCATTCCTATACACTAATGATGAAAAATCTGAAAGAGAAATTATGGAAACACTCCCATTTACCATTGCAACAAAAAGAATAAAATATCTAGGAATAAACCTACCTAGGGAAACAAAAGACCTGTATGCAGAAAACTATAAGACACTGATGAAAGAAATTAAAGATGATACCAACAGATGGAGAGATACACCATGTTCTTGGATTGGAAGAATCAATATTGTGAAAATGACTACACTACCCAAAGCAATCTACAGATTCAATGCAATTCCTATGAAATTACTAATGGCATTTTTTATGGAACTAGAACAAATCATCTTAAAATTTGTATGGAGACATAAAATACCCCGAATAGTCACAGCAGTGTTCAGGGAAAAAAATGGAGCTGGAGGAATCGGACTCCCTGACTTCAGACTATACTACAAAGCTATAGTAATCAAGACAATATTGTACTGGCACATAAACAGAAACATAGATCAATGGAACAAGATAGAAAGCCCAGAGATAAACACACTTATGGTCAACTAATCTATGAAAATGGAGGCAAGGATATACAATGGAGAAAAGACAGTCTCTTCAATAAGTGGTGCTGGGACAACTGGACAGCTACATGTAAAAGAATGAAACTAGAATACTCCCTAACACCAAACACAAAAGTAAACTCAAAATGGATTCGAGACCTAAATGTAAGACCAATCACTCTAAAACTCTTAGAGGAAAACATAGGAAGAACACTCTTTGACATAAATCACAGCAAGATCTTTTTTGACCCACCTCCTAGAGTAATGGAAATAAAACCAAGAATAAACAAATGGGACCTAATGAAAGTTAAAAGCTTTTGCACAGCAAAGGAAACTATAAACAAGATGAAAAGACAACCCTCAGAATGGGAGAAAATATTTGCAAACGAATCAACGGACAAAGGATTAATCTCCAAAATATATAAATAGCACATGCAGCTCCATATTAAAGAAACGAACAACCCAATCCAAAAATGGGCAGAAGACATAAATACACATTTCTCCAAAGAAGACATACAGATGGCCAAGAAGCACATGAAAAGCTGCTCAACATCACTGATTATTAGAGGAATGCAAATCAAAACTACAATGAGGTATCACCTCACAGCAGTTAGAATGGCTATCATCAGAAAATCTACAAACAACAAATGCTGGAGAGGGTGTGGTGAAAAGGGAACCCTCTTGCACTGATGGTGGGAATGTAAATTCATACAGCCACTAGGGAGAACAGTATGGAGGTTCCTTAAAAAACTAAAAATAGAATTACCATATGATCCAGCAATCCCACTACTGGGCATATACCTAGAGAAAACCATAGATCAAAAAGACACATACACCCCAATGTTCATTGCAGCACTATTTACAATAGCTAGGTCATGGAAGCAACCTAAATGCCCATTGACAGATGAATGGATAAAGATGTGGTACCTATATACAATGGAATATTACTCAGCCATAAAAAAGAATGAAATTGAGTCATTTGTTGCAACGTGGATGGATCTAGGGATTTTCACACAGAGTGAAGTAAGTTAGAAAGAGAAAAACAAATATCATATATTAACGCATGTATGTGGAAGCTAGAAAAATGGTATGGATGAACCAGTTTGCAGGGCACAAGTTGAGACACAGATGTAGAGAACAAACGTACGGACATCAACAGGGGAAAACCGTGGTGGGGTGCGGATCATGGTGTGCTGAATTGGGCGATTGGGATTGACATGTATACACTGATGTGTATAAAATTGATGACTAATAAGAACTTACAGAATAAAAAAACAAACAAAAAAGCCTATCTGCCTGTGTTCAAATTCTAGTGCTGCTACTTACTAAGTATAAGAATCTGAGGAAAGTTACTTTACCTAATGCTGTGATCTTCTAATCAGCATCACAGATAATAATAACACCTATTTCATAAAGGATTAAAAGGGTTAATGTATGTAAAGTACTTAGAATAGTACATGACACATATTAAGTACTAAATAAGTGTTTAACTACTATTATTATTATTTGTTTTTAAATTAATTAATTTTATTTATTTTTGGCTGCGTTTAGTCTTCCTTGCTGTGTGCGTGCTTTCTCCAGTTGCGGCGAGCGGGGGCTACCCTTCATTGTGGTGTGCGGGCTTCTCATTGCGGTGGCTTCTCTTGTTGCGGAGCACGGGCTCTAGGCATGCGGGCGTCCGTAGTTGTGGCTCGCGGGCTCTAGAGTGCAGGCTCAGTAGTTGCGGCTCACGGGCTTCGTTGCTCCGCGGCATGTGGGAACTTCCCGGACCAGGGCTTGAACCCACGTCCGTTGCATTGGCAGGCAGATTCTTAACCACTGAGCCACCAGGGAAGCCCTCAACTACTATTATTATCATGTGAAAATAATCAACAAAATATTAAATATCAGTAGACAATTCATATCCCTCTTTTCTGACATAACAAGAAACAGATCCAAAAATAAATAACTAAAAACACAGTAGGAAATCAAGATCACTTTAAACACTGTACAGGACAGGAGATCAAAATGCACAGGCATACAATTGGTTCATTTGAAAAGAACCTGATATTCTGAAAAAAAATTAACAGTGAAAATATTAATTTTTCAGAATGATTATACTCAGTAAAACATCTTTAAACAAGAATAAATTTATTTAATTTCTTTTAAAGATTTAATGACATACAAAATGTATATAGTATAATATCTTTAATACATTTTTTCTTTCTCCCCCCCCATCAATATTAAACACTATTTGAACAGCTTATCTCTTTTTCCCTTGTCTGTATCTATGAGATACACTACTGAATACAAATAAGATTTACACTGCTCCCTCCCAAATAAAAATTAAAATTAGTACCTAGGGGAAAAAAAAAGAAAGAAAAATAGTCAAAGCACAGTACTTCAGACAGATTGAAAGCTTTTCTTGTTGTTGAGTATTCAACAATATCTGGGGCAGTTAAATTACATTTTATTGGCATAAAGTTGCATTGCAATCTCCCAACATCACAAAATGATAATCCAATTCAATTTCTTAAGTACCACAAACAATATTCATGTTCAGATGTTCCTACACAATTTTAAATATATGCAAGAATTCATGTTTACATTCTGATTTGATATACTGGTCAATAAAATCTTTTGAGAAGTATGTAACTTCCAAGTTGTAACTATAGTAGATATAGATAAGAAAAAAGCACTTTAACTTTTCTCACAGGGTAACTTCTCTTGGACAGTGAGTTAAGTTTCTCCTTTGATATATTTAGGTTATACCAGTCTGCCATGGCTTTCTTCTACTTAACAATGTTTAAAAAAAAAAAAAAAACACTAATACTTTGCACAATTTGGGCTCTATTTAACGAAAAAACTGGCTCTACCTTTTAAATAGGAGCCTAACCCTGATTCATAAGGTCCCTCTTAGAAAATGGTTTTCTGCTTGGGCTTTCTATATCCCTGTAGATCTAGAATTGTAACAAGCCATCTCCTTTCCCATGAGATGGGAAACAACAAGCATCTAGCTGGGCACTAGTGACATCATCACTGAACACACTGAAACACACTGAGGAAGACACCTGACTGCCATTTAACCAAAAGACTGGGTGATTTCTTCATTTTGCTAGCTGAATGGCAGTAAACCAGCTGCCAATAAAATCTGCACGGACACCTAACTTTGGTTAATGGTATTGCACCACATGAAGAGAGGGTATTACCCTCATCAGAACAAAGTCAAATGAAATCCTCTGTTAAAAAGAGCCCTTTAAAAAGTTATAAATACTAATTTTTCTTTACCTTTAAAATTTAACAGCTGCCAGCTGTATTGTATAGGGAGTTCCCGACTAATTTAATCAGGTCAAAAGAATATTGACCTTTTAAATGTGCCAGTTCAGCATATTCAATTAGCACACGCTTTTCTTTATTACCAAACAGTTCCCTCCTAAATGAAAAGTGACAGTAACATTTTTGTGAGATGTAGGCAAAACCAATGATTCAGTAATATTATAACATCAGACGAATAGAATTAGTTGATTCTGATTCTTTGGTGGAATTTCCAGGCTGAAGAGTCAAATCAGAAGGCTCATCCTGAGGAAATATAATTTTGTCAGGTGTATAGTCATTCCTCTTCAGATCTATATTCATGACCCCCAACAAAAAAAGAAAAAAAGAGTATCGCTTAGAAACAAAAAATTAAGAACATTTTCTAAATCAATTTCCCTCTAAACATGCCAGATCTATTTTCTACAAGGTTGTTATAAATTCAAAAGTCACAAAATTTATACACATAAAAATGAAATCATTCAACAAATAATTATTACACTCCGACCATGAGTCAGTAACTCATGTAAGTGTAGAAATGCAGCAGTGAACAAGGCAGGTAAGGTCCCTGTTCTCATGGAGCTTATATTCTTGTAGGTGAAGAAAAACAAATAGAAAAATGACAATTATAAGTAGTAGCAAGTGCTTTGAAGAAAATAGTGTGATGAGGGTCAGGTGGGAGACGGTATGAGGTGATTCTTTTAGATAGGGCTGGGCAGAAAAGCCACAGGAGGTAACATATAAGACCTGAATACTAAGAAATGACCTATCAAAGTCCCAGGAAGAGTACTCTATGCAGAGAAAGTTAACTGCAGACTGCAAAAAGGAAATGGACTTGGTGTGTTCCAAGAATGGCAAGAAGCAGCATGGCTTGCATGTAGTGAATGAGGGAAAGACTAAGAGAAAATGAGGTCAAACAATCATTAACGGTCAGCAGTTGTCAAACTACAGCCTGTGCGCCAAATCTGGCCGACTTGTTTTTGTAAATAGTTTTACTGGAATGCAACCATAGAAATTTGTTTACAGATTGTCTATGGCTGTTTTTGTACTACAATGAGAGAGTTGGGTAGCTGTGACACAGGCCATATGGCCCACAAAGCCTAAAATGTATACTTCCTTTGTTTGCCTTTTACAGAAAAGTTTGCTGACCTCTGATTCATGGTTTGCAAACTAAGTATAGATTACGGTGAAAACCCACTGGAAGGTATTAAGAAGTCTTAAGGGAGGAATGTAATCAAATTTGTTTAAAATGACCATTCCAATCGTCACATGAAGTCATGTTAGAGGGCTACTGGTAAGAATCCAGGAAACAAAATGGTGGCAATGATGATGAAGAGAAATTGATAAATTCTAGGGAGATTTCAGAATTTGAGCAGACAGAATTTGACAGATTGGTTATGAAAAGTAAGAGAACAGGGCTTCCCTGGTGGCGCAGTGGTTGAGAGTCCGCCTGCCGATGCAGGGGGCGTGGGTTCACGCCCCGGTCCGGGAGGATCCCATGTGCCGCGGAGTGGCTGGGCCCGTGAGCTGTGGCCGCTGGGCCTGCGCGTCCGGAGCCTGTGCTCCGTGGCGGGAGAGACTGTGACAGTGAGAGGCCCGCGTACCGCAAAAAAAAAAACACAAACAAACAGAAAGTAAGAGAACAAAGGAACTGGCTAGCTTTTAGGTTTTGAGCCTGAGCAACTGGGTAACCATTAATGAGACAGGGAAGCAGAATTTCGTGGGTAGGGGTGGAAAATGAAAGTCAAGAGTTCTGGAGTGAAAGTGTTACTTAAAAGTAATTCAAGTAGCAATGTAGGAAACTCAATATAGAAACAGGAGCTCAGGAAAGAAGTTAGTCTTCAATTAAATTTGGTACTATCAGGATGTAGACTGCCTTTATAGCTATGGGATAGGATGAACTCAGGGAGTAATAGACATATATGACAATGGTTGCAGAACTGGAAAACAATGCAGTAGTATCAAATTTATACTTTATAAACAAACCATAGTCGTGTATATACCCTTATACTTTTATCTCCATGTAAAATAGAACACTCAGAATATGAACTGTTAATTTTAATTTCAGTAATAGTCTATATTCAATGATCCAAATACATATTTGCTACAGTATGAACAATTTTTTTTTTGCGATATGCGGGCCTCTCACTGTTGTGGCCTCTCCTGTTGCAGAGCACAGGCTCCGGACGCGCAGGCTCAGCGGCCATGGCTCACGGGCCCAGCCGCTCCGCAGCATGTGGGATCTTCCCGGACTGGGGCACGAACCCGTGTCCCCTGCATCGGCAGGCGGACTCTCAACCACTGCGTGACAAGGGAAGCCCCAGTATGAACAATTTTTGATAAACTTTAAATTCAAGACTTTGCCAGTAAGGCCTTAGGGAATGCAAATTAATTTGTAGCTGAAGTGTACACAAAGAACAATGGACAGAAACACAATTATAATTCAAACACAATTATAATTCAATTCACAATTATAATGCTGTTAACTAATGGTGTAACCATGGGCAAATCATGTAAACTCTTATTTTATGTTCTGTAAAACGATGGACTTGGACTGGGTTGCTTTTAAGGTCCCTTCCAAGCTGTAAAATCCTTTAAATGACAATTTAAAAAACAGATATGCTATTAAATATTGCATTGTATCAAAACCAAATAAAAATTATATCTGGGCTGCCTGTTAAATTCATCATTGTGTGTTCTACTTCTGGCTTAAATGGACTAAGCATATTTCATCCTCTCTCTCTCTCTCACTGATTACAAATAAAAACTGATTACAAGTAAAAACATGATACATAAAGCAACTATCTCAGATTTCTGAAAAGTAACAGCAGACATATAGGAGAAGGAAATCAGAACTTGAAGAACGATTTATATGGTGGTGAGCTTCCTGTTTTTTTCCCATCTCTTATTTCTGGGCTTAGACTTGAAAATAGCTCAATCATAGAAACATACAGTGAGCATGGACACAAAAAGCTCCAAGACCTTCTGGCCACAGGATAAGGAAGGAGGACCCTGTGGGATGGAAAATGTTGAGGGGAATTCCCTCTTTTTAATTATTCTTTTTGCTCTTCTGCCCTTTACCTAAGCCCTGGTCATGAAGAGGCATTCCTACAGTGGTGGCAGTTGGGCAAGAACCTACAACTCCAAGAGAAAACCCTTCTCTCTGACCAGAAGAACTGAGAATATGTACCTCTATGATCCAAAAAGTATTATTTTCAGCACCAGAAACAGACCTAATTGCAGAATGTGTGTGACAGCACAGGGATGCCAAAATCCTGGCTTTCTAGTCAGTGTACCAAAAAAAAAAAAAAAAAAAAAGGAAAGAAGAGGCCCCCAGGAGTCACAAAGTTTGGAAGAAATCATGGAGAGGAGGAAAATGGAGAGAGAGATACCCTAAATTTATGTATGAAATCCCAGACTCAGGCTTGAGTGGCACATATATGGAAAGACGGCATAGCATAGGCTTTGAGAACTAAACTATGGTGCAGACCTTCACTTGTGTCCCAGACTTGCCCTTGTTTGACACACATGTGAAAGAGACCTGGTTAATAATGCAAAGCCTTTAAAAACTAAACTGACAGTAGAGGGACAGCCACACAGAAAACAGACTGGGACTTGTGAACTGAATTTAACTGAGTTGATTGCCTACTAACACCAAAAATCTCAAGGATTCAAAATTCAAAATTCTCTATAGAGGATTTTTAATAAGACCTCAAAAATCTTATAATATTCAAAATATCCAGGACACATTCTAAAATTACTAGAGATACAACAAACAGGAACATTTCAAAGATTCTCAAAGATTCTCAAAATCTTATAACATAATATTCAAAATATCCAGGACACATTCTAAAATTACTAGAGATACAACAAACAGGAACATTTCAAAGATTCTCAAAGAAAATCTTTGAATTCTCAAAGATTCTCAAAGAAAAATTCTTGAAAGAAAAAGAATCTTTCAAAAGATTCTCAAAGAAAACCAAGAGAATCCAATCCCAAGGTTACTCAGATGGTAGAATAATTAAAAGACTTTAAACTACTAGAACCATACTCCATGACGCAGGACAAACAGACTTGAAATGAAAGGAAAAGTAAGTTTTCAGCAGAGAAATAATCAGTATAAAAAGACCAACAGGAAATTATAGTACTGAAAAATATAACTGAAATAAAAAATTCAGTGTATGAGCTTAATAGCAGAATGAAGAAATAAAGAATGAGGAGTCAGTGAATTTGTGTGTAGATCAATAGAAATTATCCAATCTGAACTAAAGAAAAAAATTAATTTTTAAGGAAGTAATCAGAGCCACAAGTTCCTGGGTGACAATATCAAAAGGTCTAACATTCTTTTTATGAGAGTCCAGAAAGAGAAGAGATTGATGCGGACAAATATTTGATGAACTAAGAGCTAAAAACTCCCCAAATGTGATAAAAGTCATAAATTGGCAAATTCAAGAAGCTTAGTAAAACTGAAACAGGATAAACTCAGAGAAAGCTACAACTAGACATAACTGCTAACTACAGTTAACATAACCACAGAATCAAACTGCTCAAAACCAAAGATAAAGAATAAATCTTGAAAGAAGATAGATTATAATGATACATTATGTATAAGGGAAGAACAATTCAAATGACTGGAGTTTTCATCATAAATAACAGAGGCTAGAAGACAGCAGAACATTTTTTAAGTGCTGAAAGAAAGAAATGTCAAGCTAAAATTCTAGATCCAGTGAAAATACCCTTCAGGAATGAAAGCGAAATACATTCTTAGGTAAGGGGAACTAAGATCAACCACTAAAAGAACTAAACATAAAGATAAAACAGAATACTAAAACAGAGCAAGGGCTGTGGGGTGTGTGGGGGAGAAAACAACAAAAAAACCAAACCAGAGACATCAAACAGAAAACAATAAAACAGCAAATCAAAATCTAACCATATCAATAATTACATTAAATGTAAAGGGTCTAAAACAGCTATTATAAGATGGAAATGGTTAGATTTTAAAACACAAACCTAGGAACTAACTATACGCTGTCTACAAGAAAACCACTTTAAATAGAATTAATATATACAGGTAAAAAGAATGGGAAAAGATACCTGATGAAACCACTAATCACAAGCTATGTTAATATCAGACAAAGCAGACTTTAGAACAAGGAGAATTACCATGGCATTAATTTAATAAAAATTAAATCACCAAGAAGTCATAACAACTGTAAATCTGTATGTATCTAAGAGCAAAGCTTCAAAATACATGCAGGAAAAATTGATAGAACTGAAAGCAAAGCAGATAAATCAACAATTATACTTAGAGACCTTTCTTCTAAGTAATAAATAGAATAGACAGAAAATCAGCAAGGATATTAAAAACCAGAACAACACTATCAAAAAACTTTCCTTCATTGGGACTTCCCTGGTGGCCCAGTGGTTAAGAATCCACCTGACAATGCAAGGGACATGGGTTTGAGCCCTGGTCTGAGAAGATCCCACAGGCCGCAAAGCAACTAAGCCCGTGTACCACCACTGCTGAATCTGCGCTCTAGAGCCTGTGAGCTACAACTACTGAGCCTGCGTACTGCACCTACTGAAGCCCGCGCACCTAGAGCCCCTGCTCTACAGAGAAGCCACCACAATGAGAAGCCCGCACACCGCAATTTAGAGTAGCCCCCACTCGCCACAACTAGAGAAAGCCCGTGCATAGCAATGAAGACCCAATGCAGCCAAAAATAAACAAACAAAAAAGACACCTGTAATTAATCCATAGGTCAAAGAAGAAATCTCAAAGGAAATAAGAAATATTTAAAAAATAAAACTAAAACATACCAAAAAAAATTTTTTTTAAATACCAAAATTTGTGGGATGCAGCTAACACAATGCTTAGACGAAAATTTACAGCACTAAAATGTTTTGTTAGAGAAAAAGTCTCAAATGAATATTTTAAATTTTTACCCTAACAAACTAGAGAAAAAACAAACTAAACCCAAAGCAATCAGAAACATGGAAATAACAGAGAATAAATCAATGAAACTGACAACAGAAAATAGAGTAAAACAATGAAAACAAAAAGTGGTTCTTTGAAAGTATCAATAAAACTGATACACCTTAGCCACACTGACCAAAAAAACAAAAAGCACAAATTACCCTAATGAAAGATGGGATTCACCACAGACCCCCCCACAGACAAAAAAAATAAGATGATAGTATCATTGACTCTATGTCCATAAGTTTGACAATTTAAATAAAATGAAGACAAATATTGCATGATCTCACTTATACATGGAACCTAAAAAAACAAACTCACAGAAACAGATGACTTGTGGTTACCAGAGGTAGAGGGGTGAGGGGAGGGAGAACTGGAGGAAGGTGGTCAAAAGGTACAAATTTCCGGGCTTCCCTGGTGGCGCAGTGGTTGAGAGTCCGCCTGCTGATGCAGGGGACACGGGTTCGTGCCCCGGTCTGGGAAGATCCCACGTGCCGCGGAGTGGCTGGGCCCATGAGCCATGGCTGCTGAGCCTGCGCGTCCGGAGCCTGTGCTCCGCAACGGGAGAGGCCACAACAGTGAGAGGCCCACGTACCGCAAAAAAAAAAAAAAAAGTACAAACTTCCAGTTATAAGATAAATAAGTACTACGGACGTAATGTACAACATGGTGACTACAGCAACACTGTTGTATGATATACAGGAAAGCTGTTAAGAGAGTAAATACTAAGAGTTATCGTGAGGAAAAACATTTTTTTTCTTTCTTTTTATTCTATCTATACAAGAAGATGGATGTTAGCTTAATCTAGTGTGGTAATCATTTCACAATATATGTAAATCAAACCATCATGCTATCCACTCTAAACTTATAGATATGTATATCAATTATTTCTCAATGAAAGTGGGAAAAAAAAATAAAATGGACCAATTCCCCAAAAGACACAAACTACTAAAACTCACTCAAGAAACTGACATCTATTTTAAAAAACTAAAAATTAAAAAGCATCTGACAGAACTTCAGACTGAGATGGTTTTGCTAGACAATTCTATCAAACAGTTGAAGTTGGGATAATATCAATTCTATACAATCTATTCCCCAAAACAAAAGAGGTATAAACACTTAAAACTTATTTTTAAGGTCAGTATTATCCTGACACCAAACAAGACAAAGACAGTACAAGGAAAAAAACCCCATAGACCAATATTCTTCATGAACATAGATATAAAAATCATCAACAAATATTAGAAAATTGAACCCAACAACACATAAAAAAGATAATATACCGTGACAGGGACTTCCCTGGTGGCGCAGTGGTGAAGACTCTGCACTCCCAATGCAGGGGATCCGGGTTCAATCCCTGGTCAGGGAACTAGATCCCACATGCATGCTGCAACTAAGAGTTCACATGCCGAAACTAAGGAGCCCGTGAGCTGCAACTAAGAAGCCTGCCTGCCACAACAAAGACCCAGCACAACAACAACAACAAAAAAATATATATATTATAATAATATAATATTATATATAATAATATTTTTTATATATATATATATATATAAAAATATAAATATACCATGACAAAGTGGAGTTTGTCCTCGGAATACAAGACTGGCTCAACGTTTAAAAAGTCAATCAATGTAATTCGATGTAATACTAACCAGTTGAAGAAAAACCAAATGATCATACAAATAGATGCAGAAAAGACATCTGACAAATTCAGTGAACATTTAGGATAAGTGTCTTCAAGAAATGAGGCATGGAAGATTAGTCTACTCTCACTACTCCTATTCAACATTGTACTTGAATTCCTTGCCATTACAAAAAGTCAAGAAAAAGAAATAAAAGGCATACAGATTGGAAAGGAAGTAATAAAACTGTCTCTATTGTCTACCCAGAAAATTCCAAGGAATTTACAAACAATAAACAAGAACCAAACAAACAAAAACCTCCTAGAAGTGAGTTTAGCAAGAACACAGAATACAAGGTCAATATACAAAAATAAATAATTTCTGTATCTATTAATAATGAACAATTTTTAAAAATTTACAGATAGTAGTATTAACATGCTTACTATGTGCCTGTCACTGTTCTAAGTACGTCACAAATACCAACTAATTTAATCCTCAAACAAACAAAAAACAACAAACCTCTATGATGTAGGTATTCTCTGAGGCCCTGGAGTCTGGCTCCCAGGTCCAAGCTCTTAACTACTACTATATTATTGGTCATAATGAGAGGGACTTTTAAAAATACAGCTCAAGGACAAGTGCCAGGCACCTGTAATTTTGAAAAAGTTCCACAGGGGATTCTGACACACACCAAAGGGTGAGAACAACTGGTTTGTGATACAACTTATGATTCAATAATAACTTGTAATTCTTCGAATATAAGATGAAGTTACTATCGTGAGAGACTGTATCTTCAGTTCCTCTTCCAGTTTCACAGAATACTCTTTTCCCAACTCTTTTCCAGGCTAACTTGAAAGTCTATTCATCCTTCAGTTTTAGGCAAATCTGTTAGTTCCCCAGGTAGCATTCCCTGACTTCTAAGTTTGTGTTAGGTGATCTGCTTACCTGTTCTATTTTTTCTGCTTGGCATTTATGATAGTCCTATAATTCTCTGTTAATCTTGTCAGTATCCAAGACCTGGGTAAACTCCACCGAGTGCAGGGACCATGTTTGTCTTGTTCACTGTGCATTGTTAATATCTAACACAATTCCTGGCATCCAGCAGACACATAATAAATATGTATTAAGTGAATGGACTTTGTGTTTTTATAAGTAATAAATGAAAGCACAGATCCACTTATAACCAAAAATATGTATTTATGCTTCTGGCCTTATGAAGTTCTGTAGTAATTAACTTTGCTAACAATTTATATATTATACTGATTAAGAAAATGCTTACCTGGAAGTTTAAGCTTTCTACAGCAAGAATTACAGTGATGTTTTGCTCTGAAGTTTTTTATTGCATCTTCTCCTAGGTTTGCTGGGCCAAAAACCATATCACAGGATCTGTGGAATTGGTAGTTAAAAGAAAAAGTCAGTTAATGAAAATAGAAATGTAGAATTTGAAATTACAAAAATGTCTTAATGAAATTATTAAAACTTATTACCTCTTTTCTTCTGCCTTTATCACAGATGGGTCAGTCAAATTTTCACCCACACCTTTATATGTATATATTAAAAAGACAATTTTATTATATAATTGATATAATTACATAAGTATAATAAAAAGTCACAAGAGATTCTATAGCATCATCAACCATTACATGATGTTAAATTATTCAAAAGAGGATAGGTTTTTCACTCTTGATATTTCATAACTTGACTTATGACCTCAACATTGCACTAGGAACACAGTTCCTTTGACATGAACAACAGTTAAATGTCAGAATAGGTAGGTAGGCATGTAATCTCCTGGTGACACCAGTTTCTGATGCAACAAGGCCAAGCTGGAAGTAAATATCTCCTTATTTACAATTTGCCCTTGTTTCACCTTAGTTAGCGAAGAACAATTAGGTACATGAAGGCATGATCTATAAGTCATTTTACAAGTCTTTTGGATTTTTTAAAATCACAGGCTAATTACATTTTCTTGCAAAAGATTTAGATTACATAAAGAGTAAGATTGTGAACATCTTCCTTCACCTCCAGCCCTCTCCAGAGGTGTTAAAAGTGTGGTTAAATCTTTTCAGTCTCATCTATTCATTCGTATAAAGAACAACTACTGATATTTGAATAATCATAAAATATTTAACCCATTAGAATGAAACCTAATAAAACGGGTAGAATTTCACAATAGGAAAAGCTAGAATTAAAACATGAGTCTAATTTCTACTCAGATTGGCAAAAATTAAGTAAATATTCAGTAATGAAGAGATGGCGAAGAAATGGGCGCAGTGATGAGTGCTCACAGTGCTGAGTATGAATTCACATAACCTTTTGGAAAAGTAACCTGGCCGTTGCTATTGAAATTGTACTCATCTCTAAAACTAAAAATAGGATGACTGTCTCATAATAGAGGATGTAAATCATGCTATGCCTCCATACTACAGCTGTTAAAAGGAATGCCTCAGATTTATCAATAATGATCCAGAAGATGGCCATCATGTATTATTAGGTAGGAAAAAAAAAAAGTGAAATACACACACACACATACATATATATAGCATGATCCCAGCTGAAGGAAAATCACAACACAAAATGATTAAAAGTAAGTTTAAAAATTTGTAATTTGTCTTCACAAAGGTAGAGGAACAGTAAAGATGGGAACATTTTGTTCTTTATATTTCTATATTGTTTAACTTGTTTGTAGTAACTGTCTAAAATATTTCTATGAAAAAAATGGCTCCATGAACACATTAATTTTGTAGAGAACACCACTATTACTCTGCTTGTTAAAAATAACTGCCATCTTTTAATTAACAGTTTGGCCTCACTTCCTAGGCATATTTGAAGATGGACTAGCCCGTCTAATAATATACATCAGAAATTTCACTATATATATCACTTAATCATTTATGTAAAATGATGAATTTACTGAAAAAAGGATAGCTATTTTTACAAAGATTTTCTTTCTTGAGTTGGTATTGAAAATCAATACCAACTGTTTGCTTTTCAACAAATTGTTTATATTTGGGAGTATCTATATAATGAAAGAAGTCATCAAGTGATAAATATTCTAAACAATTGTTTTTATGTGATTGGAAATCTGGTCTTTGTTGACATTTGAAATTAAAGCTGCTCTTTAGGGGCAAAAAAAAAATGGAACCTATAATGTGAAAGTGCCATCCAGGCAGAGCTGGCAATTTGCTCAATTTCATTTTTCTTTGACCCTGCTGTGAAGCTGCATAAATATTACTCTAAGCAAATCATTGCTCTCTCCTAGTCATAATTTCTTTTTTTTCTCCCTTTTACATGTATGAAGGAATCTGTCTACAAAGATGGCTATGCTCAGTTTTCCCCTCCTTGTATACATGCTGCTCTACCTTCCAAGTGCTTGAATCTATTCTCTACCTCTTAAATCTGAGCTGTCCTTATAACTTACCTTGACCGGTAAAATGTGGCAGAAGGGATATGGGCCCATTCTGGTCCTAACCTAAGAGTTTCTGCTTTCTCTCTGGAGGAAGCCAGCTGTCATGTAAGAAGTCTAATTACCTGAAACTACCATGCTACAAAAAGTCCAAGCTACCCAGCCATGTGGAAAAATCACTTTGTGGTGAACTGAGGAATTCAGCTGTCTTGAACAGAGACCTAAGACATTTGGCTCCAGTCAAGCTGTCCAAACTAGTCTCCAGCCATTCAAACCCTCCAAGGGGACAGTAGAGATGAGCCATCCCCAAATTCCTTAACCAAAGAAGTGTAAGCAAGCAAAATGGTTGTTTTAATCCACTATTAGGTAGTTTAGTTCACAGTAATAGATAACATAAACACCAGGAACAATACAGATAGTTGTTATTGTTTTAAAGAAATGGTCTTTATACTTTTAAAGAAATTAAGGCTACAGATCTATGAGTGGAATAGGGGATTTCACATGATTTTGCTTATTAAAACATCTGTATTACCTAAATAACAATTAAGATAGCATCTCACTCTTCAGGGCCCTGATAGCTATATACTATGGCTGTTATTGACTTGCTTTTTTAACAGCTTCTGCTGACCTAAGACTTTACCTATCCATAAATTAGCAGATTTCTGTATATTGCTCATAACACATGAATAGATGAGAACCTAATGCATAATTCCCTTTTAGCAATATTTTAATAAATTTACCTTGTAAATCAAGTACCAGTAACTCCCCTCTTGTATATTCATAAGTCCAATGGCTAAAGGCAAGCATGATCTCTTCCAGTGTATTTGTTGGAATAATCTCATCACCATTATTGTTGTTGTATTTTCTAAATTCTCCAGTCATACATTCTTCCACAGCAAACCACTGTCCTGCTGAATGGCAATACAGCAGGAAAACTTCAAGGAACCTTATGAAAAACAGTTATAGATATTACTAATAGTTTTTTTTTATGATAAACAACCGAATGACAATTTTTATTGATTTAATAATCTTAACCAATACACAATCTATGCCATATATAATTCTTTCAGCTCTGCAACCACCTACACTTATTCTCATTTTTCAACTCAAGTTCAGTGCCCTCAGAAAGGTTCCTGCTCAATTTAGTCATTTTATCCTATACTAGTAGTTTTCTTAATAAAATTCTAATCCATCTTTAAAATGGGTAAATAATGAAATATTCAGCATCAATAATGAAGGTCAAAAGAGAATGCTATCCACATAACACTAAAAGATCTCAAAAATTTTAAGAGATTTACCTTGGAGAATATGGTATGGATTTGGGTTTCATTTGGTTGAAGGCAAATGTGAGCTTTTGTGCTGCTCTCTGTTGTTGAATTTCCTACAGAACAGAAAAAAGAAACCCTCATTCAACACTGAAATTAAGATTACTTGATTTATCATACTTTAGAAGTGAAAACATGAAGCTCAAATAATGCTTCACTGTATGCATTCACTAGCACTTACTCTAAGACAAAGATGCAGAACTGTATCTTCTTTATAAATACTTGACCATGTATTAACCACCTCAGGAAGAAAAGATTTGATAATATAAAGATGTCCTGATTTGAGGATATCATGTTCTGACCAAGTACACTGTACTTTGACAGCTCTTCGTAAACCTCCTCCCATCTCCTCTTTACTTAAAAACTCTATTTTGGCACAGAGGCCTAGCTGTGACCACGAAGACATGCTGTTATTCAGTATGTTGGGAGAACTCTCTTCCAAGCGATACACTGTGACAGGCTCACCTGCAACATGAATAGACATATTTTAAGGTCAAAGTATGACTCTGAAAATCACAAGGTAGAAATTGGCAGGTATCTTTGGTTAAGATTAAGTAAGGAATAGAATACGAGATGGACCAAGTTGTAGTTTTATAAAAGAAGTTTAAGGGCAAGAAATACTCAGAAACCAAGGATCTAATATCTCTAAATTCACCTGTATTTGGTAATAATAAGCATTTTTGAAATCATGAACATTTTCGAGAAAAACTTTTAGAAAGCAATTAGACGTCTAAACACTTCTAAACTTTTTAACAGGAGGTTAGATCTGTTCCACAAACCCTGTGATATCAATTTATTAATGCTTTCATTGCTAAACTACGGATCAAGAGCTTTTCTGAATTAAAATACACCACTGCTTCCGATATGCCAGAAAGAGAGAAAATCAATACTTCTGATGCTTCCTTCAGTTTAAACATACCTGAATCTTGTAGTAATCAGACTGATTAAAATTTATATGAAATTAACAATTCTTAATGTGATCCTTCCTCTTTCTGTCACCACCCATGTTCTATATTACAGTTAAAACCACATGTTAATTAAGGGTTTATTTTCCCTCTTATTTCTTTACTTTTTGGATTTACCTCTTGGAGGCACAGGTGTAAATGGAATGCTCTGGGATAATCTCATCAAGTTATTTCTTTCCACAGCTGCATAAAAATGAGAGAGAAATAATGAAATCCCTAAAAGCTCAAAGAACTACTAAATTTTGTTTTTAATATTTACTATTACTAACCTGAGTAATAGTAATTTGTATCCATAACTGGTTTAAATGGAGAAGCAAGACCTAAAATGGTAAATAAACAAATGAGACCCTTTTAAAAGTACTAATGCAGCATAAATTTTTGTTCAAGCATTCTCATTTAATCATCCCAAGTTTCCTTCATGTAAGCTCTGTTCACAAAAACAGAAAAAAACAAGTAATAAATTATGTCCATCATGTGCTTTATTACCCTACTTCATTATGCCAGATTAGTGGTTAACTGTGTAGTATGACCCCTGGAAGGGAAAAAGCACATGATGGTTCACACTCTCCTGTTATAAACTGCATTCTTCCCTTATTCCCTACTCAAAAAGAAAAGTGTCAGACCTTTGGGGTGTGGGGCTGTAGCCCTATAACCATTTTAATGTGTTGACCATGAGAAGATATAAAATAACAAAAAAGCCCCTCTTCCATCTCTAAGTATATCTGAGGACTTTACTTTTTTAAATTTTTTTATTGAGGTATAGTTGATTTACAATGTTGTGTTAGTTTCTGTGAGGACTTCACTTTTTTTTTTTTTTTTTTGCAGTACGCAGGCCTCTCACTGTTGTGGCCTCTCCCGCTGCGGAGCACAGGCTCCAGACGCGCAGGCCCAGCAGCCATGGCTCACGGGCCCAGCCGCTCCACGGCATGTGGGATCTTCCCGGACCGGGACACGAACTCTTGTCCCCTGCCATCGGCAGGCGGACTCTCAACCACTGCACCACCAGGGAAGCTCAGGACTTCACTTTTTTATTTTTTGGCCACACCGCGCAGTTTGCAGGATCTCAGTTCCCCAAACAGGGATTGAACCTGGGGCCATGGCAGTGAAATCCTGGAATCCTAACCACTAGGCCACCAGGGAACTCCCGAGGACTTCACTTTTTAACTGTACTGAGAAAGATGGAGAATAAATTGAACCAGGAGAATAAATTGAACCTGCTACGTGTTACGTTTCTAGAATATAAATGAAAAAGAACCTATCGTCTTGCAGAAGAAAGCTAGTTAACAGTTGTATCATTGTGTGAGAAGTATAAAATATAGTGTGTGTGTGTGTGTGTGTGTGTGTATATGTGTGTATGTGTGTGCATGTGTATGTGTGTTCTCACACATGCACACAATACAGGACTGTAGAGGAGGGGTACCAAATGTCTCCTGGTTGAAGAAAGGTTGAAGGATATCTCAGAGGAAGAGGGCTTTGTGAGTGCAAGGTCAAGGGGGTCAAGAATACCTCCTGCTCAGGTTTCACTTAGCTGACTGAAAAAGTACCATTCACTAACACACGGAATATAAGGGAAGAAGCAACCTGGGTAGCAAGGATAAAGGGGAGTGGGGAGACTTTTGTAAAACGATCATCATTCACACGGTGAGTTCTTGTATTTGTGAAACACTTATAATGAAGAGAAACAAGCTGAAGGGAGAACTTTCTACTACCTTGGCTTTTTCAAATATGAAGTCTAAAATTTCTTCCTTAGGACAATGTAGTATTTGCTAAAGTATATCATATACAATCCTCAGTTTTTCGCATTAAATCTACCACACAGACTCACCATTCAACGTTCCTTCTTCAGATGGCCTAAAGAAACAACAAAAAATATAAGTTACAATTTTAGTAACTTAAAATTAGTTTTGGCTACCACAAAATTTTTTATTTTATGAAGTTACTGTGATTTAATATAACATTATTAAAGGAATTCTGAGATTCAGATTCACTTTTGTTTGAATATTTGCCACTTCCCTTAAGCTTGTACCAAATTCATACACGGATATGTATAAATCCATATGCATATACTTTATCAACAACTTTTACCTCCAATTTATGCCTACATAAATATTACTAGTAGTTTGATGCCAAACTGAAGGTTCAGTACTAATACAGTAAAATATTCCATGACTCCTCTATTTGTGGAGATTCATTCCAGTACTTTAATAATGCCTTGAAATGACTTTGCAGGATTCTAAAAATACTTCAACAGAACTGATGGGCAAAGAACAGAGAGAACAGCAATTGTATATCATTTTGCAAAATTCAATTGCTAATGTTGAAAAAAATTTTTTTCCAATGTGAATATGTTTATTTATAACAACATATACTGGTACCAAGTGTAGGTTCTATTAATCCCAAAGATTCCAGTGCAAATTAGAGACAAGTGTAGTGGAAAGGAAAGGGGAATGGGAATCAAGAAAAATAGATTAGAAGCTTAGCTCTCCCATTATACAGTTATGTGGCCTTGCTCAGGACTAGAAGGACTAGATCTAGAAAGAACCACTTGAGCAGGAGACATTGGTAATCTCTTTCTTGCTCTTACATTCTATCTGATCCTAATATTTCCCGTTGGCTTTCACCTTAGTAACATCAATATTTCCTATAGGAAATACTTTGACCCTAGCATCAGCCCTTTGTCTACTGCTGATAAACCACTGTTAGCACATCCAAAGAGTACTGACCAACTCCACCTTTCTGGGTACTTCTATGGGTCAGCATTCTGTAACTCAAAGTTCTCTTGTTAGCCGAATTAACATCAACTTTAAGTACTGATTCTGCATTTCCATCCTACAGTTCTACTTATAAAAGACATTATTCTCTGAAGAGGTCTGATTATAAATAGATTTTCCAAATGCCATTCAGGGCCAGGATACCTCCACAATTTGAACAACTGCATACCCACATAGCACCTGGTTTATTCTCGTCTCCATATATTCACATCTATTTCTGATACAGAGAAGGAAATAGGGAAAACACTATATAATATATGATAAATTCCCTCAAATTGGCCTCCCTTCTCAAGCAGTTCACATTGGAGAGTAACTTTACCATGCTTCTAGTATCAAAACAAGATTACTTTTTTAATTACTCTTTTTTAATGTCCTTTGGAATCCTAAAATACTAATTTCGAGGCTGGAAAACAGAGATTATCTTTGATTCTTCTTTATCGTTATGTTTAATCTGTACTGAAAATTTTCACTTTCTGGGGATGACTACTTGTAAGATTGCCTTTTGTTTCTACTTTTGGTTCTGGATTATCACATCAGCTTTCTCGTGGAGCTTCCTGTATGCAGGCTTTCTAATGTACACTGTGTATTACTGCTCTAATTATCAAAGTGTTTCCCAAAAGCAGAAGAAAGGCTTGTTGATTAGAAAGATGGGCAGAGAAATTATTAGCTAAAGTGTCAAACTAAGTTGAACAAGTTTATTCAAAAGCAAGTTGGAAACAGGACTAAATAATAAAATCATAACTGTATCATTATAATGAAAATTTTATTTGAGTTGTGGTTATAATATGACTAATGTAACTATATAAAATCATAAATTAAAATATATACATTAACTTATAATAAATGATTCCCTAATCTCTTCTATGTAAAGACAGGAGATCACAAAATAAATAATCAGCAATAATTTCAAGAAGTGTTAAAAAAGATGATGCAAAGAGCAGGAAAAAAACAACATTCAATACCTATGATACTTTGCACACTAACGATGAGAAAAGGCTTACTTACATTTCTCTATTTGATGGTCTATCTTGTAGCCAATCCTTTAGTCAGAAACAAACACAAACAGAAAGTTAAAGAAAAAAGTCTCTAGATAAAGCATAACTGTTTATCTGTTTTGTATCCTACATGTTTGATGAATGAAGGGTTGAAAAGTTAATATGAATTTGTTTTATACAACTGAATAAAATAAAAAACTGGTATAAAAGCTACCATAAGGCCATTCCACAAAGTAGAATAAACAATTTCATGAGTGTTATTTCCTACAACATAACTGTAATTGTCTGCTGACAATTTTATTTTCTTAAAATACATATTTGTTTCTATGACTCTAAAAAAAAATATGTGCCTGGTGCCAAAACACATCAAAGTATAAAGATAAAAATTAAAATCATGCAAACTGTGACAAAGAAATCACTAATAACAGGCATATTTCATTGAAGCCCTTTTGTGTGTGTACGTGGTGGGCTTTATTCTGCAGTTTTATAATTATTTTTCTAGGTGTGGATTTATTTTTACCTCCCCACTTTGGGACTTATGCTTCCTGAATTTGAATCTTCATATATTTCATCAATTTGGAAAATTCTAAGTCATTTATAATCTCTTCAAATTGTCTACTCTCTCAAGGCCAATTTAGAGGTATTTTTCCATCTCTTTACGCTTAACACATTTTCCACCTAATTATAATTCTATGTTACATTGTGGTCCAATTTAGCAAAATTCTCCATTCAGCTGTGCCCAATCTGTTATTTTAACCCCCACCGAGATTTTTTTTTTTTAATTAACTTATTTTATTTTTGGCTGCTTTGGGTCTTTGTTGCTACGTGTGGGCTTTTATCTAGTTGTGGCAAGCAGGGACTACTCTTTGTTGCGGTGCGCGGGCTTCTCATTGCGGTGGCTTCTCTTGTTGAGGAGCACGGGCTCTAGGCACACAGGCTCAGTATTTGTGGCACACGGGCTTAGCTGCTCCACGGCATGTGAGATCTTCCTGGACCAGGGCTCGAACCCATGTCCCCTGCATTGGCAAGCAAATTCTCAACCACTGCGCCACCACGGAAACCCCTGAGATTTTTTATTTTTTCCCAAATTTTCCAGTATTTCTGAGTAATATCTTTTCTTTTTTAGAAATATTTATAATACTTTTTAATGGCTTTAATCAGACTTATAATCTGTAACCAATAATTCTACTATCTCAAGTTGTCAGAGATCTAATATGTTTGTATAAGCTGGCTCCCACAAGTTTTGTAATTTGGCATCGTGAGGTCATCTTCAATGGAACCTTATTTGTAGCAAAACTGTGCAGCTTAGGTTCAGGATGAGTCCTTCAAGAAAGGAGGATTTGTTACTGTGAAACTCTGCGTTCACTAAACACCCTTCCCACTGAAATAATTTTTTTAATAAAATGATTTTTAATAATACAATCTATCTCCTTATAGCACACTGTAAGTTAATATGGTTAATATGTTCTTTTTTTCTTTTCTTCAGGCTTCTAAAATGTTTTAATAAGAATGGGCATCTGGGGGACTTCCCTGGTGGTCCAGAGGTTAAGAATGCGCCTTCCAATGCAGGGGATGCGGATTCGATCCCTGGTCGGGGAACTAAGATCCCACATGCCACAGGGCAACTAAGCCCAAGTGCCGCAACTACTGAGCCCGCACGCTGCAATGAAGATCCCGCGTGCCTCAACTAAGACCCAAAGCAGCCAAATAAATACATAAATATTTTTTAAAAAAAAAAAAAGAAGAGAAAAAGAATGGGCATCTGGGACAACCGGCAGGCGAGTGAGCAGGGCAAACTGGGATCACTGGGCGGCTGGAACTCCTTGCTGGACCCGATCCTCCTGGTGAGCATTTCTCTGCTCAGGGTCATAGACTGCAGACTGGGCAACACTTTTCTCAAATGTTCCTGGGCAAGGTACGACTGCCAGGGAGGGGATGGATTCCTCACTCCCCATGCTGGGCCGGTTGTGGGCACTGGAATTCACTTCCAAGATTCACTGCTGGCTGGCCTCAGCTGGTGCGAGTGTCGAAAAATTTTTCCCATCATCTTCAGTAAACATTGCAACCTTTGGGCATGCGTGAAGAAAGTTTCCTCTCCCCCAACCCCCTTGCTGTCGCCACAACAAAGGAACATGCATAAATGAGATGAATAAAAATACAGTAATATTTTTTTTAAAAAAAGAATGGGCATCTGATGGACTTAGAAGATCCTCTTGTTTCCTTTCTGCATTAGATGATGGAAATGAGTGAAACAATAGCAGCAGCAGGTCAAAGGCTTCTAACAGGATAAGATAAAAAAAAAAAAAAACCTGGTGTACAAATACACTGACTGGAATATCCAAGGGGTTTCCCTTTCAGTTTATCACAGAAATGAATCCACATCCCATTCGCACACTGAACCACTTATAGTGCCCAGTTCTATGCACAACCTGGGATTTCTCCCCTGCCTGCTCTGGCAGCTTCCTGGAATCTTCTCCATCACCTTTGCTTGCCCCACCTGGGGCTGATAACACCTGGTTGAATGACTTCTTTGTCTTCTGAAGAACCTCCAGGCTCTCATGGTTGCCTTGCTTGCCAGGGTGGGAGCAAGCAAGAGGGTGTGAGTACATGTGTAGCGTTCAGTCCAGGGGGATGGGGCCAAGTTAATATGTTCTTGATGATCCAGGATCATAATTATGAGCACTAATTTCTATACTTGACTAGAAAGGAGCAACTGTTTTTGCTTTCTCCCAAGCTATTTGTCTTGGTTGCCAAAGTCTGCTTTTAAAGAGTGTTTGTAAAATCAAATATTACTCCAGTTGGCTGGGAATAATTTCATATCATTAGCTTCAATTCAAACAGAGATTCCTACCTTTCTTTCTTCTGCATACATTTTTCTTTAATAATTCCTGACTATTCACTACAGGAAGAAACTCTTTTCCATAACTGCTACTATGCACTGAGGTCAGTTTTCTAATGTTAAAAATTTTTTGAAAGCTAGATATAATCTCAGATAAAATATCACCATCTTTTAGCTCTTATCTAATAAATAATTTTTTTTTTTTTGCGATACGCGGGCCTCTCACTCTTGTGGCCTCTCCCGTTGCGGAGCACAGGCTCCGGACGCGCAGGCTCAGCAGCCATGGCTCACGGGCCCAGCCGCTCTGCGGCATGTGGGATCTTCCCGGACCGGGGCACAAACCCGTGTCCCCTGCATCGGCAGGCGAACTCTCAACGACTGCGCCACCAAGGAAGCCCTAAATAAGTATTTTTAAATACGCATATGTTTAATTGAAATGTACAAACCGGTAGTAAAGCTGCTTTGGAATCTACTTCATGACTGTCTTCTATAGATGGCCTTCTACTGTTACTTTCCACTAAAAGAAAATTTAAAAAAATAAAAAAGTTATACAAGTAAAACAAATTTTTTTTAATACCAACTAACCAAACACAAAGTGTTTCGAGGCATAATATAACTTACCTAAGATAACTTATCCTCTCCCCAACACTGATGAATGTAAGCGTTATATGAGTCTCACGGGTCTCTTGACAGGATATCAAAATTATTCAATTTATTTTTGTGAAAAGGCAATATGAAATAAAAAAGTATGGAAAAAAAAGTGTCTTGCTCTTCCCCTGTTCCCAAATTTCTTGTGTATCCTTCCAAAGATATTTTGTGTTTCTATATATACCCCTGAATCTTCTTTTTTAACATAAATGCTAGTATAATATATATATCCTCAGGTTTTTTGTTGTTGGTTTTTTAAATTTAAGCTTGGAGATCTTTCAGTATCAGTACACAGAGGATTTCTCTATTCTACTTTGATATTATGCTGAACTTCATACAATGGATATACAATAATTTATTTAACCAAACTCCTATTGATGGACATTTGGCCTGATTTCAATCTCTTGCTGTAACAATGTTGCAATTAATAATCTTAAACATCATTTTACAGTAATGGAAAAAAAATAGTTCATCTTTCCCCCCATTTAAGATGCCACTTTTGTCACATTTTGCTTGTTTATGCTAAACAAACTTTAGAATTAAGCCTATTTTCCAAAAAAAGTGAGGATGTTAAATTTTAAATTAATTTAGAATTTACAACCTCATGATACAATAAAGGAAAACCTCAGAAAGAACAGTGAAGAGAAATCTTAGAACGAAAGAATGAACGGTGAAAGGAAATCTTAGAACATTCCAGGTATAGAGGGCAAAAAGAGCAGATTGAGATATATTAGGGGACTCTGGGCAAAAGTTTTTCAAGATGATGAAACTGAATATTTTGAAAAAATTTATTCAAAGAGCAGAGAATCCAGTGTTGATCTAACCAAAATCATGACATAACTACACTGGTGGGACAGGGTAAAGACATCTGTGCATGCATGTGGGCTAGGGAATAGAGAGGGGTGGGGACGGCGGTAGGGAAGAGCTCAATCCTTGTCTTCTTTAAAGTGGGAGGTTAATAGATACTGCCTAAAACTGAAATACAAGGATATAAAATTACAGGCATCCTAACTTTAGAAATAATATCCATGTTATCCAAAAATAGTGAGTTTTATTTCTTCCCTCCTAACCCTTCTACCATTTATTTTTCTTCCTTTTCTTCTTTGGCTAAAATGTTAAATAGAATCCTTGTCTTGTTCTCCTTCTGGGGTGTTCAATATTTCACTATGAAGTATGGTATCCGTGGCAAGTTTTTGTTAGATACCCTTTATTCAGATTAAGGACACTCCATTCTATACTTACTTTGTTAGGAGTTTTAATCATGAATGGATGTTGAATTTCATCAAATTCAGCCTTTTCTGCAGCTATTAAGATAACCATATGATTTTCTTCTTTAATTTGTTACTATCATGCCTTATATTTTTGAATGTTAAACTAATTTGCACTCCTGGAATAAACCCAACTTGAAGAGAATAAAAGGAGAAATGATGGTGAGGGGAATAAGGAAGTACTGCTTTTCTTAAGGAACCTTATAAAGATTAAATGTACATAACTGAAAAGTTAGATAACAATAAATTTATACGCATATAACTATGATCCCAAAAAAGCATGATATGGAAACATCTCCAGATCATTCAACTTTTTAAATGAAAAATTAAACGTGCAGGACAACATGTATGGTATGCTACCTTTTGTGTAAAAGATGAACAAGTAAAAAAGACTATGTCATATATGACCACATAAGCATGAAACTAGAGAAAAAACAAAAATAACAGTGGTTACACATGGGGTTGGTGTGAGACTGAGACTGATTTTCAAAGTGCTTGTGTGTGTGTGTGTGTGTGTGTGTGTGTGTATTTTAATTTTGAACCAAATAAATGTATTAATTATTTTTAAAGGTTAAAGCAGAAAAATAAGTTGATTAAATGACTATACAGATTAAAATACAACCGATTCATTTGTAAAAAAGTCAGCATATTTGTAAAAAGTGAGTCTTTGCCTTTCATCTTTTAAGTCTAAACAATCTGTTGAAAAATATTAGAATGTTCAGATTATGTATTATTCAAGGTTAAGAACAACAATGATGGACCAGAATCTTCATTTTCTTCTGCAACATTCATTGCTCAAGCGTGTGACATACATAAAATACATTTAAAGTTTAATGATGTCCATAAAATACCTGTAAAGCTTAAATGAGTATATTTGTTAGCATAATTCATGAAGTCAAAATACTCACCTTGCTCTGAATGAAGAGGAACAGAAGTTTTGTGACACTCAGTAAATCCAGCATGAGAACTCACATGTTTCAGAGTGTTTTCAGAAGGAATATCATTCTGCATATTATACATATACACAATTTTAAAACAACTGAACTAAATTTCAAATCATTGCTCTAAGTAGTATAAGAGCCTCTGGATCTATTTAGCTCAATATGCTTTAATCTACCTGGACTCCAAGGGGTATATTACAAATTACAGTTATTTTCTTCAATGTCAATTTCAAAAACTGCCATCAAAACACCTTACTTGCTTATTGTTCATAAATCCATCTGAATGAGTTCTTTTTCATAGCAATACAAGTTCATTTAAAAAATTGGAGGAAAATAGGAAACTGTAGGGAAAATAATAAAACATTTATCAATTCACCTTAAAAAGAAAAAAACTATTTTACACTAAAATTGAAACAGCAATACTTTCTTCTTTGGAGAGTAAAAAAGTGGAGGGGAAATTTATTTTGGGGAGTTTTGGTAGCTTTCTTATTGCTTTGTATAAGCTATTTGTATAACAAAGATCTATCTGGTCATTATTTGTCAAATTTCAATTTTTTTCATATTTGTTTTATCTATGCTTTTATATTTTTAGGTACTCATCTCTTTTCATCCTTCCCTTAATATTTGTTCTAAAAGCCCTCCTGGCTTTACTGACTTAGTATTTCTATTTTCTTAAGTTTGTTTATACTTTGAATTTTTATATTTAAATCCAGAATTCATCTGAGCTTATGAAGCAATATGAAACAGACGTTTCCTAATTTCTACCCAGTTGTCCAATCTGTGTGTTTACTGACAAAGCATTCCTTTTCTCATCAATTTCTAATCCAACTCTTATTAAATTTGTATTTGTAGAAGGGTTATTTTGGAGTCACCAAAATGTTTCACTAAATATTCATGTTTCAATTATACCACTTGTATAGATATTTTAGAATCTAACAACTAATTCTCCCCCATTTTCTTCTTTTTACCTATTCGTTTTTCCAGATGAACTAACGAAATTCATTAAACTAATGCAGAAGATCTGATACCTTCACCCTGTTTTTTTTTTCAGCTATACACAGGTCATACTACTATGTAACTTTAAAATATTTCCAAACCTCTACCACCGCTCAGAAACAATGAGTTTTAAAATGTTACTACCACAATAAGCTATTACTTTCATTAAATAAATTTAACTTAAACATCTCAAGAATATTAAGTTTTTCTACCTTTGATGTTTCACATTCTTCACATTACAGCTGATTTATTGATATATAGCCAAGCAAAAAGTGCTAACCTTTTTCCTATTGTCACAAAGCAACTCTGATTTCCTTTCTGATTTTAGTTGTTCCTTTTGGAACCAGTTCTAGCTATTTCTTGATTGTTTTACTTAAGTATTTTCCTTGATATATACTCTTTGATACAATGACACATCAATTTCATAGAACCGTCTTTGATAGAAATTCTAGTGTGGGACTGATGAGTGGGCTTCAAGGTATTTGTAAACTCTATAGTTTAAAAGAAAAAAGTTTGTATATGTGCATTTGCCTGGGAAGGTGGTCTGTAGTTTTCATTAAATTTTCAAAGGGATGTATAACCCACAAATGTTCAAGAACTCAAAACCTCTAACCGTCATGAGCTAGAGCTCATTATTCTATTATTACAGTTCTTTTCCTCTAAGTAAAGTACTCACAGTTGTTAAATTTAAAACATAGCCACCACTTTTCTTCCCACTCACAGAAACTTGTTATTTCTTCTTGTTTTTACCAGGAAGTTATTTGCTCACTTAAAAATTTTCAGCATACTCCTGTTTTAAGTTCATTTAATAGGTCCATTGTTAAAAGGTGCAATCTGTGGGGAAACCCTAACATCTACCATTTACCATTAGGAAATGTCCATTCATTATAAATGATTTCCCACCATATATCAAGTGCTTCACAACAGCAAAATGCCCTCAGAGTGTCATCAAATTCCTTCAACTACTGTTGTGACACCTTGTTAAAGATACCTTAAAAGTTCAATGAAATATAAATTAGAGAATTAACAGCCTAAGTCAGGGTAACTATAACTACTATAACTAAGGATTGAGAAAAGTAGAGGCACTAAAAAAGTATTTAGGAAGCAAAACCAGGTAGACTTGGCTGTTGACTGGAAGGGTAGGATGCTGATGCTATTAACAGAGGTAGGAAATACAGGAGGAAAAGAAATATGTCTGCTGAGAAGGGAGATGACGGTGAATTTGAGGTTTTGACATGATGAGTTTAACAACTCTCAGAGTTCCAGCTAGTTAGCAGTTCTAACCTTTTACTGTGGTGTCATGTCAATTCTCTAAGTCATAATCACTCCAAAGATTTACTTTCTCCATATCCATTCCTAGCCCTCAGAATTTTCCTGGCTAAAATTGAAGTGTACAGGTTTAGAGTCAAACTTGGGGTCAAATGCCACTTAGGCACTAATGCCCCTATTACTAAGTTTTATTACTAACTGCTAAAAGGTATCAATAAATATCTCTAAAATTCTAGGATACCAAGTACTCAACTATAATATTTAAACATTTAAAAAATTACTTTCACTAATAAAAAGTGAGCAAATATACTACCCAAATTATCATGTACATCTCTCTTGAACAACTAATTATACTATAAGGAAGGACTAAAATAAGAGGCATTGGGCTCTCTTACACTGACATAAATGGACTCTACAATTGAGCAATATAACATACTGGGTCCATATTTTTAATTAAAGGGTATCTGCATATAGGAGAAAGAGAGTGTGATAGAAATTTTATTAAACTTAAATAATTCCAAATTACAAAAAAACTCTATTAAAAGTTACGAAGGTCCATAAAAAACTTCATTTACTATAAAATCCACTTCAGTTAAAACCTGTTCAAGAAAAACCCCATATGGAATGTAGATATATCACGTCTATATTTTAAGAATTATAAAACCAACTCTGGTAGAGCTTTGTCAGTTCTTCTTTCTACTTATTATTTTTTCTCATTCATTTATTCTTCCCTTGTTTTTCATCATCATGTGTCAGCTAATGCTACCTAAATTCATTCAACCTATTTATTTAGTTCTCTTCTTCTCTGTAAGGCATCATATATAATGGAAAATTCAGATCGTTAGAAGTATGTCACAGAATTAAAATGGTTAGAATACATCATGCAAATTAGCCTTATGGTAAGTTTATCTTACCTACTTCCTCCATCTAAATGTATATGTATATTTTAAGTTAACTTTTTGACTCCCACAAGTACTAAAGAGACTTTACCTGATATTTACGCATCTTTGAATACTCCATAATCGTTATTTCTTACATCATTCTGATGGTCTTATTTGAGTTAAGAAATACAAACTTAAAGGCAAATATGGAAAGAAAGGGACCTCATGGAATCACTACATCTCAATTTCCATATAGTCACCAATTAAATCCAAAGTTAACAAAATCTAGTTAATAGACATTAAATTATTCACTTTTGTACAATAATTCAATCAAAATATATGCTATTAAAAATACAAATGTTGGGGAATTCCTGGCGGTCCAGTGGTTAGGACTCTGTGCTTTTACTACCAAGGGCGCAGGTTCAATCCCTGGTCAGGGAACTAAGATCTTGCAAGCTGAGTGGCACGGCACCCCCCCCCCTCAAAAAAAGTCGGCATTTATATTATAAAAAATGCACTTGAGTCTACCTTTTAGATGTAGGGTAATAAGTAACATGTCCTGACAGCAATTTCACAATTAACTATAGATCATATGAGAAATAATCATTTATAAAAGCTTATATTATATCATTATCATTTCCTTGACTCTAGTTTTAGGAAAAACTTTATTTCCGTTATATTTATCACTTGATCATTTCTACAACTTAAGTTCTTAAGGGATGGAGAAGCTTAGCACTTTTCCAGGTCTTCCTAATTATCTCGATGTAGCTGTTATTACCCTTAAAGCTCAAATTAGTTATTGGTAATTTATGAAAGCAACAGTTAAAAAATAAAAATTTTCAGCCAGGAAACACACCTTTTTGCTAGTTGTTCTGTATACTTTAAAACTCATTTAACCAACATTTACTGAACAGCTTACACTTGCACACGATACTGTAGTTACTGGCATATTCAGCTTTTTATTGCTAGACCACAGGGTCCTTGAGAAGCAAGGTTATATTCTAATGAATTTTGGGGCCTGGGAAAGAGTTGAGTTCAATGAGTAGTCTGTGGAAACCATACAGGGAGAAGCATTTTTTAAGAGAAATTATTAAATAGGTGATTTTTAACTTCAGTTAAAAAATGCAAGCTATTTGTACATTTTTTCATATTCTTCAACTGTTTCTTCTTTTTTTCAAATTATGTATAAGCTTCAAATATTTGGAACTCTCATGTTGATGATGGTTTCTGCTAACACTGTATTTTTCCTGAAAAATATGTTTAATTCTATTTTGAACTAAACTCCAAAATAGCAAAATAATCACGCTGCTATAAGGATTTACTTACGGATAATATTTCTTTTATCTTGTTTGACGTTTCTTTAAACCTCTGTAAATCCATGCTATCTCTGTGTCCTTAAAAAAGAAAAAAGAAAAGATTACAACAAAAAATACTTGTTTTTTTTAGTTCTATCAAAATAATGTCATTGCCTAGTCTATTCAAACAAGTGACGTATGTTGTCTTGTGAGTAGTTTTGATGGCTCTGAAGTTTCCTGTAGCTTTCCTGATAAATACTGAAAATAGGTATCAAAAAGCTGGAGAAGATGAGTAGTTCAAGTTTACAGTAACAGGATCCTAAAAGAATCCAACATGTGATATGAAGTAAACTGCTTGAAATTTAGAAGAGGGGGAGCAGTCATTTTTACTCTCAATAAAAAAAGCATTATATATAATTATTATACATATATACATATAAATATAGACATCAAACATATGTATATCTACATATCCATACCAGTGGCAATATATTAACAAACAGACTAAAATATGTTTTTAAAAAATAAATTGGGATAGATTTTATGTAGGAAAAGTTGTCTCTATAAACCCACAGTGAACTCACATAGCCTAGCAGTAGAGATCAGCAGGCTCAGTACCTAGATAATCCATGGGGTTGGCCCTAATGTGGAGAATTTTACATGGACATAACATTCTGTGAACCATCTCTATACATGTTCTGTGACTAGGTAAATTCCTAGGCTGGGAAGGCTCATATAAGTGTTAAAGACAAGGTTGGGAAGCCACCTGAAGGAAAAATTCTAACTTGAAGAGACAGAGGGCCTTCTTCAAACCTTGGAACATTCTGGTTATGTCCACGAACAACCCAAGTTGTTTTCTAAGAATTCTTTGTTAAATACTTTTATCTTTAATAATCTAAGAGGAAGGCTGTTAGAACACTATATTCTACAAATATTTGGGGCTTAGCTAGCTCTACAAAGCATTCCCTCTTCATCTTTTCCTTCCACGTGGCATAATGTCAACATTTAAATAACAAAACATCATCATTAAAAACAAAACAAATAAAACCTTAAACATACAAACCACAATATTAGTTCTTTCTTTCTGCCTTCATTGCCAAGCTCTTGAGTCGCCCCCCCATCACTCTCCACATTCACTCCCATTTGTACTTTATTTCACTATAATCAGGCTTCTTCCTCTATCACTTCCTTCACTGAAACAGTTTTCACCAAGGTTATTAACATGTTATCATTGCCAAAATAAATATATTTTCAGTCCTTATTTTACTTGAGGTGAGGTATAAGAATGAATCATTCCTTTCTGAAATGATCTCTGGGTATATACTCTCTGGGTATATAAATGGGTTGACCATAAATACTCATTTTCCAAGTAGAGTCTTGGCTTTCCCTATTATCCTAATGTAAATATCAGTAACATACCCTTTCACTCTCAAAAGCATACTGGCTTGGATGAAAAACTATATGGTCAGCCTATTTATAAAACACTGTTCTTTTCCAGTTACTTCTAGCCTCCCCTATACCTTTGTCTTGCAACACTTACACATCACTCAAATTCTTTCAACAAAAGTTGATCAAATTCAAGAGACTATGCTTAAATTCAAAAGACAGAGTCCAGGGCTTCCCTGGTGGCACAATGGTTGAGAGTCCGCCTGCCGATGCAGGGGACACGGGTTCGTGCCCCGGTCCGGGAAGATCCCACATGCCGCAAAGTAGCTGGGCCCGTGAGCCATGGCCGCTGAGCCTGCGCATTCGGAGCCTGTGCTCCGCAACGGGAGAGGCCACAACAGTGAGAGGCCCGCATATTGGAGGAAAAAAAAAAAAAAAAGTCCAAATAAGTTTTCCATACAATTGTTATTATAGTAAGTTGCACCAAAGAGGTATGTGCTAATATAACTAGTATAGCCCAATTCAACCTACTTCCCCGACTTCTGACTCCTTAAAAAATTTTTAGAACTATACTCTATGAAAAGGTAATCCACTTGTCACACAAGTACATGATTTTATTAATTAGCAATTTATTTTTATTTCTAAGGTGATAATTATAATTAAAAAATAAATAATATTGATATACAAATATCAGTTTGCCAAACTTACCTACGAATGCTCCAAATTCTACATTATCTCCTTCTGCAGCTTTAGAACAAACAGTTTCTTGATCTTTGGTTATAGTTTCCAAGTGGCTTTTGCAACTTGGCTGGGATGGTGTACTAACAAAAAATTTGGTTGGTGGGGATGATAGATGTGGTATGCTATTAGACGAACTGCCTGATTTTTGATTTTTACTAAACATTTTTAAGGTTTCTACTCCATGTTGTCTCTGTCGCAGTTCTGGAGGAGAGACAGCACTTGGGAATAAGGCACCACAAGAGGAACCAGCCTCTGGAAAATTGAATTCTTTTCTCTGGGGTATTACAGGTAAATCCTGACCTGATATGTTAAATTGGGAATCTTTTTCATCTTTCATAAAAATATTACAAAGAAAAGGATTATTACTTTCAAGACCACCTTGAGGAAGAGAGGAGCTAAGTGTATTTACAACACTGTGCTTTTTCCATACAGAAGGTCTTACAGGACCATCATCAATAAGGTTTTGAGCCAAATGTTTGGAAATGCTCAATTCTCGTGTGATTTCATTGTGAACTTTGCTAGCTTCTGAAGCTTTCTGGGCAGTGAGTGTTTTTAATGTATCTACAGTCAGGGCCGAAAGATCTTGCAAATGGCCAATTTGAGAATCTAATGATTGTAATGATCTTTTGATATAGTTGACGCGATCTCCAACTTCTTTAATCTGAATGGACATCTGCTCCACTCTGTAAGGGAAACACAGGAGTTTTACAAATGTTAAAAATTAATGGTTTCGAAATATCCGCCTGCCAATGCAGGGAACATGGGTTCGATCCCTGGTCAGGTAACTAAGATCCCACGTGCTGTGGGGCAACTAAGCCCGCGTGCTGCAACTACTGAGCCCACAAGCTCTGGAGCCCACACACCATGACTAGAGAGCCCACGCACCATAACGACTGAGCCCACACACTCTTGAGTCCGCACACCTCAACTAAGACCCAACGTGGCCAAAAATAAATAAATAAATAAATATTAAAAAAAAAAGGATCAAGTGCTAATCCTATTATAATAAAAATATAAGATTTTAAAACACACTTTTGTACCATAGGCTATTTATTCCCCCATCAGAGTAACACAAAACTGTGTATTCAGCTACATACACATAAACTACTATTACCATTATTGTACCTACACAAATACCATATACTTTTAGAACGTAGCAAAACTAATGGAAAGAAACATGTTTTAAAATAATTAAGACAGTTTAACTTTTCTCCACCAACTCTTTTCTGCCCTCTGTAACAAGGGTCAAAAAACAGTTAAGAGACTGACTGACTGACTTACATGAAGTCTTAGAAGTAAAGAACTGAACTGTCTCACAATATATTATGTAAAATCATTACTAAACTTACTTGTTTGACAAGCATAAATTGAACAATGACCATGTGTAAGAGACATACCTAAGAGAACCCACTCTGACACAAAATCAGTTATAATTAAAGAGTTTCTGAACCTTTCAAAAGTGACACGAATTCTCTCTTCACTCCCAGAATGGAATTTGTCATCTTTTTCATTAAAATACATCTCAACACACTGCTCTTCAAAATCATGAAGTTTCTTTTGATCTTCTTCTGTTAAAAAAAGTTCTAAGGAGGGAAAAGAAAAAAAAAATCAACAGAGACATCAAGATAAACTTTAGCTCATGAGTTTTATGTTATTTAGAGTTCATAAGGCTATGTAAATCATCAGCATTTTTTTTTTCTTTTTACTGGTGTGTTTCTAAAGCCCTAAACAAGTATTTCTACTTCTTTCTTCACTCACAGTGTGATGTTGGAAGAATAGTTTCCAGTATTTCCTCCTTTTCGAATCTCCTTTTCCTATAAAATACCCTACCCCATCTATCTCTCACACCTCTCCTTCGCATACCCAGGTACAAGAATATAAGAACTGATTTGATAGAATAAAAAGCCACTGTAAAATTTTAGGCAGAGTTTATTATGTCTCACGTAGTATACAGAATGTACTAAAAGTGTTATTGTTTACACAGCAGTCAAAATGGTTTGTAGAACGGCAAGTGTTATGGTTTACACTAGCATTTTAACAAAACCGAATTGAGATGCCATACCAAAAAGGAAATTTAATACTAAATTTACTTTTATAGATAAACATATTGCACTTTAAATTCTTTTATGTTTAGGCAAATTCAACAAAAGCCTTTACAATAACATTAACCAGTTAAGTCTTCTGAATAAAATTAATACTTAGCTTTCAGGGACTTCCCTGGTGGCACAATGGTTAAGAATCTGTCTGCCAACGCAGGGGACACAGGTTCGAGCCCTGGTCTGGGAAGATCCCACATGCCGCGGAGCAACTAAGCCCGTGCGCCACAACTACTGGGCCTGCACTCTAGAGGCCGCATGCCGAGAGCCTGTGCTCCACAACAAGAGAAGCCACCACAATGAGAAGCCCGCGCACCGCAACGAAGAGTAGCCCCACTTCACCGCAACTAGAGAAAGCCTGCGTGCAGCAACGAAGACCCAACGCAGCCAAAGATAAATAAATAAATAAATAAATGTATTTTAAAAAAATACTTAGCTTTCAGTGTGATACTGATAAGTGATAAAATAAAAACATTTGCCTTAATATATTTTACTTACTTGGTCCATCCGAAGTCTTGTCTTTTTTTCTTCTTTTACATATGCAGCAAAACAGAGAAACTATATGGCTGAGAATGATAAGTGGTGGAGGCAGAACTGGTTTCTCATGATAAGCCATAATAAAATGATAACGTTGGTACTTCCATACAATATTGGAAATTGCCTTCACTTGTAAATACACATTGCTTGAATAACAAAGAATAAAAATAAACAAACTTAGCTAATCACATTTTAAAATTTTAAATACTAAAATTTTATTGTAATTCTACTCTAAACAAGGATTCAAAGGAATACTCCACCATAAACAAGACTAAAAGGTAAATGCGAAACCGGAAAAAAACACATGCAACAGTATAAGGCAAAGTTTGATACTGCTGAGGGTCTTAATTATAAACTCCCAGAAAAATAGGCAGAAAATATGATTTTAAGCTTTTTAAATTACATATAAATGACAAAAACAGAAGAAAATATTCAATCTGAGTAGTAACAAAATAAGTGCAAATAAAAACAAGACTCTTATGTACTGTCAAATTAGCAACCATTAAAAAGATAATACCTACTGTTAGCAGAGATTTGGAGACACAAGGCCTATTTTGACTTAAATAGAAGAAGTCTGAAATATACATATATTGAACAGTTCTGCTTTTAGGAAAACACTCTAAGGAAATACATAAGGATTAATAAAAAATTTAACCACAATGTGGTTTTGGGGAACAAAAAATTATAAACAATCGAATGGAGCAATATAACATATTGGCTTAAAAATTACAGTCTATATCATGGAATACGAGGTAGTCATTAAAAAACTGGAGAGGGATATTTATTAATGTAGGATAATATTCATGTTTTGCTTAGTTAAAAACAGTATACAAAATATAAGAAAATTATTTTTAAAAAGAAAAAGTGGTTCATATATATAAAAAGGATGTATACCAAAATACTAAGAATGGGATTACTGAAGAATTTTCTATTTGCCTTTCTGTTTTGTATACTGTGTATTCCCTGGCCACCTTGTAATAAATACAAAATAAAGATTAAATTTATAAAAGAACTGTATGTTGAAAGATAGAGTCTCAAATTTAGAATTAATTTGATTTTGAAAATGCATGCTTTCTTATTTGTAATTTTCAAAAATAATTTTTAGTAGTGTAAGCCTCAATAAAATCTTTATATACTTTAAATTTTGTATAGTTCCTTCAAAAAGAGAACTATATATTAAATGATCTCATTACAATAAGCAACCAAATAAAATTCTTACTTGAAAAATGCAATAAGAAGATTGACCATAATGATATACTGTACAAAGAGGTAGACTGCTTGAAGAAATGGAGTCAACCATGTCCCAGGACCACAGATTTCAGTGATAGTGGAATCCTTTGCACAAACTTGAGAAAGAAAAAAAAAAAATTAAAACAGTAATTTACCAGTTACTGCTTCTAGTCAATATTTGTGTACGTTTGTTTGAAGGAAGTTTTGATTATGTACATATCTGTTTCACAGATTCTAGCAAAAGCTTCTGGGCAGGCAGCCATACAAACACCAACTTAACAGTATTCCAAAAGAGAAGAATTTTGTGAAGGATGTGGGTACTATTCTACGACTCTACTCCATACAAGGAAGTATATATTTCTGTATTATGTCTACCCTCCAAGGTAGGGTTTAGCCAGAGGAGCATTAAGAATAAAACTCCCAGATTCAGCCACACATTTCTATAAGAAAAATAACTGAACCAGAAAAGAGTATGATAAACTCATAGTAAATCTACAAACATAATGATTACTGACTTTAGCTTATTATGCCACAAAGGAGGGTTGGAGGAATGGTTAAAGTGCCTCTTAAATATACAATGATTAGATTTGAATTCCTTGCATTTCATTGCCTCCATCTGGAATGTTTCTGAAGCCATAACACAGCTGAATTAAGGAAGGGAAGAGCTTTAATACCCACCAGAGTTACGAGGAATAAAGTAAAATAAATTCAAGTAGGGCAAGGATTTGAATTAAATAGTCTTGAATTAGTGACAAGTTTTATACAAATATTTATAATACACTTAGCACCTGGTGTTTTGTAAGCATTTAAAAAATATACATCATTGAAATTCTCATCATGGCTGTATCATTTCTTTCACATAAAATGGTTTTACGGGCAAACTGATGCATAAGGTCCTTTCACTCCTAAAAAAAATTTTTTTTTTTTTTTTGCAGTACGCGGGCCTCTCACTGTTGTGGCCTCTCCGGTAGCAGAGCACAGGATCCGGAAGCGCAGGCTCAGCGGCCATGGCTCACGGGCGCAGCCGCTCTGCGGCATGTGGGATCTTCCCGGACCAGGGCACGAACCCGTGTCCCCTGCATCAGCAGGCAGACTCTCAACCACTGCGCCACCAGGGAAGCCCCTAAAAAATTTTATGAATCTATTTCCACTCTATTCAGATTAGTTTGATGAAGCAAATACCCAAGAAAGAGAATGCAGGAGAGTAAAAAACCATATCCAATGCTGTATAACTAAACTAGAGCCACATAAGAAAAAGCAGACAATAAAAACCTGGAAATGACACTAAACAGGAAGCCATTAAACACAAAATTTTACCAGGCTGGTAAAAACCTCACTGTTTTAACCAACATCTCATAACAACTGATGACTACTATGTGACCATCCCCTGATCTAATCACCTATAAATAGGTGGGTAAGGAGCAACACAGAATGGGGGTGATGGAGGAGTAAAGTAAGATGGGTGAGAGAGAGCAAGAGAGAACATGAGCAAACTAACAAAATAAAGATTCTATAACTCAATGTGAAGGTCAGAAGAACATCCTTGAAAGTTGGCAGTATCAACTATGTCCACAAGTTATCTAGCCTTTTTAACTAAAACAACAGAATAGCTTTATGAAGAGAATGTATTCAGAGTTGAATTTTACAATTCAAGAATATACAATCCGGGCTTCCCTGGTGGCGCAGTGGTTGAGAGTCCGCCTGCCAATGCAGGGGTCACGGGTTCGTGCCCCGGTCCGGGAAGATCCCACATGCCTCAGAGCAGCTGGGCCCATGAGCCATGGCCACTGAGCCTGCGTGTCCAGAGCCTGTGCTCTGCAACGGGAGAGGCCACAACAGTGAGAGGCCCGCATACCGCAAAAAAAAAAAAAAAAAAAAAAAAAAGAGTATATACAATCCAACTAATCAGTGTAATTCCATTACCGTTGCCCTGGACAGGTAGACTGAAGCCAATCTGAGCTAATGAGATTAAAAAATAGGTTCAATAGAAGGCATCTGGGAAAGGGACTTTTTCCCCTGAAGAGAACCAATGGAAAACAGTGTCTCTTTCCTCCTGTTGCTTGTGACAGAGTCTTACAATTGTAAAGGAAAACCTGTATGAATCAGACACTTATTACAGAGGACTGGGATGAAAAAGAATGTGTCCTTAGCATGAATTAACCAGTCCCAAAGACCACAGACCACTCTACCTCTGAACTTTCTGTTATGTGAGCTAATGTATGTCCTTATTGTGTAAGCCAGTTTAGGCCAGATTCCATTATTTGCAGCTAAAAAAAATTCTGAAATACTTTTTTTTCAATTAATTTTTGTTATGTTTCTTCTGGGATTAACTAATGTATCATGGGAGGATTTAGGCTAGTTAACAGTTTGATTTGTGAAAATTTGTAATATTACTATAATGCAATTTTGACTTTGAAATATGAAATAACCAAAAGATATATCTGTACACATAAATCCTTACCATCAATTTCATATGCATAAACTTCACCAAAAATCATCCAGTATGGATGAAAAACTATGTCTTTAGCAAGAGTCCAAGATGGTGCTTCGCGAGGATAAAGTATTGCCTTTCTGGGAACACCAAAACTAAGTAATACAAGAGCCATAATCACTACAATGTAGAACATATTGGCCACCTGTTAAAAAATGAACACTGTTAAAATACATGGGAATTTAAACACAAAGACAATTCTTCATCTTAAAAAACAGTTTCTAATGTTCCAACAGATAACTTGAATCTTTGAGTTTCTTTTTATTCCTAGCCATTAGCATTCAAGAAACCTCATCACTACATAAAACTTAACATCCAGGAAATTATGTAAAAACTGATCTGAACATCAGGTAAGTCACAGGCATCTTCTACATAATGAACCATATCACAGGCTCAAACTGGAGTCTGCCTATCTCATGTCCATGAAGATTTTAAAGAAGTAAAGACATAAGGGGCAGATTCAAGGAACCAATTTCCATGAGAGTTCTTTCCTAAAACTGTTCTGTTCTTATACAGGAGGTGCAGACTATCTTTTCTACCTTCCTTTGATAGTATCTTGTGCCCACTTCACAAAAGAAAGGCATTCTTCTCACCCATCGTGAACCCTACCATGGTGCCTTGTCTCCTGGGCTGTGAAAACCTCCTAGGAGGTAAATAAAACAACAAACTGAATTATCAGTATGGGTGTTGAAAAAATTAGTGATACCCGTATCTGGTTAACAAATTCTTTTGCAAGTCACGTAGTTTGCAATTCTTTAATTTCAACAAAATTGAAAAAGAGCCTAACTGAACTATCACATAATAAATCATTAAAAAACAATTTTTATTACTAAATCACAATGTGAATTTTGACATCATTACTCAGGAATTCAAAGAATTAAGTGAAATGCTATAATGAAACTTCAATTTCTATCCACTTATTTATGTGTACAAGTGTTCAGCACTTACATCTAAGAAAGTAAATGTAGTGTCACTCTGGTAATATGTAATAATATTCATCCACAAATAATAATCTAAGGGGAAAATCCCATGGAGATCAAGAGACTACATTTACAATAAATCTGTACTTTAATCTACTATGAACTAACAATAATTGTAGTAATAAATCTATCTAAAAGAAATTACTAAGACATTTTCATATGTTTTGAACAAGTATATAGTGAGAGTAGAAATGGAAGGCAGGACTGTGAAAAGTAAAGAGGACAGTAAGTCTACACTAGATGGAGAAATTATAAAATATTTATTTATAAATAATCATTTAGTCTTGATCCTTTACCTTTAAAATTGTTAGATCTGCCAATAAATTTTTTTAAAATTAAGTTAGAGTTGAGTCCCTGTGACTTACAATAAAAAAATCCCATACACCGCCCAAGATTCAGTTTTTTTCTTTGTAAAATGGTTAAATAATGCCTTATTTGACCACTTAAGAGAACTACTAAAAGAATATATGTTTTCAATAAACAAAATCTTGGGATAAAAGATTTTTAAAGGCAAATAATTCATCAAAACATTACTTGCGGCATTTGCTGTAATTTGGAATCCAAATTAAATAAAGAAAAAGCCCAACTCAAAAGTTCAAATCAAAACCCAAACCTGAAATATTCTAAATTTATTCAAGGTCTGTTGGCTGATGATTCAGAGTTCTCTGGATTTCATACCTTTCACATAAAGCCTATTTGACAATCTTCCTTATATTTGATCTAAATTTAACTAATTAAAATATCTGAATATTCCATTTCTTATATCTAAAATGAGGGTTCCTAGCTTGAATGTATAGGTATATGGAGTGAGTAGGATGAGTTCAGCATTTACCATGTAATTTTCATCAGTCTGATCTCTATTAAAGATGTCAAATGTGAAGATTTCTTCTACTTTAATCTTTCATATCTTTATGAAAGATATGAAGCTGTTTTCTCTGATTAGAAATTCCCTGCTCAGGAAAAATTCCTACCTATTTTCTAAACTTTTTTCAAATACCATGTTCCTTGTGAAAGCTTTGTCTTCACAAAACAGCTTATCATATCTTTCTCTATCTGCTCACATGCTTGTCTTATATACTAGACTGTGAATTCCATGAGGATCTGGACCACGTCTTATTCATCTTTGTAGTCTCAGCTTAGTATAATGCATAACATAACAGATACCCAATGATTAAAAAATGTTAAGTTACTCTAGGAATCTACTACATACTATAAAATCATCTCCTTTATTCATTAAAGCTATACTTTAATGAAGGATTTCTTATACTTTGCAGCATCTACTTTAAGCAGATAATTAGAACATTAACCATCTGAGAGTAATGAAGGAGGTAGAAAGGGAAGATGGCACTAGGAGAAAAGAGATAATGATATGATAAATAAATGGTTGACAAGGGGAAAGACATAATCCTGGTGGAGGGTGGTTCTAAAGAAGATCAAAGGTAAAGAAGAAAATGAAATATATATTTCAGCTCCCTATAATTGGGATGGGAGAACCGGTGGGAGTGTTGGGAGTACATTAGAGGTAAGATTCAGATGGAAATCCAGACAGCTCCACTCTCTCTTGGCTTCCTTACTTTTCCCATCTCCATCTGTTATTAAGATTGTTCACTTTTATACTTCCTGCACCTTCCATTTACTGTATAGCACCATTAAATTAACCCAATAACACTAAGTCACTAAATAATCTGGTAGACAATGAGAGCTAGAGTGGTTTTTTGCCCTAAAACTTTAGGCTAAAACCAGTTCCTCCCCCAAAACCTTAACTCCCCTAACTTTTCCTGGAAATATCACTACTTCATGAAAGAATGCAAAATGGATAATAAGTACTTCTTTGATGTGACAAATAATAAACCAGTAATTCTTAACTGGGGAGAGTAGGATACACTCTCCTAGAGGGAAAATGTGTAGTGTGGAAAATCAAGTATAATAATGAAACTCTGTATTCAAAAAATGTAAAAATTTTGTCTTCATGATGCAAAGCAATGCTGATAATCCTGTGAGCTAGTGGGGTTACTTAAAAGATAAATTTAATCTAGAAGACCAATTTTAAAAAGAACTGAGAAACAGCATACACATAATGAGCCCATTTCGATAAAACTATTATATACATTTATTCGTGTGAAGTTTGACACAAATAAACACACGTATTCATATATATGTCTTGAAGGATGGAAAGGTATACATCAAACTGTTAATATTGGATGTCTCTGGAGGGTAGTTTGTCTGCACTTGCTAAAATTTTCTACAATGAATAGTAATTTTAGAATAAGGAAAGAAAAGTTACGTTCACAAAAGCAACAGAAGCATAATAGAGTTTGCCTTTTTCAACTTAAAACCGGAAGTAATTTATGGCAGGAGTAGGCCCAAATTTATGGCAGGAGTAGGCCCAGTACATTTTAGATTTTTTCAGCTCAGTGCATAAAATACTGCACATTAAACCTGACATCTGTATTTTAAAAACAAAACCTGCCAGTTGGTTAAGCCTATGGGAAAGAGCAAAATATTGGGCATATTATATCAGGAAAAGATTAGATGTTCTGGATATAAATTTTAAAAACAGTCTGGGTCAGTAAAGATAGGAGGAAAGAGATACCTAAAGATATAAACCACTGACGGTATTTGTTTAGTTAGCATTATCTTGCAAAGTGCATTAATAAGGGACAAGATTAGTGTGGTAGGTTGGAACTGAGCATGAGGAACCCTTGTGAGACTTCTTCAGACTGCCCCACTGGTTGAAAATCATCATAATGAACAATCTGACTAGCTGCTTTCAATATCCATACACTGAAAAGTCACTCCAAGATGATAAGGAAAGACAGAGAAATGTCAACCTACTTCTTTTATGGTAAAGAAAAATCAAAAATTGGCGGGAAAACTCTTCAATGGTTTCCCCTATATTTTTCTTCTCTAAAGTCCTAGTTTTCAATGTTCTATATACTCCAAGCTACTACGCCCTGTCTAACCAATTTGCTAACAAACTATACCTCATCACAAAAAAATTTCCAGTCAGTCTGTTCCTTTTTACTCCCATCTCTCTCAAGCTTTCGAAGAATGGCTCAGATTCCACTGCTTTAACAAAAACCTCCACAAATTTCTCTCTTTCCATGAATCCCTATATCCTCTACTCATTAACTTAATCAATAAACCACATTGATAGTTTTACTAATATCTCATATAATTTCCTAAAATACTTTATGTAGGATAGGCTCCTCAAGCTAGATTATGTAACTGTTAAAAATAACTAGAGGACTGATAAAGTCAAAAAAGAGAAATGTGGTTTCACAAAGTTCAGGGACAATATCCTAATAACCAATCTGCACTGTCTTGCGTAACAGTGAAAATATAATAAACATTAAAAACTACTTGGTGAACAATTACAGTTTTTTAATTTATAATCTGCTGCTAAAGATATAAAAATAAGAGAAAAAAATCTTAACTACCAACCTATGAAAATACAATTAATGTTCAGTATTTTTATGTTGTTTTTTTCCTACTTGAAATGGCTTATCCACCCAACCAACAAATATTTACTAAGGAGGAATCTACTAAAGTGATAAGTATTGAGATACTAGAGATATAAAGGTGACCAACACCAGACAAGGTTTCTACTCCAAGGAATTTAAAGTCTAGAGGAGTATATAAATAATACAATAAGAATGTAGTTTAAAATACAGTTAGACACAGATAAATATTCTGAAGGGAAAAACATGGGTCCCATAAAATTATACAGCAAATAAACTTGATCTAGTTGAAAAAGATCAAAAAAGCTTCCCTGAAAAAAAACATGTTGAAGCCAAGATCTGGAGGACAAAACTAAGTTAATTAATGAAAAAAGCTAAGGATATGAGTGTAGATGAGGGTGATCATTTTACACAGAAAGAACATGAGCTATTCTTGGTTCTCTGATAGGGGCTGTGTTAAAGGAAAAAGATAAAGGTTTGTGTGACTAGAACACAAATAAGAGGTCAAAAATGGTAAGAGGTGAGACTTAAGAAAGCAAGGAAGATGTTACTACTGGAGGAAACTAGGTAAAGAGTACACAGAATCGTTCTGTATTATTTCTTACAACTGCATGTTAATCTGTAACTATCTCAAAATTTAAAGGGAGGGAGGGAGAGAAGAAGGGAAGGAGGGAGGAAGAAAGGAAGGAAAGCAACAGTCAAATTGGACAAGGCTTATGGGTTTCATTATTAAGTACACTGATTTCTAGCAGTAATGCAAAATCATTAAAAGATGTTTTTAAGAAGGAGAACTGACATATACAGATTTGCATTTTGAAATATTACTCTGGCTATAATATAGATTGAAGACAGGCCAGAGTGCTTGTGAGTAAACAGATTACTATACTACTGCCAGTGCCAGATGATGACAGATTGGGTTTAGGGTAGTGGCAGTAAAGATGAAAAGAAACTCATAGATTGGAGCTGGCAAGTTCATATTTTTCAAATAGCCCTAGCAAGTAACATTTAAAAATTAAAGTATTTCAAGAGAAAACAAATAAAATAAGGTTTCCTAACTTTATCCCCTCAAATATTTTCTTCAAAAGTTAATATCCTGGGCTTTCCTGGTGGCACAGTGGCTAAGAATCCACCTGCCAATGCAGGGGACACAGGTTCGAGCCCTGGTCCGGGAAGATCCCACATGACATGGAGCAACGAAGCCTGTGAGCGACAACTACTAAGCCTGCACTCTAGAGCCCGTAAGCCACAACCACTGAGCCCACATGCCACAACTACTGAAGCCCATGCACCTAGAGTCCATGCTCTGCAACAAGAGAAGCCACCGCAATGAGAAGCCCGCACATCACAACAAAGGGTAGCCCCCGCTCACTGCAACTAGAGAAAGACCACGCGCAGCAACAAAGACCCAACTCAGCCAAAAACAAATAAATAAATAAATTTTTAAAAAAGCTAATATCCTTAGGAATGGGTCTATTTGCAATATGAGGCAAATAAACATGAACTATCATTCTCTGGTTCAAGTAAAACTATATTAATAACATATTTTTATGATTTTAAGAAAAAATATCAATAAACCCATGAGTATTGTCAGACACCTCTCAACTTACCATTTTTCCAATCATCATTACATAAGGTCCTGCCTGTTGATTTACAGCTAGAAAATCTAGCAAACGCACATACCAAAATATTATGTTAAGACAGTAAATTAATCTTCCAGCCACAAAAACATGATTATCATATGCATTCTCAAAGTTCCATTTTGCTCCAAATCTTAGTCCAAATCCAATGAAGAAAGAAATTATGGCAATTGTATCACTGATATTGAAGTAATCACTAAACCACACTTTAATCTTCTGGCTTATTTTTCCAGCTTCAGACATAAAGATCTACAGGTTTAAAAAAAAAAAAAAAAAGGTTTCATCACTTTCTTCCTATTAAAACATATACCAGAATTCAATTATACTGTCAGAGCAGAATTTTATATATCATTTAATATTTCAAAGTATTTTGACTGTCTTGGCATTTGATCACCAAAACAATTCAATAAGATATCAAAGGCAGATACTTCTTATCCTCATTCTCTATACATAGGGGGAAAAAAGGTAAAAAAAAGACCCACAAATAAATGACCTGCTCAACCAAGGTCATCCAACTAAGACACTGAAAATCCTGGATTAGAACACAATTCTCTAGACTTGGAATGTGAGATACCTATCAAAAGTTGTTTTATTTTTCACTGAAACAACACTAGGATATCCAGGTAGGATCTTCCAAAGGTGCCTTATTTGCAGAAAGTAAACAACTCAATGGTTTAAGTAGCTATACTTAGCTCTTTAATATAAAAAATATTTTAAATTTTTTGTGGGGAATGGTAATACATTTAGAGCTTCAAAATCATAGTGTATCAAAAGTAAATACTGAAAAGTCTCCCTTCCACTCTTCAACCCAGCCAACTAATTCTCCTTCCCACTAGAGGCAATCACTTTTATTACTATCTAATAAATCCTTGCAGAACTGTTTTATGAATAAAAAAATTATATGCAACTTGCTTTCACAATTTAACAACTTAATTTCTTCAAACATGTTAGTAAAACAACAGATTTCATAAACATATGGGCTGTGGCACTCAAAGGCATTTAAAATGCATAAGCTATTAAATTCCTATTATACCTAAGCGGGAGGGAAGTACAATGCCTTCTATTTTTGCAATTTCATGTACTCTCTAAATGTAGAGACATGAAATAATTCATATGTATTTAAATAACTGTGTTATAAAACAACATTTATATAGGTACTAGATTAAACAGAAAGTATAAAACTTTTTTAAAAACCTTTTTTTCCAAAATCAGGATATTAGAAAATTTACAATTTTAAACTGAAAACTCTGATAGACATAGGGATCTAAATCTAAATGATAATTCAATGGGCAATACAGTACACTTTAGAGCAGTACAACCTAAGAGCAAAGTAAGAATATAATTTATCTACCTGATTGGCTATATGTATATTTAATACTTTTTGAGAATGGCAAAGAACACAAATATGAATGTTGAGGAAATAAGACAAAAACAAATCTATTTTTTGAGACAAATCATTATCTTTGTAATTGTGACAAAGTTAACCACACAATCTCTATTCTTTGGCCATCACTTTTAGAACAGCAAAACCAAACAATCTATATACTTCAATAACATCACCTACTGGGTATATAGGTGGGTATATGAATATACTCACCTACATCATGGTTATGTGTGTGGGTATGAATAACATATACCCACACACATAACCAAAACAAAACGTAACACCCTCCATATATACACTAAGTTATTGGTAGGAAAAACTAAAGACATACCTCACGGACTTTCTCAATAGCATAGGTAAAAATATAAGCAATAACAATCCATTCTTGAACTGAAGGTAATTGTTCCATTTGTACAAGAACGACAAATGTATAAAGCATCAGAAATCCTAAGTATGCCAACTAATAAAAAAAGAAAATACAAGATATGAATAAAATTTATTATAAAATACAATTTCTTTACTATGAAAATTTCCAAGCATACACAAAAAAAGAGACGAAATGAGCCCCTGTGAAGTATCTCCCAGCTTCAATCATTAAAAAAGTTTCGGAAGTAACTCTTCTTCCATGCAGACATTTCATTTATCAATCAACCATTTATAAATGGTCCCCAGGGTAAAAGTGTGTTATTCTAGACTTTAGTTGACTTTTTAGTACTTCTCATAGGAAGAATTTTATAATACCAGGTTTATGTTCTCAGTATAGTCCACATAATTCCACTTAACTTATATTATACCTCAAGTATCATACTATAGAACTTCATCACCATCAAGAAACACATAATATGTGGCTCCTCCTTCCCCCAACCAAGTAGTGTTCCTAAGACAACTGGTATTGGATTAGCCAAACAGTTCCTTTGGTTTTTAAGTAAAAATAAAAGACACATTTTTCATTTTCACCAAGAACTTTATTGAACAACGTAGTCACCCTTTTGTTCCACTACCTTCTGCCATTTTTCAGGCAACTTCATAATTCCATCTTCCCAAAATTTTTGTATTTTTGAGCGAAGAACTGTTCCAGATGCCTTTTACAGTCTCCCAGGGAATGGACATTTTTTCCATTAAGAGAAGTTTGCAAAGGCCAAAATAAATGGAAATCTGAATGTGCATGTCTGGTGAATACGACGGATGAATGAGAACTACTCAGCCAAGCCATAAGAGTTCTTGCCTGGTCATCAAAGAAACATGTGCTCTTGTGGTATCCTGATGGAAGATTATGCATTTTCTGTTGACTAATTCCAGAAGCTTTTCATTGAGTGCTGCTTTCAGTTGGTCTAACTGGGAGCAGTACTTGTTGGAATTAATTGTTTGGTTTTCTGTAAGGAGCCCATAATAGAGGACTCCCTTCCAATCCCACCATATACACAACATCGCCTTCTCTGGATGAAGACCAGCCTTTGGTGTGGTTGGTGGTGGTTCATTTCACTTGCCCCATGATCTTTTCCAGTCCACATTATTGTACAGTATCCAGTTTTCATTGCCTGTCACATTTTAAAAACGGAATATTTTCGTTACATTTAAGTAGGGAATCGCATGCAGAAATACGGTCAAGAAGATTTTTTCCACTTATGTGGAATCCAAACATCAAAGTGATTAACATAACCAAGCTGGTGCAAATGATTTTCAACGCTTGATTTGGATATTTTGAATATGTCGGCTATCTCCCATGTGGTATAACGTTGATTGTTCTCGATGTCTTGATTTGATCGTTATCAACTTCAACTGTCTACCTGACCACGGAGCATCGTCCAGCGAGAAATCTCCAGCATGAAACTTCGCAAACCACTTCTGACATATTCAATCAGTCACAGCACCTTCTCCATACACTGCACAAATCTTTTTTTGCATTTCAGTTGTTTTTATCTTTCTTGAAACAATAAAACATAATATGCTGAAAATGTTGCTTTTTTTCTTCCGTCTTCAATATTAAAATGGCTACACAAAAATTCACCAATTTTGATAAGCTTTTTTTAAATGACGCTGATATGACAGCTGTCACAATACAGCCTAACAAAATTGTTTTGAATGAAGTTGAAGACAACTAAGTGCTACTACAGCCATCTTACAGAAAAGACCCAACGAATTTTTTGGCCAACCCAATATTTTCTTAGCTCCCAATCACTGAGGTTGAATCCCAAGAAATGTAAACAAATATGGAAAACATTCTCCCTAGGTAAGAGAACATCCCACCTTTGAGACTCTTAACAAGAAAGGTTATAAGGAGATGATAAGGAACAATATATAATAACATTTGAAGAGTCATTTCATTTCAGAGGAAAACCCAGACTCTCTGACCCTTGAACAATTGTGGCTGAGAATTCTCTCATCGTTTTCCTTGCCTCTACCAGTTTTAAAATAAGCCATATCTTTGATTTGAACTATGGTGGAGTAGAGAAGTAAACTGCAATATGCAAAGAAAGAAGAAAGAAATTCCTAGAGCCACCTGAATTGTCCATTTTTAAATAGTTGTTCATACGAATGCAAACATATGAAACCTATGTTATTTCCATTAGTGGAGACAGAATTTGGGGATTATATTAGGTAATTCAGATTTACAATTTCAACATCTGAACAAGATGGAGCAAGAAAATTTTCGTATTGGGAAGGAAGCGTAATGAATTAGTCTCAGGTTAATGGGTATGTGTGTAGGTGAGAAAGCAATGGTTGAAGGAACAAATTCTCAAATGTTCATATTAGCATAAAGTTAACAGAGAACTAACATTTGCATACTTTGGCAATTCAAAAAAAGCCTGATAATGATGAAAATGAAACACAACAAACATGACAACAAAAACCAAAAACAACTTAAAAGTTTTCCTGGGGAGTAAAAACTCATTCACTCGGCCCCTGGAAAAAAGTAGGCACCAATCTCGTGTGTTTCTCAGATGGAGTCCATTCCTCTATGGACATGTATGCTCTTTAACCTGGTAGTAAAATTTGTTCTTCCACTGGCAAGGGAAAAACCAATTATGTGACAGATAACCAAACATGTACTATGATTAAAGAAATAAGCTATCATACCACTGAAAAATAAAACTATATGAATAATCTAGATTACTTTTCACCATCAACTAACACTGCAGAAAGGTTTATTTCCAAAATTTTAACATTATCTGCAAAATCCAAAAGCACGAAGAAATTATAATTGTGTATCAGAGAACGTACTATTCTTTTAAGTGGAAAATGGATTTCCAGTGATCTAAGTTATATCAAGATTAGTATGGACTCTAAACCAAAAGTACCCTTAAAGCCTATCTTTTAAAAACATTTTGCTGGCTCTGCGGGGACCTGGGCTCCAGCTCCATTCCGGGCGGGGGGTGTGGGGCAGTGAGGGTGGGGCCGCTCCGCCCTCAGTCACTTGGGGGAGAGTGCAGAATGCATGGCCCCACCCCTAGGGGGTTCCTGGAGGGGGTGCCCCAAGCGGGGGGGGGGGGGGGGGCGCCCACTGCGGCCACAGCCCCAGCCAAATAATACCTAAATGTTGGAGTTTGGAGCAGAGAAAGGTTTACTGCAGGGCAATGCAAGAAGACTGGTGGCTCATGCCCCCCAAATCCCAAACTCCTGAAAGGGTTTCAGCAAAGCATTTTTAAAGGCCAGGAGCTGGTTATTCCTGAGACAAAGGATGAGAGAAATTGGCCTTTTCAGCATTTCAAAGTCAACTATGAAAGTTCGGCTTGTGGGTAGGAGCTGGTGAGGGAGATGTGCTGACACCTTTGAAGGTATATTCTCAAGATGCTGATGTGTTTCTTCAACATAATATTCATGAAAAAACAACCCAGAGCAGGAGGAAGAACAGGAGGAAATGGCAGCTTCTCAGGGACTGCTGACATTCCAAGATGTGGCCATAGATTTCTCTCAAGAGGAATGGGAATGACTGGACTTTGATCAATGGGAATTGTACAGGGACAGATGTTAGAGAGCTATAGGGATCTGGTCACCTTTTTGGAGCAAAAAAAGGATCTCTAGGATGTAAAGGAAATGGAGACAGTAGCCACATACCCAACTATGTCTTCTTACGACACCCAGATTTTGATGACCACAAAGTAGGCACGGAAGATTTATTCCAAAAAATGCTGCTGGGAAAACATGAAAGTTGTCGACTTGGAAATTTAAACTGCAATATACTGTGTATGGTCTTAACCAAGAGCTCTATTTTTCAATAACTACAACAGCATTTATAATGGAACAACAAGCTATCCCTGCATTGAATCAGACAATAACTTTGACCAAGACTCAAGTCTTATGAAACATCAGGGCACTGAATTTTCAGAAAACCATTCTAAAAGTAATAAATACAGGAATGTCTTTTACCAAAGCTCAAATATTACTACATATAAGAGGATTCATATTGGAGAGAAGACTTACAAATGTAGTGAATGTGATAAAGGTTTTAATCAGTCTTCAACATCAACTTACTCAACATCAGAGTATTCATACTAGAGAGGAATATTACAAGTGTAATAAATGTAGGAAAGTCTTTAATCAATCATTAAATCTAAGTAGACAAAGGAAAATTCATACTGGAGGGAAACTTTATAAATGTAAAGACTGTGGAAAAGCCTTCAAATGGTGCTCAAAATGTACTCAACATCAGAGAATTCATACTGGGGAGAAACTATACAAATGTAAAGAATGTGGCAAAGCCTTTACCCAGGGCTCAAATCTTAAGCAGCATCAGATAATTCACACTGCAGAGAAGACTTACAAAAGTACAGAATGTGGCAGTACCTATAATCAGCATTCATATCTTATTCAGCAGAGATCTCATACTGGAAAGAAACCTTACAAATGTAGCAAATGTGGCAAAGCCTTTAACTGGCTCTCAAAAACATCAGAAAATAACAGTAGAAAAAGTAGAAAAAAACCATAATAGCAAAAAACATACAAATGTAGAGAATGTGACAAAGCCTTCAACCAGACCTGTTACCTCGCTCAACATCAGAGAATCCATAGTGGAGAGAAACCCTACAAATGTAATAAGTGATGAAAGACATCAGTCCTAAATGTATACTTCAGAAAACACCTGAGGAGTTCACAGTGGAAAGAAACTTGAATGATGAAAAAAATGTGAAAGTACTTAATCAAAAATCAAATCTAAACAAATATCAGAATACATAGTAGAAAACATTAAAGTCAGTAACTTTTCTGGCGTTACTCTAATTGAGAATATTACAGAAAATAATCTAAAGTTAAAACACTTATAAAATTTGTTTGTGGTATTGATCACAGGATCACAGGGAATGATGTTTGGGCAGGTGTAATTATTATCAGCATCTTTTTTATACTGGCATTATTTGAGATTATTTGAAAATAATACTAGGTAGGAATCATTTATTTTTACTACTCCATGGATGTTTAAAGAGCCTGTAATGTAAAATGTACAATGAAAATCTAAATGGAGATGACATCTGTCATTGATTTAAATCATTCCTATAGATCACCATTAGTTAAGTGTTCAGGGAATCATTCTTTGTATTAAAGACAGAGGATCACTGTAAATTTTAAATAGTTGTGACCATTTGCTTTTAGGATAAAAGGATGTTAATTCATTAAAATCTTGATAAACATTCATTAAATCAACAGAAAGTCATGAATATAAGTTGGCATATTTGAAACAAATACATCTTCATCAATAACTAAGAAAAATACAGGTAACCCTTCCATAAGAAGTTATAAAATTACTGTACATCCATGTTTACTAAATAACTAGGCTTCTTTGTGTAAATCAAAAAAATCACAATTCTCAGATCATTCTATCCAAAGAACAAGAATTCTTCTGAATTACTGTAATCTGTATTTTGATAGAGAATCATAGATGGATTGTTAACGGTTTATTTAGACCATGTAGGAACTTAATACGTTAACTAATAAAACTGAATGGTTTTTAATGTGGTAAAAACAATTTTTGCTCAATTTTAAAATATACCATGTTACTAATTCAAAAAGATACATGCACCCCAATGTTCATAGCAGCATTATTTACAATTGCTAAGATATGGAAGCAACCTAAGTGTCCATCAACAGATGAATAGACAAAGATGTGGTAAATATATACAATGGAATATTACTAAGCCATAAAAAAGAATGAAGTTTTGCCATTTGCAGCAACATGGATGGACTTGGAGGGTATTATCTTAAGTGAAGTCAGACAGAGAAAGACAAGTATTGTATGATATCACTTATACGTGGAATCTTAAAAATACAACAAACTAGTGAATATAACAAAAAAGAAGCAGACTCACAGATATAGAGAACAAACTAGTAGTTACCAGTGGGGAGAGGGAAGGGGGGGAGGGGCAATATAAAGGTAGGGGATTAAGAAGTACAAGCTATTAGGTATAAAATAAGCTACAAGGATATATTGTACAACATGGGGACTATAGCCAATATTTTATAATTTTATAAATGGAGTATAACCTTTAAAATTGTGAATCACTATATTATACACTGTAACATATAGTATCAATTATACTTCAATAAAAAAAATCATACCGTGTTAAACCAGAATTTTACAATTGGTGCATGATAAAAGGCATAAAACTTCCGTGTGATTGGAAGCTTTTTTGATTTTATTTGTATCTCCAATTCATTCTTCCCTTCATTCCTGTCCAATATTCTTACTTCTTTAAATACTTCCTAAAATAAAAAGAACATTTATTGTACATTTATTCACAACAAATTTATATTTACTTTAAATTTTTTCTCCTCCTTACCATGGGAATCTCTTCTGTTATGTTTTGAAAGTTGTTCTCACTATCTTCCATTGTCATTTGATGAGCATCTTGAGATTGTGGAATATGAGACATTTCAGCCTTAGTTTTATATTCTAACATTAATATGGCAGGTGGAACTAAAATGCTTAGTATGACCTAAAAATTTTAGAAACACAAAAGTTTACATTTTAAAATTAATGGCCTTCAAGAATATAATAAAGGCAATAAAAAGGTATACAATCTCCTGATTATTAGTTAGCCATTTTTCCCCTGGTGGTGCAGGGAAAAAAAACTTCATTTTACTTATATATAAAGAGGCCAGGTTGAATTGTTTTAAAGAGTAACAAAACATTTGAGTATTATGATATAAGGGTATAGAAAAGATTTAATAATTATTATACACTTGTCCTGTTAAAAAATCAGGTTACAATTTGTTCAGAAAATACATTTTTGTCTAAATAAAATGTAAGCCTTATGAAGTTAATATGTGCTTAATTTTATCCTAAATCTCTCTGCAAGTGTTCCATGTCACAACGTGATTACTCAGCTTGTGCCTCTATAAACAAAAAGGTTTATTTCCAAAATTTTATGTATTACCTGCAAAATCCTCAAGCACAAAGAAATTATAATTGTGTGTCAGGGTTTCTATTATAATTGTATATCAGGGTTAATCCTTCACCATTATTTTTAGTATATGATCAGTATTTATTATCCACTTACAATGATCAGTGATTAAACTACTTGCCTGATTTCTGCCTTCTATATTTCTATACCTTTTTTCAGACATAAAATAACAAAAAGGAAAGTTTAAAGTAAAATCTCTCACTAATGAAACTGAAAGTACCAGACAACATTTTACCCCAATTTTTAACCATAAAAACCGAGCAGATCCAATATACTTCAAGCAAATTAAAAGTAACAGATTATTAAGTTAGTAGATAGGTCCTGAATTTTAGAATTTGGGAATCATCTTTTCATAAAGCAACAACTTTTTTTTCATGGCTGCTATAAATGCCAATACTCCCATTTGTTGCTCTCATGCTCCTGGCTCAGACTGGGGAAACAATCACTATACACCACACCTGAAAAGGATTCAGAGTGAAGACTAAGAGGGATAAAATGCCAACACCGCAACCCCTACCACCCTCACAAATCAAGGCATTTTACTATACAGCTGAGCTAATTCCTCTGTTCTTTTTTATCTAATCACACACTTTATATTAAATTATTTCTAAGGTATACCTTGTACCAGGAATTTTTCCTCATATTCAGCCTTCCCATCCACATATCAGATAACAACATTTGTGTACAGGTGTGGGCTACAAAAGGTCTAAGTCTTGAAGAAACTGCTAACTTAAGACAGGTGGAATTACTCCAATTTTTCAGTTCGTAAGTGAGCAATTTCATAGCCATGGTTTCATCTTGTCTGAAGGATTGTTCTAATAATTCAACTGCCAGTTGACCAAAATCACTATCAAAAGATAAAAGCCAAAACATATTCAGATTACCAAATTGCAGTTTTAAACCATTATCCTTAAGTCATTCATAACATGTTCCAGTTTTTAGTATTTTCACACACACACTTAGGGAAATGTGAGGCATCAGAATCATAGTAGCCCTACGTTTTCAGATATCCACTACTATGTGAAAATCACAAAATATTAAAATATGCCACATTAGGAACAAGACTGAAAATGTGACTCCGGAGCACTTTCCCCCGGTCCTAGAAATAAACCTATAGACTCACAGGAAACCAAAACTGACAATATTCAGATGCTCTGTTCAGAAAGTCTCTATATAATATTTCAAACACAGAAGAGGGTTGGTACCCAGTAGAGAGGAAGAATAATGTGAATAGGGACTAACCTAATATGAAGAACATCTTAATCTTAAATCCCTGGTAACATGATCACAGGATCTCTATTTGAGTTATTTCCAGTAACAACTCTTACTCTCTTCCAAAGACAGCCCATTTTGGGGGAAGGTGGTCCTATTCTCTATTATAAAGCTTCCTACAAACTACCTTTCTAGCTTAATATTCTATTACTCCCCTAAGTAGACTGTAAAACTTGTGAACTATTTTATTCTTCTACGTATGTAGTCCCACCAGCTGAAATGCCCTTCCAGCTGAATTAAATTTATTTCCTTAGACTACAGCTCAAACCTCACTTTCTTCCTTTCCCCACCACTTCAAATGGAACTTTTCCTAATCTAATTGCTATTATGTACAACTAATTATTAAACTGATTTCTGGCATTTCTTCTTTCTTGTTGAGATATTTAACTCTTGAACTGCAAACAATATACATGCCTAGGCAGCAAAGTTTCTTTTTGAGTTTTTTAAAAAAAACTTAAACATTTAGAAAGTGGGTTTCTCTTAATTTTTCCAGTAAAATTATAATATGTAACCTAATTAGTGCATGGCACTATAATCTCCACTTAAACCCCCTCTATTTTGTATTTTAAAATGTTTCAAATGATAAAATGTAACTTACTTGGAATACTGTTTCAATTCCTCTGAAGTATCATCTACGAGGTCACTCTGCTTTGCTTCATATGCCATTGAACGATAGATCTTACAGGCAACTAATGCTTTAGCCATTGATTCTTCACCATGCTGCCACAAAAAACGGGCCATGACCTGCCTCTTCATAAGGCAAGCCCAAATTAGCAGTTCATTAAGTGGATAAGGAAAGCGCTTGGTTTCTGGATCATCAATATCTACAATTTCATCTTTGGTTCTTTTCTTCTTTCCTTCTTCCACAGCTGTATCAATCTTTAAGAGAAAATAAATGTTATAAGGCTCATCAAAATAAGGCCATAAGACATTCATGTGAGAATTTTAATAAAATACCCTTTATTATTCAATTTCATACAGCTGCACAAATCAAAATAGCATAAATTTTACACACTTGATTTTTATTATAGCTATTCATTTTATAGAAATGTCATTTCCAAAAAAATGTCTTTGCAACGAAGTTTTCCAGGATTAAAGAAAGGGCCTAAATATTTCAACTAATATCCAATAAAACACAGTATTAATAAAAGGAAAGTCTGGATAACACCTCTGTCTTGCATGTTGTTAATCAAGTAAATATGGAATAAAAGGAGGCAGTTAAGCAATAATCAAAGCATCTAAAAATTCTGGTCATTATCATAGTTAAATACTAAAAAATAACAGAATCATTAACAATGAATATCTTTTGGCATATAGGAAAATGAATAATCAAGGATATAATACCATATCTAAAAACAAAAGATAATTCTTACTAAAACAAGTAGTTTTTTGCTTCATAATACTAAGTAATTTAGAAAGAACAAAATGTGAAAGCCAGAAAGGGTAATATTTAAACAAATATACCTTTGGTCGGTAGGGCTGTGCTGTTTTAATGAAATGATTATGCCTCATTTTTTCCTTTTTATCTGCTCTATTGCCAAAAGATTCCTGACTCTTTCGCAATTGAGGAGTGCTGCTGGAGGTATTTCTGCCAGACCTCTGAAAACAAAAGCTTATTAGATTTTATAGATTTAAATATGCTGTTATGCTATAAAAAAATCAGTTTTTACTCATGTATGTATATATAAATATGTGTACGCACACCAAAAAAAATATATAGTTTCTTCAGGATTTCAATTACAAAATATTTCTAACTACTCTTAGTTTAAAATCTCATGTTTTTAAGGCAATCCCACTTTTACCATTCTAAGTAATTTTTAACTTTTAAAGTGTGTAAGTTCATTTTAAAGCACATCTATAGACTTCCCCCCAAATATTAATTACATACCCGATTATTTCCACCAAGACTATTATATATTAATCGAAAACGTTTCCGAGTGTAGGTGCATCTATAGGTTCCTCCCATAAGATATTCAATAACAAGTCCTATATCAATTAGAGTGATCTTATATCCTGGAGGAAGATTCCCCTGAAAACAAAGCATTAGTTTTAAAAAGACAAAATAGTATTTCTCAATATTTCCATGCCATGCCTAGAAATGTGCCTACTACTCTCCAAAATAACAAATGTTTACTTGTTACAGGAAGCTGGAGTTGCCAGCAGCTAACTTTACAGAAGAAGGGAGTGATTTGTTTCTGTTTCCTTTTGTAAGAAGAGAGATTCTGAAGTTTTGAAGTCCCAACGGTGTGGCTCAGGACAGGAGTATGGCTTACAACAGGAAGACAATTCGATCTCTCCACTGTACTAATACTTCACACACACAGGCAAAGAAACCTCTAAGTGCCAAGTATTCTGTTTCGCCGTGGCACATGAGTTGCATTTTCCTGCATAAATAATGCTATAAATGTTTCCTGAGGGGCCCATTAATACTTATAAATATTTTTAACCAAAATTATATTGGCCATATTGTAGATTACACGTTTTTATAGCCTTGACTAGAATTCAACTGCCGCCTATAACATTGTTCAGAGATAAAAATTCATTTTCCCAGGGTATCAATTTACAAATGAACTTTTGGAACATAATCCATTTGTGAGTTTGGAAAGACAGTTTCAGAATGAATTATTGGTTAAAGGGTTTAATCATCAGATGAGTTATATATGTTAACCAATTCTGCCCTCTTACACCATCCATCACCATTCTTTTCATTTCCCTAATTATAACTTCATGAACTTAGTACTTTTTAAAATGCTTATACTTTTTATATTTTGGCTGCATCTGTGAAGTTTCTAATTTCTAGATACCTATATTCTTTAGATCGCTAATTTAAAAACTAATCAAAAAACATATTTTCACCTTAAATACAAGATTTTTGTTTTTATTTCATCTTAAGCAACCTCAAAATATGCTCTATGATTAAGGATGTCAGGTATGATAGATATTTTAGTTTTATTTTTTTTTAAATCTGACAAATACCCTTATGTTATGAATTCACTTGTATGGGAAATAATTTAAGGAAAATAATGTGAGTTATCTAAAAAAAAGATAAGCAATTTCTCAAGCTATACAAATAACTCTTAGAAAACTCATTAATTTGAATTAGAAAATATTCAATTACTGCTTTTACTTCAGGATTTTTCACTTATGCAAGTAGAAAAACTGGGCTTATTATTATAGCCATCAATGTAAAAGAAGTTAACATATAACAAATCTCCTATGTGAGGTTCCCAGAATTAATAACTATAGTTCTGCTAAACCACGTAAGTAAATCATAATGCAAATGTGTTTAAGAAATCCCTGGACTGAAGGTCTCCCTCATTATTCAAGCTTTCTGGGAAGAAAAAAAAAAAAAAGAAAGCTTTAGTTACTTAAACAAAACAAACAAAAATTAATGTGAACTGTCCAGAATAGGAAAATCTACAGAGATAGAAAAGAATTAACAGTTGCTTAGGGTGGGCTCAGAGGCAAGGAGTAGACAAGTAGCAGGAATGGGGAGAGACTGCTAATGGGTATGAAGTTACTTTGGGGGGTACTGTAAATACTCTAAAATTGTGGTGACGGTGGCACTACCCTAAATATAGAAAGTCACTGAACTATATATACACTTCACATGGATGAATGTTATGGTATGTGAAATACATTTCAATAAAGCTACAAAGAAAAGCACATGGAAAAAAATAAAAAAAATTTTAAGTGTGACAAAGTCTAAGTTCTTTCTATGAAATGTTAGTTTAGTATTAAACATATTACAAAACACAGAAAATGACATTTCTATCAAGTTTTCCATTTTTTAATAGTATACTCACACTTAATGGCAAGTAAAACATTTGAATGAAGAATTCTAGAAGGAAAGCATTTCAGTTCAGAAACTTTAAAAATAATTCAGTTAACTAAATATGAGTACTTTTTCATCAAGGGAAATAAAACTATTGGATATCAATAGTTTAAATTGTTATAATTTTTAAATAAGCGTTTAAAACTATTAATTCACAGAGAATTCAGTAGAAAAGAAGAGGAATATCAGTGTATCAAATTTAGTCACCACAGAATGGCTTCAGACCATATGAGAGCCTTATATATGAAATCACTACCAATACTGAATATAAAAGAAGGGGGAAGAGGGAGAGAGACAGAGATGGTGGCGGGGGGCGGGAGAAAGACATACACAGAAAGAAAGACAGAACATTTACAGCCTTTTTATTGGCAAAATCTGCCATTGAAGATCACCAATCTGTGTTTCTCTCAATGTCCTTTACATGCCCAGGGAACAAATTTCTTCTTAACACAGACAATGAAGACCTTCCTTTATGAACAAATGAGCATTAAGAAATTCATCATACTGTATCCTGGATGACTAGAAGCTCAGATTTTAATTTCATAAACTTTCCTTTCTCTTGATTTCTGATACATTATGCTCTTTACTCCTGTATTACTACAAATTTATCCCTTATTTTAATCTCGATCTAAAAAAAGTCACTTTATTGCTAATTTTAAGATGCACTGAAATGCTTTCTAGAAACAGATGAAGTATAAATGACTTTTTTAAAATAACATTTTTCGAAAACAAAAATAATCTTTTACCTGTTTGACATCTCGAACAAGATGAAATAGCATTGGATTAGTTGGGCCTTGTTTCTTTAAGGAGAAAATAATTAGAGCAAACTATTATTTTTCTTCTAAAATAACTTAAACAACTTCCTCTTTGTTACAGGACTTTTGTTCTTACACAAATTATATTGTTTTTGAGTTATACAAGTTCTGTTCATAAAATGGAACAAAGAAAAAGATGTAACTATTTCATGTTGTCATATTTACCTTTCACAAGATATATAATTTCTTATGCTCTTACATTTTTACTTATGCAAAACACAAAAGCTTTTCTTTTCTAAAAGTCATGCAAACATTGCAAGCTTCACAATTATATGTTAAATTTAATTTATATTTCATTGATAATGGAGGCATACATTCTCTTTCCTCTTGTTAAAATGTCTGTACCTCTGTTTCTGCCACTAATCATCAAGCTGTAGCAATACATTAAATATTTTGGGTAACAAACTTTTAACATTTATATAGGCCATCTTTTCCCTATTATCTTAATTCTATTTAAATATAATATTACAGTAGACTAATGACAAGTTTCATTTTTACATTAATCTTATTTTGATGGTATCCTGTATTTTGAAAAAATACCCAGGAGTATATGTTCCCCCATCAAAACTGAGATAAATGGGCCAAAAAGATATTCTTCTAAACTTTTTGGACAGTGCTCTGACCTATATGAAATTTACTGCAATTGATTCTATGTAGCACAAATCAAGAGAATTATTGTCAATACTTTAAATCTATTGTTTAAAAGAAATACCAAATGAGATTTTTCTCCCACCACTGTGTTACTGTTAATTTTTATGAGGTCATTGTAGTAATCAATTCAATGTACTTCTCCATTTTGATTACATATACTTGGTAATACATTTTCAAATCTAAGTGGGTAAACTTATTATTCCTTTGAAAACAATATTATTTTCTTTGATTTTACTGGCTTTCAAATTCTATATAATATCTAAAGATGGCTATAACTGATACTGCATTCTTTTTACAGTATTTAGTCTATAGACTTAAGAGCTGAGTTCCCTCAGCTCATTCTCCCCTGTAAGTTAATTTTTTTAATTTAAAATGTCATTTATTTTTAACATAAAGAAACTTAGTAGAAATATTTACAAAAAATTGGTAATATTTTAGTGCACTTAGCCTTACAAAATATTTACAGCTCAAACATTTCTGAAATGCAAAGGATTATAAAAAATAAAGACAGAAGGCCTGTAAGTTAATTTTTTAAAAATAAATGTGTCTTCTAAGTGAATGTGAATTATTTCATAGTTTTTAAGTATTAGGAAGCTTCATTGTATTTTCTCTAATAATATATAATCAGAGAGAAATGCAATTTTTGTAATTCTATTTTATCTTAATTCATTAATGTTTATTCATTAAATATAACTTCTTAGTAAAAAATAAGGATACTTTAACACAGCAGTTCTCAAAAGTACAATCTGGGGACTCCTAAAGGCCCCCAAGACCCTTTTAGGAGGCCCACAAGATCAAAAGTGTTTTCAGAATCATGTTAAAATGTTATTTGCATTTATTCATTCTCATTCTCTCAGTGTTCAGTGGAGTTTTCCAGAGGCTTCATGATGTGTGATATTAAATTCAAAAACAAACATGAGAATCCAGCTGCCTTCTATGAAACCAGACATTAAAGAGATTTGTAAGCCATAAAAGTATTCTACTCTCCTCATTAATTCTTTTTTGTTTTCTTGGGAAATGTTATATACATTAACATGTAATGGATTTATTATTTGTATTGAAGTACAAATTAATAAATATTTTTTAAATTTCTTGGTGTTACATTCCAATATGGTACATATCAACACACATAAGCAAAACCTCTCTAGAACAGCTCTTTGATGTCCTCAATAATTTTATGTAATAGGATCTTGATAACAAAAAGTTTGAGAACCACTGCTTTATCATGTTATATATAATCCCTTAAATTTAAAAAATTTTATCAATAATTGATGCTGAATGTTAACTATTATCTTAATAACTTTGAGTTATACAGTTAAAAAAATTACTTTCCTTGCTAATGGGATCAATTTTTATTTTTAGTGTTTTATATTTGCTTTACATTTCAGGGATAAACCTTACTTCGGCACAATGAATAATTTTTACATCTATTTGCTAGAGACAGTAGAACGCCAACAAATCCCTACTCAAAGGAAATTTACAATCCACAGTAGAAGACATAACTGTACTTAACAAACTGCACCACTGGGCTTCAATGTAGTACTGCCTCGGCATTTTAACTAGGTTCCAAACAAAGAATAAAATCCAGTAAGTGGGTAGTAGTAGCTGGAAGAAAAACACATACCAGCACTGTGTAAACAATTAATGCTTTTTTAAAAAGTTTATATTTTGGGGAAATAGTACGTAGATGACATAGTTGAAATATCCACTATGCGGAGGTGGGAGATAGGAATTAAAAGGCCAAGTGAGAGAGATAGCTGAGGCACAATTTCAAAAGCTGAAGAGCTCTGAAAATCAAGCGAAGGGTTTGAGTATTATTCGATACATACTGGGGAGCCATCAAAAGTTTTTAAACTGGGGAAAGATATGATAAAATATGTCACTATAAGAATATTTAGGTTAAAGATTTGAAAATAGACAAGGAAATGAGATTACTGAAGTAGTATAGGCTGGAAATGATTGAGTAGTACAAAGACATTAGGAATGAAAAGAAAGAGATAAATAGGTAGAAACTGATAAATAAAAGTAAACAGCTTTGCAGAGAAGTCAAAGTTAGAAAGCTAGGATTTGGTCCTAGTACTCCTCAAGGTATACTTCTATTAGTAATGAAAAGCCATTAAGAAGAGTAGTATTTACCCTCTCCAATGTTAGTGATATGAAATTTGAAACAAAATGAGAAAGGCTTTGTAAAAGGAATAATTAGTTTTCAGGAGCTCTTTAAAAGAAAAATTGAAAAACAGTACGTAAGCTGAAAGTACGACACCACAAGGTCAAAATCATGAATGTAAACAACAAAAAGGAGAAAAGAAAAAGCAATGTGTAATTTCTCCATGGGTCAAAGGAATCAAAAGAAATTTGGTGTAACAAATGACCACCAAGAAAAAGAAGAAATATAATGACTCTATAATTAAGAACTTGATCTTATAGTTTTAAAAAGGGTTGAGGTGAAGGAAAGGGTTAACACTAACGACATCTCTTTCCTATGTGGCTATGGTGACAGAGAAGGTCTCCAGAAACAGGGAAAGGGTTTCAGACTGTCATATAAACAATCTATACTAAGACTGGCTGTAATTTTTCCATGTAATCCAGCAAAATATTAAAGGTTTTACCAATAGGAATGAATATACTCAGGTAAAATGACACTTTCCAAAGATGATAAAGCTTAGTCCACAAAGAATTTTAACATACACTTACAGTGTTGTAAAGTTCTTCCAGTCTAGGAATGGTAAGGAATTTATGCATGCTTACTCCATTTTCAATAAGAAGTTTTACAAATGCAACTCTATCCATTACAAGAGCATCAAGCATAGCTTGTTCCAAGGATCCAACCTAAAACAGTATCAAAATTAATAAAATTATACAAACAGTTCTACATGCAAGTCCTTAGGATTTATACATATTTGTTCCTAAACAGTTTTAAAACAAAATAAAAAAGATGCAAAGTAATAAAAGGCTAGGACTTAAGGTATATAGGGAATAGATAAAAAGACCTCACTAGGGTAGCATTCCCTAAAAAACATTCTGTAGGACAGCAAGGGTTACGTGGGGGTGAAAACAAGAAAGAATCCACCATCAAGTAAATTTTGGGAAAAATACCTTAGAGCAATGGTTCTCAGTGTTTAAGAAAGGTTTTTTAGAGGGATCATTTCAATAATTGGGGGCCACTACTACATTTAATGGACACGGTCAAAAGATACCAGAAATCATGCAATATGACAGACAATGTCACTCAAAAAGGAATTGCCTTGTATCTCATACAACTTTCTATTATCCTGTTAGATTCTCACAAATGAAAATCCAGTAATTCTGCTTTACATATAAACACAAAGTATTCTGTCACAAACTTTCCAAAAATACAACTACTATGTAAGTCAGAAAAGATTGTACTTAGTTTTCTTTAGAACTTTAACAGAAACCATTCACCGTCAGAGAAAAATCGTATCTCTTAACAGCAATACAACATGCGGCACTGCAGTTTAATATAACACGCGTATCAGTCAGCATTTGTAGCGCTCCCTTGTAAGTTTTTAGAGACACTTTTACAGACTTCAACAGACACTGAATCAAACACTCTAAAATCAGTAAAGACACAAATACAGAAATTTCACTGAGAAGCATTATAAAAGTCATCTTATTAATGTAATAATATTAGTATGTTTAGTATTACTGATATATTAATATTTTAATAATACCTCATTGCTTCTGTAAAATTTTAAATATTTTGGTATCATAGGATAAAAAACTTTGTGAAAATCAATACCAGAATCACTGGGTTTGGGCTTCCCTGGTGGCGCAGTGGTTAAGAATCCGCCTGCCAATGCAGGGGACGGGTTCGAGCCCTGGTCTGGGAAGATCCCACATGCCGTGGAGCAACTAAGCCTGTGCGCCACAACTACTGAGCCTGGACTCTAGAGCCCATGACCCACAGCTACTGAGCCCGCGTGCCTAGAGCCCGTGCTCTGCAACAAGAGAAGCCACCGCAATAAGAAGCCTGCACACGGCAAACGAAGAGTAGCCCCCACTCCCCGCAACTAGAGAAAGCCCGCGTGCAGCAACAAACACCCAACGCAGCCAAAACTAAATAAATAAACTAAATAAATTTTTAAAAAATCATTGAGTTTTTTCACCTCTTGTTTTTAAATCTTTATTGTCTTCAAAAGTTTACCATACAACTATACAACTTCTCTACAGCAGTTTCTATTACCATTTCTTTACCCAATCTACCCGATTTCCATTACTTTGCAAAGGATAGGGTCTCCAAAATCTTTTTAGCATAAGACTAAATGCACGCCTTATGCATGATGGATGATGATCAGACAGCAGATATGTTTTCTGTCATTTTTTTTTCACCACTCAGTTCTATTTCATAACAAGGAAAATATTTTGGCATTGCACTTAAAAACAAGGCACAACTAACTTATAAGAATGTAATACTTATTCAATTTCTCATATATTAACAGCCTATAATTGATCATGGCATGTTATTCCTATTTTAGTTAAGATTATCTCCTACTTTCTCGTATCACATACAAATCTGATTTGTTATTAACTTATTCTAACATTAACAACATTTACTCTATTGCTCAGTTGGTCTTCTCTCCTTTCTTTTCTTACCCTGTACTTGTAAGGGGTGTTCTTCTGTTCCTCATGGGTTTTAAGTTACCAACAATAACATTCCTGTATTAGTCTGGTTAATTAAAAAAATCATCACCAAAACCTATGTCAAGGATCTTACCACCTATGTTTTCTTTTAAAAGTTTTATGGTTTCAGGTCTTATGTTCAAGTCTTTAATCCATTTTGAATTAATTTTTGTGTGTGGTATAAGACAGTGGTCAAGTTTCAGTCTTCTGCATGTGGCTGTCCAATTTGCCCAACATCAATAATTGAAAACACTGTCCTTCTCCCATTGTATATTCTTGACTACTCTGTCGTAAATTAATTGACCATATGTGCATGAGTTTATTTATGGGCTCTCTATTCTGTTCCACTGACCTATATACCTATTTTTATGCCAATACCATACTGTTTAAATTACCATAGCTTTGTGACACAGTCTGACATCAGGAAGCATAATGCCTCCAGTTTTGTTCTTCTTTCTCAAGATTGTTTTGGCTATTCAGGATCTTTTGTGGTTCCATACAAATTTTAGAATTGCTTGTTTTATTTCTGTGAAAAATGCCATTGGAATTTCGATAGAGATTGCACGGAATCTGTAGATTGCTTTGGGTAGTATAGACATTTTAGCAATACTAATTCTCCCAATCAATGAGCACAAAATATCTTTCCATTTCTCTGTATCTTCTTCAATTTCTTTCATCAACATATTATAGTTTTTAGTTCACAGATCTTTCACCTCCTTGGTTGAATTTATTCCTAGGTAATTTATTCTTTTTGATGCAATTGCAAGTGGGATTGTTTTCTTAATTTCTCTTTCAGATATTTTGTTATTAGTGTATAGAAACACAACAAATTCATGCATATTTATTTTGTATCCTACAACTTTGCTGAACTCATTTATTAGTTCTAACAGTTTTTTGGTGAAGTCTTTAGGGTTTTCTACACATAGTATCATGTCATCAGCAAAGAGTGACAGTTTTATTTCTTCCTTTCCAATTTAGATGCCTTTTATTACTTTTTCCTTCCTAACTGCGGTGGCTAGGGCTTCCAATACTATGCTGAATAAAAGTAGCAAGAGCGGGCATCCTTGTCTTGTTCCTGTTCTTAGAGGAAAAGCTTTCAACTCTTCACCATTGAATATGATGTTAGCTGTAGGCCTTTATTATGTCATATATGCCTTTATTATGTTGAGGTGCCTTCCCTCTATACCTGCTTTGTTGAGAGTCTTTATCATAAATGGATATAGAATCATGTGAAATGTTTTTTCTGTATCCACTGAGTTGATTATACGATTTTTATCATCGTTTTTCTTAATGTGATATATCACGTTGACTGATTTGCAGATCCCCGGAATAATCCCACTTGATTATGGTATATGGTCCTTTGAAAGTATTGTTGAATTCAGTTTCCTAAATATTCTGAAGATTTTCAAAAGATGTTGTCTGAGGGTATGGATTCCAGTCAGTCTGAATCTGGATGCTGAAATACTCCCCTTAGGGACCCTGATAGGTAACTGCACATTCTCCACTACTGGGAGCTAGTAAAAATACAATACGTTGCTTGAACAAGCAGAAAGGTTTGAGAGAGAACAAAAAGCTGAGTCAAGGTTGATTGACAAGGCTCATCCCCTACACAAGGCTACTTCTTCAAGACTGGAAGAGGTGGTTATTTCATCTACTGTACAGAAACCAAAACACAGTCAAGTAAAATGGAGAAACTGAGAAATATGTTCCAAATGAAAGAACAAGATAAAACCTCAGGGAAAAACCTCAATGAAATGGAGATAAGTAATTTACCTGATAAAGAGTTCAAAGTAATTATTATAATGATGCTCACCAAATTGTGGAAAAGAATGAACACAGTGAGAACTTCAACAAAGAGATGGAAAATCTAAGAAAGTACCAAATAGAAGTCACAGAGCTGAAGAATAAAAAACTGAACTGAAAAATACACTAACAGGGTTCAAGAGCAGACTAGATGAAGCAGAAGAAAGGATCTGTCAACTTGGAGACAAGGTAGTGTAATTCACCCAGAGTAGCAAAAAGAACTTTTAAAAAAGTTAAGTTAGCTTAAGGGACTTATGGGACAACATCAAATGGACTGATACATTTTAGGGTTCCCAGAAGAAGAGAGAGACAAAGGGGCAGAAATTGTATTTGAAGAAATAAGGGCTGAAACTTCCCTAACCTGGGGAAGAAAACAGACATCCAGATACAGGAAGCTCAGAGAGTTTCAAATGAACCTATAGAGACTCACACCAAGACACATAATTGAAATGCCAAAAGTTAAAGACAAGGAAAGAATATTAAAAGCAGCAAGAGAAAAACAACTTGTTACATACAAGGGAACCTCCATAAGACTATCAGCATATTTTTCAGCAGAAACTTTGCAGGCCAGAAGGGAGTGGCATGATATATTCAAAGTACAGAAAGAAAAAACTTCCAACCAAGAATACTCTACCTGGCAAAAATTCTTATTCTGAATTGAAAGAGAGAAAGACTTTTCCAAACTAGCAAAAGCTAAAGAGGTTGATTACCACTAAACCAGCCTTTCAAGAAATGTTAAAGGAGCTTCTTTTAAGCTGAAAAGAAAGGGTGGTAATTAGTAACAAGAAAACACATGAAAGAAATCTCACTGAAAAGGTAAATATATAGTAAAAATAGTAGATTAATCACTTATGAAGTTAGAATAAAGGTTGAAAGACAAAAGTAGTAAAAATAGCCATGATTACAATAATTAGTTAAGGGATACTCGAGGTAAAAAGATGTAAACTGTGACATGAAAAACAGAAAAGAGGAAAATAAAAATGTTGAGATTTAGAATGGGATCAAACAAATGGTTATCAACATAAAATAGACATTACAGATATAAGTTATTATATGTAACCCTCATAGTAAACACAAAGCAAAAACCTATACACAAAAGACAAATACACAAAAGACAAAGAGAAAAAAATATAAGCATATCACTAAAGTCATCAAATCATAAAAGAAGAGAGCAAGAGAGAGAGAAAAAAGGAACAGAATGGAACTACAAAAACAGTCAGAAAACAATTAACAAAATATCAGTGAGTACATACTTATAATAATTATTTTAAATGCAAATGGACTAAGTTCAACAATTCAAACACACAGAGTAGCTGAATGGATAAAAACACAAGACCTATCTATACGCTGCCTATAAGACACTCACTTTAGATGTAAAGACACACATATAGACTGAAAGTGAAGAAATGGAAAAGGATATTCCATGCAAATGGAAACCAAAAGGAAGCTTACTTGTATCAGACAAAATAAACTTTAAAAAAAAGACTGTAATAAGAAACAAAGATGGATGGCACATAATGATAAAGGGGTCAATTCAACAAGAAGATACAATATATGTAAATATTTATGTACCCATCATAGGATCATATAAATACATAAAATAAATATTAACAGTCTTAAAGGGAGAAACAGACAGCAATACAAAATAATAGAGGACTTTAATACCCACTTACATCAGTGGAGAGATCATCCAGACAGAAAATCAGTAAGAAAACATCAGCCTTAAATGACACATTAGACCAATGGACTTAACAGATATACAGAACATTCCATCCAAAAGCAAGAGAATACACATTCTTCTCAAGTGCACACAGAAAATTTTGCAAGATAGACCATGTTAGACCATAAAACAAGTCCTAATAAATTTAAGAAGACTGAAATCATGTCAAGCATCTTTTCTGACCACAATGGTATGAAACTAGAAATTACACAAAGAAAACTGGAAAATTCATAAATACATGAAGATCAAACAACATACTACTCAACAACCAATGGGTCAAAGAAGAAATCAAAAGAGAAATTAAGAAGTACCTTGAGAGGGCTTCCCTGGTGGCGCAGTGGTTAAGAATCTGCCTGCCAATGCAGGGGACACGTGTTCAAGCCCTGGCCCAGGAAGATCCCACATGCCACAGAGCAACTAAGCCCGTGCACCACAACTACTGAGCCTGCACTCTAGAGCTTGCGTGCCACAACTACTGAAGCCTATGTGCCTAGAGCCCGTGCTCTGAAACAAAAGAAGCCACTGCAATGAGAAGCCCGCACACTGCAACGAAGAGTAGACCCCGCTCGCCGCAACCAGAGGAAAGCCCACGCACAGCAACAAAGACCCAATGCAGCCAAATAAATAAATAAATAAAAAGTACCTAGAGAGAAACAAAAATGGAAATATAACATACCAAAATTTGTGGGATGCAGTAAAAGCAGTTCCAACAGGGAAGATCACAGTGATAAATGCCTACCTCAAAAAACAAGAAAAGTCTCAAATAACCTAACTTTACACCTCAAGAAACCACAAAAAGAAGAACAAACGATACTCAAAGTTAGTAGAAGGAAGAAAGTAACGAAAATTAGAACAGATATAAATGAAACAGATTGAAAAGACAACTAGAATGAAACTAGAACTAGTTCTCTGAAAAGATAAAATTGACAAACCCTTAGCTAGACTCAGGAAGAAAAAAAAGAGAGGACTCAAATAAAATCAAAAATGAAACAGATGTTACAACTGATACCACAGAAATACAAAGGATCATTAAGAGGTTAATATGAATAATTACATGCCAACAAACTGGACAGCCTAGAAGAAACAGATAAATTCCTAGAAACATACAACCTATCAAGACCAAATCATGATGAAATAGAAATTCTGAACAGTCTGATTACTAGTAAGGACCAGACAGCTTCACTGGTGAATTTAACCAAACATTCAAAGAACTAATACCAATCCTTTTCAAACTCTTCCAAACTCATTTTATGAGTCCAGCATTACTCTGATACCAAAACCAGACAAGGACCCCAGAAGAAAAGAAAATTACAGGCCAACATTCCTGACAAATACAGATGCAAAGAGCACTATTTCTAAAACTTTTTTCAGTTACAGGATTTTTAAAGATCTATACCCTATAAAAAACACAGTTTTTATCAAGAGGCAAATAGAACTTATTAAATCCTAAATGGATCTGAATGTTGCAGAAACGTTTGGCTACAATAAGTTTGCACTTTTGACTGACAGGTAAATGTCAAGTTAGGTAACAGTTGCAGCAAATACTTTGATATTAACTTAGCTTAATTAAATTATACTGTTTATATAGATTATTTACATACCAGCCACTGCTGTCCATAAACAAATACATGATTTTTGGCAATGTCAACTCTATCCCATGCCAATGTAAGGATGAGCTGGTCAAATGCAGATGCATTAGTGCCTAATCAAATAAAGAAAACAGTCGACAAGTTCAATTAATTTATCTCCATAAAATATGAACACTTATGAATTCCCCTCCTCCCCCTTTAATTACATAGCTGGTGTCAGTCACTATTCAGAGGTAGCCTGCCTCAGAAAGATAAGGTTACCCCAGGGTTGAGGACTTTTATTTTCCAACTATAGAAAAGACACAGCCTCATCCATCGCAAACAATTCAGAATGCATAAGAATGAATAGAAAAGAAAGATGATCTGTTTCTATCACAGCGATAGTATTGACTGTTAATATTATGAAAAATATCCTTACAGGTGTTTTCTGTGCATATATAAGTTCATACATATACTTTTAATTGTTTATGCAAAAGCAGGTCATACTATACAAAATACTCAGCCTGCTTTATGTATCATATTTAGTTTTCAATAACAGTACATACAGATGTACCTTATATATATATAAATACCTTTTAAAGGTGAACTAAAATTTATTCAACAAATATTCTAACTAGTGGACATTTCACATTATTTTGAATTTTCTGGTGAGTGTATCTTTGTGCACATATTTAACAGGATGAATCCGTAGAAGCCAAATTGCTGTGTAGAAGGGTATATAATTTAAAGCTTTGGATACACTGCCAAAATATATTACAGAAAGGTTATACCATCCATCAGGAGTATACAAATACCCAGTTGGAGGATAAAAAGCTTTTTTTTTTTAATTTATGTTTTTTTTTAAATTATAACATCTTTCCATCATTTCCACATTTCCCCCAAGTATTTGTATTCTGCTAAAATCTTTCACTTAAATTTTGACTCATTTTTCCATGAGGTATTCATCTTTTTATTACTAATTTACAACACCTTTTTGTGATCCTTCCACATTCCTGTTCTCAGTTTTCTCATCTATAAAATGAGGAAAATAATAGGAAATCTTCCTCTTAGGGCTGTCACAAGGGTAAACAACATAAACCACTAAAGCACAGTAGCTAGTACACAGAAAGTACACAGCAAATATTAGGTGCTCTCTTTTTATTTTTTATTTTTATGCAATCGCATTTATTGATCTTGCCCTTTATGGTTTCTAGGCTTCCTATTACTTATGATCTCTTATTCTCAGATGATGTAAATATGTTATATTTTATTATAGTATTTTTCAAATGTCTGATCTATTGGCAATTCATTGTAGTCTGATATTTGGGAAATTCTTGTGAATGATAAGATAGTGCCCTCTTGCTCTGCTTCTGCCACCTCACTGCATATTGGACTTTCAGGTACTCGGACAGAACAACATTTTAATTTCTAATTTTTGAAAAGATTTTTCACTACAGTATTGTTTGTCTTATCAGTTAGATGTCTTTGGAAAGATAATAAGAGGAAAACAATTCAACTGCGTGTGCATTAACCCCTTAGTCCTAGAAGATACCATTAGTTTTCTTTCCAAATTTTCCTCCCTAATGAAAATAGCACATTTAAGAATGCTATCCTTAATTTCTATTAACTAATACTCTATTACTTTTAAACACTTATTTTTCAGCCAATTAAAAATGTGACATGTTTGACACATTCTTAACAGGATAATTAAATAGGTCTAATGGCATAAATCCTGGTATGAACTTTTTAAAAAGTTATAAGATTAAAAACAAAAGCAAATTTGTCAAAGAAAGTGAACACTGTGTCTTTTTCAAAGAAAAACTATTGAAAAATTCAGTTCTCAAACATTTAGTCAAATTAAAAAATCCTAACTTATATAAAAACACCATAAATGAAAGACCTAACAAATTTTAAGTCTTACCTTTAAGCAGTGCAGTAAGTATTGCTACATCTATATCTTGATGTTCCTCTGATCCAATGTGGAAAACAGTAATCTATTTAAAGATCAATTCATAATATTATGCCTTTATATTTTATAAGCTAAGACATAAGGCATATAAATCGCAAAGTAACTGCAAACTACTTGGCAGATATATAGTTTTTTTGAGTCAGGAATAATTTCATTACAATCAAAACACAGAAAATTAAAGAATTTGTATCATTTACCAAATAAAATTCAAGTAGGGACTTCCCAGGTGGCACAGTGGTTAAGAATCCACCTGCCAATGCAGGGGACATGAGTTTGATTCCTTGTCCAGGAAGATCCCACATGCCGCGGAGCAACTAAGCCTGGGCGCCACAACTATTGAGCCTGCGCTCTAGAGCCCGTGTGCCACAATTACTGAGCCCACGTCCCACAACTACTGAAGCCCGCGCGCCTAGAGCCTGTGTTCCGCAACAAGAGAAGCCACTGCAATGAGAAGCCCACACACTGCAACGAAGAGTAGCCCCCACTCGCTGCAACTAGAAAAAGCCCACACGCAGCAACGAAGACCCAACGCAGCTAAAAATAAATAATAAATTAAAAAAAAATAAAATTCAAGTATATTCAAAATGTTTGGTTTCATATTATATTAATTTTTTATATATTTTATGTCCATTACTAGAATAAGCAATTTATGAGCTAAGGCTATAGATTACTAATCTGAGTAAATCCTGCTGTTTCTTCTGCAGAGTGGACACTTACTCAGTTCAAGTAAATATATGTGTTCTTGAATGAGAAGTGTTTTGTTGAATCCTTTTACTGGAAATTTATTTAAAATTATTTGAAACATAATACCATTAGAGAGAGGTTTTCATTTAATAACCTTTTCATAAAATAAAAGTCTATTGTTATAACCCCAATACGAATTTTTCAACTAACTTCATTTCACAGTATACAAAAATGAAATGCATGAAAGAAAACAGCAGATCAAACCATGTTATCATCCACCTACTTAGAGAACTGTTAAAATTTTTTGTCTCTGTAAACTTAAGCCCATGTCTAGATGACTGAAATTAAGCAACACTGGTCTCTATTTTTTTTTATTGGAGTATAATTGCTTTACAATATTGTGTTAGTTTATACTGTACAGCAAAGTGAAACAGCTATACGTATACATATATCCCCTCTCTTTTGGGATTTCCTTCTCATTTAGGTCACCAAAGAGCACTGAGTAGAGATCCCTGTGCTATACTATACAGCAGGTTCTCATTAGTTATCTGTTTTACACATAGCATCAATAGTGAAGCAGCACTGATCTTTAATTTAATTTGAGCACTCACTCAGAGGAAAATAGGGTTTTTTCCTCCAAATATATTTTAGAGAAGCCAATAATAACTCTTTAGAGTTCTTCCTTGATCCTGAACATAATCTACTGAGGCTTAGTTATGAAACTTTTCCAAAAATAGAAGTGTAATACATGTCTCCACACCATATAAAAACTATATTCTAGGGGCTTCCCTGGTGGCACAGTGGTTGAGAATCCACCTGCCAATGCAGGGGACATGGGTTCAATCCCTGGTCCGGGAGGATCCCACATGCTGCAGAGCAACTAAGCCCATGCGCCACAACTATTGAGCCTGTGCTCTAGAGCCCATGAGCCACAACTACTGAGCCCACGTGCCGCAACTACGGAAGCCCGTACACCTAGAGCCCCTGCTCCACAACAAGAGAAGCCACCACAATGAGAAGCCCGCACACCACAACGAAGAGCAGCCCCCGCTCACAGCAACTAGAGAGAGCCCGCGCGCAGCAACAGAGACCCAACCCAGCCAAAGTAAATAAATAAATAAAATAAATTAATTTAAAAAAAAAACCTATAATCCTTCTATGCTATCTCTTAGCTTGAACAAAATTATAAATGACATCTTTACATGGTTAGAAAAGATTTTAAAATTTTAAATCCAAAGTTTTTAAAAAAGTATTTCTCCAATTGGGAATTCTCTGGAGGTCCAGTGGTTAGGACTCCATGCTTTCACTGCAGAGGGCCTGGGTTCAATCCCTGGTCAGGGAACTAAGATACCATAAGCCATGGGGAGCAGCCAAAAATTAATTAATTAATTAAAAAGCATTTATCCAGGGCTTCCCTGGTGGCGCAGCGGCTGAGAGTCCGCCTGCCAATGCAGGGGACGCGGGTTCATGCCCCGGTCTGGGAAGATCCCACATGCTGCGGAGCGGCTGGGCCTGTGAGCCATGGCAGCTGAGCCTGCGCATCCGGAGCCTGTGCTTCACAACGGGGGAGGTCGCGGCAGTGGGAGAGGCCCGCGTACCACAAAAAATAAAAAAAATAAAATAAAAATTAAAAATTAAAAAAATAAAAAAGCATTTATCCAATTTAGAATGTATTTGAATGAAATAAAAAGGCTTATTCTGGGCCTCCCAGGTGGCGCAGTGGTTAAGAATCCACCTACCAATGCAGGGGGACACAGGTTCAAGTCCTGGTCCGGGAATATCCCACATGCTGCAGAGCAACTAAGCCTGTGCGCCACAACTACTGAGCCTGTGCTCTAGGGCCCGTGTGCCACAACTACTGAGCCCACGTGCCACAGCTACTGAAGCCCATGTGCCTAGAGCCCGTGCTCCGCAACAAGAGAAGCCACCACATGAGAAGCCCACTCACCACAACAAAGAGTAGCCTCCGCTCGCTGCAGCTAGAGAAAGCCCGCGCACAGCAATGGAGACCCAATGCAGCCAAAATAAATTTATATTAAAAAAAAAAAGGCTTATTCTGTGAAATGTACTTACGAGCTCCTTTCTTTTCATACATTCCATCAGTGTTTGAAATAAATGAACTGCTTCACTCTGGCCAAAGTTAAATGTTTTTTTGATGGTTGAAATAATATCAGGCTCTGCTGCATCATGAAGATTCCTAAAGTAAGAGGAAACATAACTCAATCCACTGATTTCAAATTCCATTATTTGCAGAATCTAATATCAAGTCCTAGTGGATCCAGGCAAGACATTTAAAGATACTGTATTAATATTAAATACTTGACCCTGAGTGAAATTTTCTCCTTCATTAGACTCCTACTATAAGTCATAAGGGTGGAAAATGGAATGGAGTGATTTTTCTCTTTTAATTATTTCTAATTTTTTTTATAAGGCATGTGTTAATGTTATCAGTTATACAGTATCTTATCATGTAAGATATTGTATAAAGATAATTTTAAGATAATATGGTGTAAAAAGCAGTATTTTAACAAAATGTGTTAAATATCAGCACATTTGCACTTTTATTTTTTTCTCAATACGGAATATATTTACATGCTCAAAAATATAATATAAAATATAAAACTGTGAAAATTCATAGTGAAAGTCTTTCCCACTGTCTTCCATCAGCCATTCCATCTCAACTGCTTTCAAGAAACGCTATTACTTTGTATAATGTTTGAGGATCTCTTTCAATACATACAATTATCTCCTTGTCTTTTTTCCTTCATAAAAGGTGCCAAAATCTACATGTTACTGTACATTTTCCTTTTTTTACATATATATTTTGGTAATCTTTCCAAATCTAATATACAGATACCTTATGTAACTACAAACTACTCCGTTGTGCAGAGGTACCTTAAGTTACTTATCTAGTCTCCTTGATATAAATGTTCTATTTTGTTCCAATCTTTTACTGTTACAAACCACACTGTATTGAGTAACTTTATATATGTTATTTCACATGTGTGCAAGTACACTTGTAGGAACAATTATCAGAAATGGAACTGTTGCGTCAAACGATACGTGCCTCTGTCTATTTAACAGGTCTTTGAAAACTGTCCACTACAAAGACTTATATTTTAATTCATTCCAATAATGTATCAGACAGGCTATTTCCTCAAGACTTAAGAAGGTATTTTCATATTATTAAAACACTGAAATGAATCTAATATTCTAAAAACCACAGCTTCTTTACATAAAATTATTAAAAATATGTTGTAATCATACACTTACCCTCCTTCTTCTGTCTGTTTATGAATATATGCTAGTAGATCTGCAGCCCTGCCTGTTCCTTCACATACGACGACTGGAACAGGAGGACTTTCCTGAAGGTATTCTAAAACTGTGAGGATAACGTTTGGCCCACCCTCAAATATAAGTGCCACCACAGGAACACCTTGACCAATTCCTTAAAAAAGGTAAAAGATTAATTATGATATTAGACAAAATTCAGTAATTTAATCTTAGTTTTCACTCAATCAAAAATAAAATGCCAAAATATAATTTCTTATAAGACTGTGTTGACTTAATTTTATGTACTCAACATGATATATAGTCTGATATAAATAAATTAAATACTGAATAAATTACTTTTGCACTGACTTTAAGTCTGTTCTAAATAACAAAATTAGAAAATCCAATATATAATGAGGCACACACTATAATTTATATATTCACTGAAAAGCAATAATTATTTTGTATATTTCACTAACTTTAACTCGACAAGAAATTAAAACACCAATTTGGTTTTCAGTTTTTTAATACTTTATGAGTTGAACTTCTCATATGTATTTGTCTTTAATCACTTTTAAAATGTCTATTGTTGATTCCAAATGCATTGAGACATAAATATAGAAATTAACAGAATCAGGATTACATAGACAAAACAGATCAAAAAAATCCAAGACCTCTATTAAGAGTAACAAAAAATTTAGTGAATACCAATTTTTGTTTTACAATAACCTGTACTGCAGTGAACGAATCCAAAATATAGGCATTCCCTAGTGGGGTATGAAGGATAATAAGATATTCCTAATTTTTAGGAAATGCTATGACTCCATCATAATCTGAAAATACTGTTCTATAAGTTTGTATTTCTATTTCACTTTGTCATAGAGCTCACCTCCTTGATCTCCTAAAATTATAAAATTTTTCTTTTGGAAGTAAAAATCCAGATGTTGAGCCAGAAAGTTTGACCATGGTCAGACAGGAAGACCAGAAAACGAGGGGAAGATGGCGGAAGAGTAAGATGCAGAGATCACCTTCCTCCCCACAGATACACCAGAAATACATCTACACGTGGCACAACTCCTACAGAACACCTACTGAACGCTGGCAGAAGACCTCAAACCTCCCAAAAGGCAAGAAACTCCCCACGTACCTGGGTAGGGCAAAAGAAAAAATAAACAGAGACAAAAGGATAGGGACGGGACCTGCACCAGTGGGAGGGAGCTGTGAAGGAGGAAAGGTTTCCACACACTTGGAAGCCCCTTCGCGGGCAGAGACTGCGGGTGATGGAGGGGGAAAGCTTCAGGGCCGCAGAGGAAAGCACAGCAACAGGGGTGCGGAGGGCAAAGTGGGGAGATTCCCGCACAGAGGATCGGTGCCAACCGGCACTCACCAGCCCGAGAGGCTTGTCTGCTCAACGGCCGGGGCGGGTGGGGCTGGGAGCTGAGGCTCGGGCTTCAGTCGGAGTGCAGGGAGAGGACTGGAGTTGGCGGCTAGAACACAGCCTGCAGGGGGTTAGTGCACCACGGCTAGCCGGGAGGGAGTCCAGGGAAAAGTCTGGACCTGCCGAAGAGGCAAGAGACTTTTTCTTCCCTCTTTGTTTCCTGGTGCGCGAGGACAGGGGATTAAGAGCGCTGCTTAAAGGAGCTCCAGAGAACGGGCGCGAGCTGCAGCTAACAGCGCGGACCCCAGAGACTGGCAAGAGATGCTAAGGCTGCTGCTGCCGCCACCAAGAAGCCTGTGTGTGCGAGCACAGGTCACTAACCACACACCCCCTTCCGGGGAGCCTGTGCAGCCCACCACTGCCAGGGTCCCAGGATCCAGGGACAACTTCCACGGGAGAACGCACAGTGCACCTCAGTCTAGTGCAACGTAACGCCGGCCTCTGTCACAAGCTACCCACCCCCACCCCACACTCCGTGCCCCTCCCTCCCCCCCCCCACCCCCGGGCTGAGTGAGCCAAACTCCCTGAAGCAGCTGCTCCTTTAACCCCGTCCTGTCTGAGCGAAGAACAGACCTACACGCAGAGGCGGGGCCAAATCCAAAGCAGAGCCCCGGGAGCTGTGAGAACAAAGAAGAGAAAGGGAAATCTCTCCCAGAAGCCTCAGAAGAGTGGATTAAAGCTCCACAATCAACGTGATGTACCCTGCATCTATGGAATACATGAATAGACAACGAATCATCCCAAATTGAGGAGGTGGACTTTGAAAGCAAGATTTATGATTTTTTCCCCTTTTCCACTTTTTGTCAGTGTGTATGTGTATGCTTCTGTGTGAGATTTTGTCTGTATAGCTTTGTTTCCACCATTTGTCCTAGGGTTCTATCCGTCCGTTTTTTTTCTTCTTTAATTTTTTCTTAATATTTTTTGTTTTAATAACTTTATTATATTTTATCTTACTTTATTTTATCTTACTTTATCTTCTTTCGTTCTTTTCTCCTTCCTTCCCTTGATCCCTCCTTCCTTCCTTCCTCCTTCCCTCCCTTCTTTCCTTCCTTCCTTCCTTCTTTTCTTTCTTTCTTTCTTTCTTCTAATTCTTTCTTTCTACTTTATCCCCCTTTTATTCTGAGCCGTGTGGATGAAAGGCTCTTGGTGCTGCAGCCAGGAGTCAGTGCTGTGCCTCTGAGGTGGGAGAGTCAACTTCAGGACACTGGTCAACAAGAGACCTCCCAGCTCCACATAATATCAAACAGCGAAAATCTCCCAAAGATCTCCATCTCAACACCAACACCCAGCTTCACTCAACGACCAGCAATCTACAGTGTGGGACACCCTATGACAAACAACTAGCAAGACAGGAACAGAACCCCACCCATTAGCAGAGAGGCTACCTAAAATCATAGTAAGTCCACAGACACACCAAAACACACCACCAGACATGGACCTGCCCACCAGAAAGACAAGACCAGCCTCATCCACCAGAACACAGACACTAGTCCCCTCCACGAGGAACCCTACACAACCCACTGAATCAACCTTAGCCACTGGGGACAGACACCAAAAACAAGGGGAACTACGAACCTGCAGCCTGCAAAAAGGAGACCCCAAACACAGTAAGATAAGCAAAAGGAGAAGACAGAAAAACACACCACAGATGAAGGGACAAGATAAAAACCCACCAGACCTAACAAATGAAGAGGAAATATGCAGTCTACCTGAAAAAGCATTCAGAATAATGATAGTAAAGATGATCCAAAATCTTGGAAATAGACAAAATGCAAGAAACATTTAACAAGGACCTAGAAGAACTAAAGATGAAACAAACAGCAATGAACAAAACAGTAAATGAAATGAAAAATACTCTAGATGGGATCAATAGCAGAATAACTGAGGCAGAAGAACGGATAAGTGACCTGGAAAATAAAATAGTGGAAGTAACTAGTGCAGAGCAGAATAAAGAAAAAAGAATGAAAAGAATTGAGGACAATCTCAGAACCTCTCTGGGACAACATTAAATGCACCAACATTCAAATTATAGGGGTCCCAGAAGAAGAGGAGAAAAAGAAAGGGACTGAGAAAATATTTGAAGAGATTATAGCTGAAAACTTCCCAAACATGGGAAAGGAAATAGTTAATCAAGTCCAGGAAGCACAGAGAGTCCCATACAGGATAAATCCAAGGAGAAACACGCCAAGACACATATTAATCAAACTGTCAAAAATAAACACAAAGAAAACATATTAAAAGCAGCAAGGGAAAAACAACAAAATCACACAAGGGAATCCCCATAAGGTTAACAGCTGATCTTTCAGCAGAAACTCTGCAAGCCAGAAGGGGGTGGCAGGACATACTGAAAGTGATGAAGGAGAAAAACCTGCAACCAAGAATACTCTATCCAGCAAGGATCTCATTCAGATTTGATGGAGAAATTAAAACCTTTACAGACAAGCAAAAGCTGAGGGAGTTCAGCACCACCAAACCAGCTTTACAACAAATGCTAAAGGAACTTCTGTAGGCAAAAAACACAAGAGAAGGAAAAGACCTACAATAACGAACCCAAAACAATTAAGAAAATGGGAATAGGAAAATACATATCGATAATTACCTTAAATGTAAATGGACTAAATGCTCCCACCAAAAGACAGAGATTGGCTGAATGGATACAAAAACAAGACCCATCTATATGCTGTCTACAAGAGACCCACTTCAGACCTAGAGACACATACAGACTGAAAGTAAGAGGATGGAAAAAGATATTCCATGCAAATGGAAACCAAAAGAAAGCTGGAGTAGCAATTCCCATATCAGACCAAAAAGACTTTAAAATAAAGACTATTAGAAGAGACAAAGAAGGACACTACATAATGATCAAGGGATCGATCCAAGAAGAAGGTATAACAATTGTAAATATTTATGCACCCAACATACAAGCACCTCAATACATAAGGCAAATATTAACAGCCATAAAAGGGAAAATCGACAGTAACACATTCATAGTAGGGAACTTTAACACCCCACTTTCACCAATGCACAGATCATCCAAAATGAAAATAAATAAGGAAACACATTCTTTAAATGATACATTAAACACGATGGACTTAATTGATATTTATAGGACATTCCATCCAAAAACAACAGAATACACTTTTTCTCAAGTGCTCATGGAACACTCTCCAGGACAGATCATATCTTGGGTCACAAATCAAGCCTTGGTAAATTTAAGAACATTGAAATTGTATCAAGTATCTTTTCCGACCACAACGCTATGAGACTAGATATCAATTCCAGGAAAAGATCTGTAAAATATACAAACACATGGAGGCTAAACAATACACTACTTAATAACGAAGTGATCACTGAAGAAATCAAAGAGAAATTAAAAATACCTACAAACAAATGACAATGGAGACATGACAACCCAAAACCTATGGGATGCAGCAAAAGCAGTTCTAAGAGGGAAGTTTATAGCAATACAATCCTACCTTAAGAAACAGGAAACATCTCGAATAAACAACCTAACCTTGCACCTAAAGCAATCAGAGAAAGAAGAACAAAAACACCCAAAGTTAGCAGACAGAAAGAAATCATAAAGATCAGAGCAGAAATAAATGAAAAAGAAATGAAGGAAATGATAGCAAAGATCAATAAAACTAAAAGCTGGTTCCTTGAGAAGATAAACAAAATTGATAAACCATTAGCCAGACTCATCAAGAAAAAAAGGGAGAAGACTCAAATCAATAGAATTAGAAATGAAAAAGGAGAAGTAACTACTGACACTGCAGAAATACAAAGGATCATGAGAGATTACTACAAGCAACTCCATGCCAATAAAATGGACAGTCTGGAAGAAATGGACAAATTCTTAGAAATGCACAACCTGCCAAGACTGAATCAGGAAGAAATAGAAAATATGAACAGACCAATCACAAGCACTGAAATTGAAACTGATTAAAAATCTTCCAACAAACAAAAGCCCAGGACCAGATGGCTTCACAGGCGAATTCTATCAAACATTTAGAGAAGAGCTAACAGCTATCCTTCTCAAACTCTTCCAAAATATAGCAGAGGGAGGAACGCTCCCAAACTCATTTTACAAGGCCACCATCACCCTGATACCAAAACCAGACAAGGATGTCACAAAGAAAGAAAACTACAGGCCAATATCACTGATGAACATAGATGTAAAAATCCTCAACAAAATACTAGCAAACAGAATCCAACAGCACGTTAAAAGGATCATACACCATGATCAAGTGGGGTTTATTCCAGGAATGCAAGGATTCTTCAATATACGCAAATCAATCAACGTGATACACCATCCTAACAAATTGAAGGAGAAAAACCATATGATCATCTCAATAGATGCAGAGAAAGCCTTTGACAAAATTCAACACCCATTTATGATAAAAACCCTGCAGAAAGTAGGCATAGAGGGAACTTTCCTCCACATAATAAAGGCCATATATGACAAACCCACAGCCAACATCGTTCTCAATGGTGAAAAACTGAAACCATTTCCACTAAGATCAGGAACAAGACAAGGTTGCCCACTCTCACTGCTCTTATTCAACATAGTTTTGGAAGTTCTAGCCACAGCAATCAGAGAAGAAAAGGAAATAAAAAGAATCCAAATCGGAAAAGAAGAAGTAAAGCTGTCACTGTTTGCAGATGACAGGACACTATACATAGAGAATCCTAAAGATGCTACCAGAAAACTACTAGAGCTAATCAATGAATTTGGTAAAGTAGTAGGATACAAAATTAATGCACAGAAATCTCTTGCATTCCTATACGCTAATGAAAAATCTGAAAGTGAAATCAAGAAATCACTCACATTTACCATTGCAACAGAAAGAATAAAATATCTAGGAATAAACCTACCTAAGGAGACAAAAGACCTGTATGCAGAAAATTATAAGACACCGATGAAAGAAATTAAACATGATACAAATAGACGGACAGATATACTATGTTCTTGGATTGGAAGAATCAACATTGTGAAAATGACTCTAGTACCCAAAGCAATCTACAGATTCAATGCAATCCCTATCAAACTACCACTGGCATTTTTCACAGAACTAGAACAAAAAATTTCATAATTTGTATGGAAACACAAAAGACCCCGAATAGCCAAAGCAATCTTGAGAATGAAAAACGGAGCTGGAGGAATCAGGCTCCCTGACTTCAGACTATACTACAAAGCTACAGTAATCAAGACAGTATGGTACTGGCACAAAAACAGAAAGATAGATCAATGGAACAGGATAGAAAGCCCAGAGATAAACCCACACACATATGGTCACCTTATCTTTGATAAAGGAGGCAGGAACGTACAGTGGAGAAGGACAGCCTCTTCAATAAGTGGTGCTGGGAAAGCTGGACAGGTACATGTAAAAGTTTGAGATTAGATCACTCCCTAACACCATACACAAAAATAAGCTCAAAATGGATTAAAGACCTAAATGTAAGGCCAGAAACTATCAAACTCTTAGAAGAAAACATAGGCAGAACACTCTATGACATAAATCACAGCAAGATCCTTTTTGACCCACCTCCTAGAGAAATGAAAATAAAAACAAAAATAAATGGGACCTATGAAACTTCAAAGCTTTTGCACAGCAAAGGAAACCATAAACAAGACCAAAGGACAACCCTCAGAATGGGAGAAAATATTTGCAAACGAAGCAACTGACAAAGGACTAATCTCCAAAATTTATAAGCAGCTCATGCAGCTCAATAACAGAAAAACAAACAACCCAATCCAAAAATGGGCAGAAGACCTAAATACACATTTCTCCAAAGAAGATATACAGACTACCAGCCAATAAACACATGAAAGAATGCTCAACATCATTAATCATTAGAGAAATGCAAATCAAAACTACAATGAGATATCATCTCACACCAGTCAGAATGGCCATCATCAAAAATTTAGAAAAAATAAATGCTGGAGAGGGTGTGGAGAAAAGGGAACACTCTTGCACTGCTGGTGGGAATGTCAACTGGTACAGCCACTATGGAGAACAGTATGGAGGTTCCTTAAAAAACTACAAATAGAACTACCATATGCCCCAGCAATCCCACTACTGGGCATATACCCTGAGAAAACCATAATTCAAAAAGAGTCATGTACCAAAATGTTCGTTGCAGCTCTATTTACAATAGCCAGGAGATGGAAACAACCTAAGTGTCCATCATCGGATGAATGGATAAAGAAGATGTGGCACATATATACAATGGAATATTACTCAGCCATAAAAAGAAACGAAATTGAGCTATTTGTAATGAGGTGGATAGACCTAGAGTGCATACAGAGTGAAGTAAGTCAGAAAGAGAAAGACAAATACCATATGCTAACACATATATATGGAATTTAAGGGGAAAAAAATGTCATGAAGGACCTAGGGGTAAGACAGGAATAAAGACACAGAGCTACTAGAGAATGGACTTGAGGATATGGGGAGGGGGAAGGGTAATCTGTGACAAAGCGAGAGAGAGGCATGGACATATATACAGTACCAAACGTAAGGTAGATAGCTGGTGGGGGGCAGCCGCATGACACAGGGGGATCAGCTCGGTGCTTTGTGACCACCTGGAGGGGCGGGATGGGGAGGGTGGGAGAGAGGGAGACGCAAGAGGGAAGAGATATGGGAACATATGTGTATGTATGACTGATTCACTTTGTTATAAAGCAGAAACTAGCACACCATTGTAAAGCAATTATACTCCAATAAAGATGTAAAAAAAAAAAAGAAAGGAAGACCAGTGTCAAAAATACCAACTTTTAAGACATTATCTACCAAAGAGTGATACCTACTCGTGTTATCAACTTTAAGCAAGGTGATTCTTACTTCACAATAAAGTATATTTTTCCTCTTCAATCTTGAATTTCAAAGTCGGGTATTGGAATATGTCATACATTAAGAATATTTTTGAATTCCTTGAGCTGCAGTGGGATTACAATAGCAACAAAGCTTCCAATGAACCTCTGTGGCTTTGGCTTTGTTATCTGAGTACCCTATTTAATCTCAGACTTCCTTTCCTAGATCTTATTTTGTGTAAGGTCAGTCATTCATGTTTGTTTTGTATGTTATCCTGCTACATAAGGAAATGAACACTTAAAGAACAGTCTACCTTTTTTAGAATGCTGCTGGCAAGTAATACAGCCCAGGATAATTTCAACAACAAAAAATTTATAAATTCCCTTACTAGCATGAATTCTTTGCTGATTAATAGTTTTTTCAAGTTCTCTTCTCAGTCTGACTTCTGCCCCATACTTTCCAACAGTGCCATCATCCACCAATATGAAATGGGAATGTAGATTATTCAGAACATTCAATTTGCTCAGAGGGTTCAATAACGTTTGGTAAGGAGCAACCACCTAAACAATAGCAAACATTGAGAGTTAGTGGGCAGGATTAAATTTAATATAAAGTAAAAACAAATTTTGAAATAATCTGTAAAGGCAAGTAGGAGGTTAAGATTCTATTTATGCATAGCAACAAATAGAAAATGTAAAAGAATATATCAAAAAGCATGAGCTTTTAAGCAGCTGAAGATTATTCAATAATGGGTTGAACCACAGTATTGTATTTCGGCTATCACTGCAGAATATACCATATTTCATCATCATCCCATGCAAAGGAAACAGCAGCAAACAAGCAAATAAACAAACAATGTGAAGAAACTATTAAGTTATTACTGAATAAAGTGAAATATATAAAGGACACTGAATAAAAGCAATCAAATGTCATAGTTATTTTTCCAGTCATAAGTAGAATCTTTAAAATTGATGTTAGAAATTTAATTGCACTTGAAAGTGATCATTATAATTCAGTAATTCCTTTTTAATAATCTCTTGAAAGATATCTATAAGCAATTCATATGTCTTTAACCTACTTGAATAAAACACCGGTATTTGATTACTACTCTTACAGACAATACAATTAATTCTTAATAGAATGTCACCATTAAAAATATAATTACAAAGACTGGCATGACATGGAAACGGTGTGAAATAGTTATACAAAAGAAGGCAGAAACAATGTATTAACACTACTTTTTGTATCTATGAATGCATTTTCGAAACGGTCGTGGTATGATCATGAATATTTTAGGTTGACTTCGCATTATTCTTGCTCTAATTTTGTTTATACATAAGTTTAAATGTAAGAAAATTTAAAAAGCACTCTTACATCTCTCCCAACAAGATCATTTCTGTTTTCAATCACTCCCCACGGAGCTATTCCGATAGTGCAAATCTTTCGAGATGATCTGGAAGTATGTTCTTTAAGGGCATCACCAACATGTTTTGCCACACCTGTTCATACAAAATTTAATTCATTTTATTTGGAAGTCTTTACAGTGTTCAGAAGAATCCTTTGCTCAATAACATTACAATTGGTGGTATTTTTCTTTACATACACTAGATAAAAGGCAACAAGGTCCAAAAGACAAACTTACAAAAGAAAATACAAGGACAAAAAAGAAAAAAAAACCCCACAATGTCAAATCACTACAACTGCCTGAAACACACGTAAAACTAACTTTTACCATGTTGTTAGACCTAGTCTCCTCTCTTAGATTCCTCATGTTAACTGTAGTTTTTGTTACTGCTCTAAACATCATCTTAAAAAAAAGAAGAGTATGGCTCAGGACTATAAGCAAAGCACACATGCTCACAAAAAACTACAAAAGTTTTCCAACTGAGTCAAAACTGGGAGGAAAGTAAAAAAGATAATTCAAAAGAGCACACAACTTCTCATTATCACTTGTTATGGACTGAACTGTAACCTCTCCAAAATTCCTATGTTGCAATCCTAATCCCAGTACCTAATCCCAGTCCCAGAATGTGACTGTATTTGGAAATCGGTTCTTTAGGTTATCATGTGAAAATGAGGCTGTTAGGGTGGGCCCTAATCCAATCTGACTGGTGTCCTTATAAGAAGGGGAAATTTGGACACAAAAAGAGACACCAGGGATGCACATGCACAGGGGGAAGGCCACAGGAGGACACAGGGAGAAGAGAGCCATCTGAAAGTCAAGGAGATGCCTGAGGAGGAACCAAACCTGCTAACATCTTGATCTTGGGTCTCCAGAACTGTGAGAAAATAAATTTCTTTTGTTTAAGCCACCAAGTCTGTGGTATTTTATTATAGCAGCCCTAGCAAACCAGTGCATCACTCGATTTGATTTTTATAATGCATTAAATCTCATTCCTAACATGGATTATGGAAACAGCACCTTCACTGTTCTTCCAAGTGATGCCTTGCCTGTTTACAGTCTATTTTTAAACGATCAGTCAAGTGATCTTTGCTCTTGTCAACTCTCTGTTTAAAATCTCCCCTTCTCATTCGATTAAAAGTCATAGTGCTTATGATGGCCTACAAGGCCTTATATGATGATCTGTCTATTGCCCATGCTATTCACCACCCCACCCCACGCCAGGCCTACCACCACCACCACTCACCCATGACTTTCTGATTTCATCACTTGGCACTCCTTGCTCATTCCAGTCAAGCTACACTGGACCTTTCTTACTATTCTTCCAACACTTGCCACTTCTCCTTTAAATGCTCTGCCCCACATGATTCTTATCTTGCTCACTTCATTTCCTTACATCTCTACTCAAATGTCACCTTATCAATGAAGTCCCCTCGACCATCCCTCACTATCCCTCCTCTGTATTTCATGTGTCTCCAAAGCACTTATCATCTAATTTATTATACACTATTTAGTTATGTTTGTTGTTTGCATCTTCCCCACTAGAATATAAGTTCCATGAAGGTAAATATTTTATTTTGTGGAATGATATATTTTCAGCAGCCAGAAGAGTGCCTGACACACAATGAGGTTCAAAACACAGTTGCTGATAACAAATTAGATTTTTCCAAGCTAATTTAAATAATAACTATGTTTTACTTCGGATATTAAAATTAATTTGCCTTCAATATATCCAACCTGTATATCTGACAGGGAAGACTTAGAATGAAAGATTATAGTACATTAAAAATTAATTTGAAAAGCTATTTCTTACCAGTGTCTAGGCAATGAATTGCCATTCTTCTCTCAATTTACCAGCAGTCACAGAGAGACAAGAACAACACTTCACTTTACAGTAGGGAGTCAACAAACTTTCTTATAAAGGACCAAATTGTAAATATTTTAGGCTTTGCAGGGCATACAGTCTTTGTCAGACCACTCAGCTCTGCTTTTATAGCACAAAAGTATGATACAAATGAGTGTGGCTGCATTCCAAAAAACCTTTATTTACAAAAATAAGGAGTAGGCTGGATTTGGTGCATGGAGCCACAGTTTGCAAACCCCTGCTCTAAAGCATATTATTCTTGGGGATTCCCTGGCAGTCCAGTGGTTAGGACTTGGTGCTTTCACGGAGGGACGGGAGTCCCGGATTCAATCCCTGGTCCGGGAACTAAGATCCCACAAGCCGCACAGCATGGCCAGAAATAAATAAATAAATAAAGTCTTAATTTAAAAAAAGTGAATGATAAAGCATATTATTCTTTTAAAAGAATAAATGAAAACCAAATACTTTTTCAGTTAGCATTTATACTTAGGAAGTAGATTATTTAACAGAAGAATTGAATATATTTATATTCAGTGTTGACTTTTCAAATATCTAATTGATATTATGAAGAATTTACAAGCACATCAAATAAAATTGGTATAATCACATTACCTGTGTTTACTCCTCCTGTTAAAATCCAGGCTCCAGTTGTAACTGCAGCTTTAATAAGACCCTTTCCAAGCAACTGCTTGATTCGTGGGTGAAGCTCAAATTTCTGCATGCCACCGTGTACAGAGATAACAAGTTTGGGTAATTCCATTTGCCATTCTTTAAGCAGAAGTTGTAGAATGACTTCAGGTTTGGTGTCATATGATAGCCTCACATACTAATAAAAAAGATTTTAAAACAATAATTAACAATTGAATATTCATAGGTTTCAAAATGCAACATTATATGACTTAAGAAAAATTTTGTTTGGATCAGATTATTATAAAATAGATTTCACAGGCTACTTGCAATATATTTACACTTCTAGGAATAAGCAATAGCAAACGATTTTAAAGTTGGAAAATCATTCCATAAGAGCTACAGAAGTAGTGGCACTGTAATTTTTAAACCAAGACGTAAATTTGTTACTCTTTCTGTTTATATAAACTTAATTACCATTCATCTGATTTACAAATTTATCCACAGTACTCATTGCCTTGTTTAACTATAAGTATGCATTGAGTGAGAAGTGTTAAGGATAGGTATGATGATGGGAAAAGGGAAAATAAGAGAAGAATGGTGAAAACATGGAGACTTCTACAACTCTTGCAACTATGAGAGGCAAATACTGAATTATCTGTTTGAAAGTTTGATCAATGATCTAATCCATTGATCAGAATTGTGACTATGCAGTAAAGTAACACAGATTTTTTTAATACAGATGATTGTTTCCTTCACTGGAAGTAACTGTGGATTTGACTCACAAATTGCTGAAAATAATAAATTTTGCTCAGTATTTCAAGGTGTTCAGATGGAATCACCACTTTAATTTTTGAAAAATCATTCTATAAGAAAATAAGCTATCATATCTGTGGAGTAAGTTCCTCTGGTTTGAAAGATTAAAAAAAGGATCTTTCTGGTAGGTGACATCACAAAATTTACTTGCTATGACTACTGTAATTCATTTTCTTTATCTAAAGCACCTATGACTTAGCTCGTAAGAAATCTAAAATATTCAGATGTTGGAAGAAAAACACTTTTTTTTTTGTGGTACACAGGCCTCTCACTGTTGTGGCCTCTCCCGTTGCGGAGCACAGGCTCCAGACGCGCAGGCTCAGCGGCCATGGCTCACGGGCCTAGCCGCTCTGCGGCATGTGGGATCTTCCCGGACCGGGGCACAAACCCGTGTCCCCTGCAACGGCAGGCGGACTCTCAACCACTGCGCCACCAGGGAAGCCCAGAAAAACACTTTTAATCATCTCTAATAAAGGTTCTTTGCAAAACAACATATTGCCAATTCCTTTACAAATAGAGATCAAACACCAAGGAAAATTATCCCAAAATATCAGAATTATATAAAACTGAGAAGACTCCAGAATCCTTTAAGAATGATTTGTAATGAGATTTGTTCTGTACTCTTTCTGCATTAGTTCTGTTTAACTCATTACTATACTTGGGTACATTAAGTAGTGTTTGGAAAACAATCTAAAGTTAATTTTTTTTAAAAAAAGATTATGTTAGTAATAAATGAGGAATTCCATTTCCAGCAATGATGGACTAGGTTGTTTTCGACTAACTGCCCCTGGGAACTAAAGAAACTAGAAACTAGATAAATAACACCTGTTGTTAAGCTATCAGTGAGCTACCAAAGCAGTGACAACTTGTGGGATCAGGATCCAAGAGAATAGAAAAAATGGAGAGACAGGCCCAGCATTTGGCACTGCTTATCAAATCAAGGCAGGGAGGGAGGCAGGTGGAACAATCTACGGGATAATATGTTGATACATCTAAATGAATAATAATTATGATTTGGAAGTTTAATACACGAAGAAATAAAATTCATGCCAACAACAGCACATTAGTCATGAGGGAAAAAAATGTAGTCACAAGTATTCTAAAGTTTCTTGCGTTGTCCAGGAAGTGGTAAAAGTACTAATTTATAATAGTAACAAGTTATAAATGCATTTTATAGTATTTATTATAAGATTAATCTAAAGAATAGAAAAACAATGTATAAATAAAATGCTATAAAGAAGGAAAGCTTAATAAAAAAATACTTAATCCAAAAGATCAAAAAGAAAAGAAAAAGTGAGATAGTAGACTAAACTAAAAAAAAAGGTTCAATTCAACAAGATATAACAATTCTATATTCATATATGTACCTATACAAAGAACTTCAAAATACATAAGGAAATGATTGAAACTAATTTTCTGACACAATATTATTGTCAGGTAATAAACGTACATTATTAGGTAATAAGGTAAATAAAGAAACTCAAATACATGACATACCTTAGCTCTGTAGGAATGAGAACCCCCTTGAAAATTTATGACTCCATAAGCATCCGTTGGGCTCTGTTCTGTATGTTTTTCCACAGACCACTCTTCTAATGTCTGATTAAAATGGTCACCCAATTTCACATCTGAGTATTTCATGGCAAGACTTGCAGTAAAACAAGCATGTTGCTTGACCAAGCGACCACAAAAACACCTAAAGGAAAAAAGTAATAAAATTTTAAAAAGACCTTTTAAAAAATTAGTCAATGAAAAACCATATGAAAATAAATGAACTCAGAGTATGAAAATTAATCTTTTTGATTTTAGGATATCAGTAAATTAATACCTTCACCATAGAATTAAAATAGTATAAATACATTAGTATTTGATGATACAGTCTTCTAAATTTAGTATGGGGCATCTACTTCCTACTGGATGGGCAAAACAGCATTGGAGATTGCAGAAATAAGTGTTAGTGAACCTGAAGACAGATCAATACAAATGATCTAATCTAATAAATGGGAAAAATTATTTTAATTAAATAAAAATGAAACAGGGCCTCAGTGACTTGTGGAAAATATCAAGCAATCTAATATATGTATAACTGGAGTTTCTGAGGGAAGAGAGATAGAGAATGGGGCAGGAAAGTATTTTAGGAAACAATGGCTGAAAACTTATAAATTTGTTGAAAAATATGAACTTGCAGATATTTATGCAAGAAGTACAAAAAGAACCATTCCTAGGCACATCATAGACCTGCTGTTGAAATCCAGAATTACAGGGAAAAAAAAAAAATCCTTAAAATAGCCAGAGGAAAAAAAGACCCATTACACACAGGAGAGCAACTACACTAACGACAGCTGACTTCTCACTAGAAACCAACAGCTAGAAGACAATATAATGGTATCTTCAAAGCACTGGAACGAGAAAAGTGTCAACTCAGAATTCCACATTCAGTGAAAATATCCTTTAAAAATGAGAGTAAAATAAACATATTTTCAGATAAACCAAGCTGAGAAAATTCCTCTCCAGTATATCTGCATTATACCAAATGCTAAAGAAAGCTCTTCAGCCTGAGTGTAAAGACACCAGACAGAAAACTTCCCATCTAGAGGAACAAATTAACAGGACTGGAGATGCTAAAACAACTCAATATATCTAAATGAACATATTCTATGCAATTCTTTTCCTAGCCCACCACCAAGAGACCTTCTCATCTTCCTCTTGTCTTCTTTCATCACAGCTTAAAAGAACAACATTACTCTTTAATTAGTTGCCTAAGTAAGAAATTTAGGTACCATCCTCAAATCTTCCCTTTCTCCATACATCCACCAAATCCTACTGAATTTGTCTGATTAATCCCTTCAAATATGCCTACTTCTCCTTCATCACCATAGCCACTACCTTAATTCAGGCTCTCATTTTTTGCCAGAATTACTCCAAAAGTTTCTAAACTATTTTTTTCTCCCAATCCAATCTCCTCAAAATACCAACTGCTTTTATTGAGGAAAAAAAAAAAAACTAAACATGTTACTTCCCTATATAATACCCTTTTAACATGAAATCAAAACTGTGTGGCATAGTACACAAAGAGCTTAAATGATCTGGCCCTACTTATTTCTCCAGACTCTGATCTCTCCAATGTCCATCTTACATTCTACAGCCTACAGTTTCCTGACAGAACCATAATCTTTTTCACTGCCAGGCCTTCCCACATCCTGTTCTCTCTGCCTAAAATCACTTTCCCTCAATCTTTACCTAAGTCACATTCAGCTTTAGAACTCTGCTCAGATACCTACACTTGAGTTTCAAGCAGCTTTGCCTGATCCTTCACCTCCCAAGTCTGAGTAAAGTAACCCTTAAACATAATGGCCTGTGAATTTATCCCAATGTATTCTGATTTCTTTTATACATTAGTTTTATTTTTCAAAATTTGTGCAATGAAGTTATGAAAATTACCTGACGAGTTGTTGACAAATTTGACATCCTGGAAGGCACCTATAAAACAAGGTAAATCTATTACTTAAAGGGAAAAATTTTTTTTAGTTTAAACTATATAAAATCCATTAAAAAATACAAAACAAAGGAAAAATTATGTATTTAGTTTAATTTTTCAGTAGATAGCACAAGACATTTATACCTTAATTTACATATTCAAATAACTACTTTTTAAAACTAACATGATTTTCATATTTTAAATATAATTAGTTGTGACTTAAAACCCAGAAACCATAAGAGAAAAGACTGACAGATTTAACTACATAAAAAATACAACATTTTTATGTGGCAAAAATATGTCACTCATAAAGTCTAAAGGTAAACTGAGAAAAAATATTTGCAGACAAGATGTTAGTTTTCCTAATATATAAGAGCTTCACTGAATCAATATAAAATAGGAAAATATATAAACAGATAATTCACAGTAAAAACAAACATGAAAAGGTATTTGATTAGAAAAAAAAATTTTTTAATCCTTTAAGACAATATCTTGGTGAGAATATAGAGGAAAGTTGCCTCGTATCTGCTGGGAGGAGTATAAACTGATAAACTCTCTATGGAGGGCAATTTGGCAATACTTATCAAAATGAAAAATGCAGACTCTTTCTCTAAGTCTAAAGTACTAAGAGTGAAGGTTAAAAAATATCTACAGCATATGTGTAAAATGATTCACTTATAAGGTTATTTACTATAGAATTTTTATTCATTCATTCATTCATTCATTCATTCATTTATTGTGGTGAAGGAAAGAGCAGCATTTATTGTAAGGTACCAAACAAGGAGTCAGGGACGGCTACTGCTAAAAAACCCAACAGAATTTTTTTTTCTAACAGCAAAAAAACAGAATAGCTAAAATGTCCTAAGGGAATACTAAAATTATGATCCAGATATATAATTAAAAAGGATGTAAAAATTAAGAGCAAAGTGGTTATTGCCAAGATAATAAACACGAGATAAACAGTATGAATTTAATAGGGAAGAGGGAGGAATAAATATACATCTGCTTGGTCAGACAAAGAGTATATCTATTTCTGAAAGGTATCCCAAGGAATACGTAACACCAGTTTCCTTTAGGGAGGGGAACTTATAGTTAAGGCACAGTGGTAAAAACGAGGCTTTCACTTATAATTTTTGGTACCTTGTAAATCAATGATTAACCTATTCATATTAAATTAATTTTAAAATCCAATTAGTGTAGGAAAAAATGACCAGCTAATGGTGTTTGTAAATTAGGTCTCATATGGATGGCTACAGGCAAGGGTATTTAATAACAGCTTGAGATTTCTTTAACACCTAATGAGGATTTGTATTATTTCTACTGCAAAGTAAAATTAACAAAATTACAAGAAATAAGCTCCTTAATGATAATACAATCTATTTCTTAATAAAGCAAAACTATAATTTTCTCTAAATGGAAGAACAACACAGTCTTATTTAGAACTGGCAGATCTAAATTCTAATCCAATCTTTATGAATTATTAGCCATGTGACCTGGGAAATGTCACTTATGCTCTCTGGTTAAGAAATGTAATCTTATCTTGTAATAAAACCTATCTTTAATAATTAGTAAGAAATACAAATAAATCATAGAATAATGATTGGAAGAGACATTAAGGTTATCTATTTTAATGATCTAAAAAGACATTTACAGAAATTAACAAAAATTGGGGGAATATTAAAGAATATTAAAAATGTTTTCTCAACAGTAATCAAATAAATGCAAATTTAATACATACACTATTTTCTACTCATCACTTTTTCTTGAAGATGATGGATCATATTACTCTAGTCAATATTCAGGCAATCTTGTCACTACTGGTGATAATGTGTATTCTTTTATCTTTTGTAAAGTTTTTTGGCATTACACATACTAAGCGGGAATAAAACTTTAAACACAAAAAAGTTTTATCCACTAAGATCTCCATTGTGACCTAATTTTAATTTATAATGCTAAAAACTGAAAATAACTCAAACGGCAAAGAGTAGGATAGGTATATGAATTGTGATACATACACTAACAGAATATTAACTACCGTTCTTATAAAATATCTGTATCATGAAAAAATGTAATTCCTATAACATTTTGTTAAAAAGCAGATTCAAAGCTTTACGTATAGACTGAATTTAGCAATATTTTAAAACGAAAGCTATGCACTGAGAAAAGATTAAAAATAGGTGCAATGTTATTAATAATGACTGTCTTCATGTTTTGAAACTGAGTATTGTGCCTACTCTCTTTTTTTTAATGACAGAGTAACTTTTTTAATTAAATAAATAAATATATTTATTTATTTATTTTTGGCTGCTCTGGGTCTTGGCTGCTGTGTGCGGGCTTTCTCTGGTTGTGGCGAGCGGGGGCTACTCTTCATTGCGGTGCATGGGCTTCTCATTGCAGTGGTTTCTCTTGTTGCGGAGCACGGTCTCTAGGCGCATGGGCTTCAGTAGCTGTGGCTCGCAGGCTCTACAGCGCAGGCTCAGTAGTTGGGGCACACAGGCTTAGATGCTCCGCTGCATGTGACAACTTCCTGGACCAGGGATCAAACCCGTGTCCCCTGCATTGGCAGGTGGATTCTTAACCACTGCGCCACAAGGGAAGTCCCTGAGCCTACTTTCTGCATCTCAAAACTTTCCAAAAGTTATTATGCACATTCCTCTTATGATGGAAATTTGTTTAAGTGAGAGATATATTCAAAATAGGTATTTTTTGCTGTTTAAAAAAAAAGAGAAATGTTGAATTCAAACAGCAGGTTTATGTAATGTAACAAACAAAAGGTTCAGAAATTCTATTCAACAAATATTTACCAAAAACTCACTATGGACAATAATGGTGACAGGTGCTATAATTTAAAATACATCAGTTAATAAAAGATTACTTACTTGGCTGTATTTTCATAAGAGCCATATAGTAAATGGAAGTAAAGTTGCAGAGAAGATTACTACATAGCAAACAGGGTTTAACAGGAGACAGCAAAGGTAAGAAGACTAAAAATCCTTGTAAATGCCTTTTTCAATTAATTTTTCCTAAATGCCTGTGAAAAGAGGTGCTCTGTAGGCCAGAAAATAACTGTATTTTTGATTTACCCTTTTAAGCTTCTTGCTATTTTTAGGTCTAAAGAAAAAGAAAAAAATTAGGAAAAATATTTCTTCAATAAATACCTCAACAGGTCTTTTTCTTGAATTCTAACTACTGTCCTTTACTTAAAATTTTTTCTATTATCAAAGCCATTTTAAAGACCAAAAGACAATCAGAGATGCCAACAGAATCTCTGGTGACAAGTTTTCCACTAAGTGCTCATTATAGCTATATTTTGGCAAACAAAACCAGCAACTATTAGGTTCATATTGGTTTCTTCAGCATAAACCATAGTGTTGGGCACTCAGTAGATGCCCATTAAACCGATACACAAACATTTTTAAGTTCTCAGTATCAGTGAATCAATTAAAAAAGAGAGCCTTAACTGTCTTTGTAATACACTAGTATGATACGGGGGAGATTAGGGATGGAACAACACTTTGAAGAAGAGATTAGGGATGGAACACCACTTTGAAGAAGATGTTGTGAAATGTCATTAAGAACTCCAGAACACTGATATTTTGCTATGATAGCTCCTTCTCCTAATCCTAAAAGAATAATTAACAGTAAGCACAAAAGTTAACAGTAACTACAAATAATAATTTAAATTTTTAATAAATAAATAGCAATATAATTTACATCTAAATTTCTAGAAGAGGGACTTCCTTGGTGGTCCAGTGGTAAAGAATCCGCCTTCCAATGCAGCAGACGCAGGTTCAATCCCTGGTCAGGGAACTAAGATCCCACATGCCGCGCGGCAACTAAGCCCACGCACCTCGACAGGAGAGCCCACGCACCACAGCTACAGAGCCCATGCGCACTGGAGCCCTCGCGCCACAACTAGAGACAAAAATCCCACACATCGCAACTAAAGAGAAGCCCAAGTGCCACAACAAAGAGACCGTGCTCCATAATGAAAGATCCTGCATGCCTCAACGAAGATCTCGTGTGCCACAATTAAGACCCAACGTAGCCAAAAATATAAGGTAGGTAGGTAAATAAATTTATTTATTTATTTATTTCTAGAAGAACCCAGAAGAAAGAGAAGTATGCTTACCTGTGAGGGTCTTTTGAACTTGGTATAATGTATACACATTCCCTCTTGGTCAAAGTGCTTTCTATCCAGGATTTCTGGGACTAAAACAGAAAGTTTAAAAAAGATGGTTTATAAATTAACCAACTAATATTACAAGGAAAAATTTAATGATAAATACATTAAAATAATTTAATTCACTAAATATTTACTACATACAAACATGTTGACTGATGACAGCACACCTAAAATATTAGAATCATTCCATTTAAGTCCAGTGAGATTGAGATTACTAAATCAACAGTGCTATGCAGATACTGTGGCTTCAAATAACCAGAGAGGAGGGAAATCGAGTTTCAGCCAGAAACTTCAAGAGGGGCTGGTATGATCCTGGGAAGTGGATCATTTTAAGGCCAATTAAAAGTGACTGTCAGGGCTTCCCTGGTGGCGCAGTGGTTGAGAGTCCGCCTGCCGATGCAGGGGACACACGTTCGTGCCCTAGTCTGGGAAGATCCCACATGCCGCGAAGCAGCTAGCCCTGTGAGCCATGGCCGCTGAGCCTGTGTGTCCTGAGCCTGCACTCCGCAACGGGAGAGGCCACAACAGTGAGAGGCCCGCGTACCACACACACACAAAAAAAGTGACTGTCAGATTCAACTAAGAATAAAATAAAACCTAATAATAGCTATACTCTGTTTCTAAGACAAATACCTAAAGCATAGGCCATGGAATGGCTAATGGTACAGGGACAGAAAGAGATATCAAGCAAATTCTAATCAAAAGAAAGAAAATACTAAAAAAAAAATAGATGCTAAACATCAATAGGGATAGTGCAGGTTATTATATGATTTCAAATATTCACCAGACTACTACAACAATCTTAAATATGAATCACCAAATAAAGTAGTCTCAAAATGCATAAAGCAAAACCATCAATATGGAGAATAAGACAAATCTAGGACGACAGTGGAAGATTAACACATTTCCGTCAATTACTGTAAACCTGAAATAATTTCAAATTTAAAAGTTTTTTTTAAATTACTTTTTATAAAAGCAAAACCATCAATATGGAGAATAAGACAAATCTAGGACGACAGTGGAAGATTAACACATTTCCGTCAATTACTGTAACCTGAAATAATTTCAAATTTAAAAGTTTTTTTTAAATTACTTTTTATACCACCACTTAAGCTTCTGCTGGATCCCTAGACTCTGTATCCTGCTACTGGTGATTGATTAAAAAGGGATGAGGTGGACTTCCCTGGTGGCTCAGTGGTTAAGAATCCACCTGCCAATGCAGGGGACACGGGTTCGAGCCCTGGTCTGGGAAGATCCCACATGCCGCGGAGCACATAAGCCCGTCCACCACAACTACTGAGCCTACACTCTAGAGCCTGCGAGCCACAACTACTGAAGCCCACACACTTAGAGCCCATGCTCTGCAACAAGAGAAGCCACCGCAATGAGAAGTCCGTGCACAGCAACAAAGAGTAGCCCCCGCTCACTGCAACTAGAGAAAGCCCGCATGCAGCAATGAAGACCCAAGGCAGCCAAAAATAAAATAAAATAAATAAATAAATTTATTTTTTAAAAAAAGGGATGAGGCATTACATACTGAGATAGGTGAAACTCCATAAATTCGGACTGAGTAGATTGAAGATCTTGAGCTTCATCCTCCACATAATATATATATTAGACATATAAACATTAAACATCTAATATATCTATAGATATTAGATATATATTAAATATAGATATTAGCACGCTCTCTCTCTCAAAATCTCTCACCCTTATCTCCCTCTTTCTTACCAGTACAGTACAAAAAGGAAGAGGCTGTATTCCAAAAAGAAACCTCTAGGGAATTCTCTGGGGGTCCATTGGTTAGGATTCTTCTGTGCTTCCACTGCAGGGGGCATGGGTTCGATCCATGGTTGGGGAACTAAGATCCTGCAAGCCACCACCTTCTTTTTCTAACTAAAGTCTGGTAGTATTCCTTTGAAGAATCTGCTTCCCTACATACCCCTCGGGGGGCGGGGGGGGAATAGGAATCTCTCCAGTTTTACTGTACTAGGAATACACCTAGCAAACACAACCCTGATTCAATCCAATTCCCCATCTATTCCATAACTGCCTATATTAATATGACTACGGAAAAAAACAAACAAAACAACACCCTCTGGTTTCACTTTAAAGCCCTGACCACAAACCTCAAATGTCCCTTCATGATGCCCAACAGTCACACCATATTTCCCTGGTCCATTTTCTCATTCTTCTGTATGATTTCACACCACCTCCTCCTCCCTCAAACCTCCAACACTCCTTCACCATTCTTACTCTCAAGTGATGACCTACTTCCCATTTCACTCAGAAAATTGAGCAGCAAGAAGAGAACTTCTACAAACCTCTACCACATCTGTCCACCAATGAGTATCTATACCCACACATTCTGCCTTCCTTCCTGTGACTGTGTTCCTATTTAAGTCTAATCACTCTTGTGCTCTAGACCCCATACCCTTACTAACTCTCCACCAGTTCTCCCTGATTTTTTCCCCTTCTTTATTAACTTATTCCTATCAGCACGTAACATGCTATTATTCTTCCCATTTTAAACACAACAAATTTTGCATGACTCCATTTGCCCCTCAAGCTAACACATAATGTTTCTGTCTCTATCTACAGTAAAGATCATTGGAAGAAGTGTTTCCCTCTTTTCTTCTCTTCCTATGCTTTCTAAAACCCACTCCAGTCAGACTTTCAAGGCAAGCACTCTCCTAAAATAAGTTTCAACAAGATCATCAACGATTTTCTCTAAATCCAAAGGTCAACTTTCAGGACTCATCTTCATTGATATATCAGCAGCATTTAACAATATCAACCATTCTTATCTTCTTAAAACATTTTCATCAGTTAGTTTGATTTTCTTCCCTTCACTGGCCACTCCATTGCTGATTTCTCCTCTTCTCCTCAATCTTTAGACTTCTTTTTTCCAATTATATTCACTCAGACTTTGGACTTCTTTTTTCCAGTTATATTCACTCAGACTTTGGACTTCTTTTTTCCAGTTATATTCACTCAGACTTTGGACTTTTTTTCCAGTTATATTCATTCTTTTAGTGCTCACATCCAGTTTGCCATCAATACACTGGATAACTCTCTAATTTGTATTTCCATGTCAGATCTTTCCCTGAACTCCATGCTCACATATCCAACTGCCTACTTAACAGCTTCATTTTGATGTCTAACAGGCATCTCAAACGTAACATGGCCAAAACTGAGCTCATCTTTCACCCAAACACTATTTCTCATAAAGTCTTCCCCATCTCAGTAAATGGTTAACTCTATTCTTCCAGTTGTAATTCTTTTTTTTTAAGGCAAAAAATCTTTTTCTTTTTTTTTTTTGGCTGCATGGCATGCAGGATCTTAGTTCCCCAACCAGGGATCGAACCTGTGGCCCCTGCAGTGGAAGTGTGGAATCTTAACCAATGGACCGCCAGGGAAGTCCCTTAAGGCAAAAATTTTAATGTCATCTTTGATTTCCTCTTCCTATGTACTTCATATATAATCCCATGGCAAAACCTGTCAGCTTGCCTTCAAAACCCATCCAATATCCAACCACTTCTCACACCTCCACTGCTACTATTCTGGCCCAAGCCATCATCACCTCTTGCCTGGCTTACTGCAGAAACCACTCATGCCACCCTTGCCAAAAGAAATAAAATAATCTTTTTAAAACATTTTTATTTTATTTATTTATTTTTGGCCATGCCACACAGCATATGGAATCTTAGTTCCCTGACCAGGGATCGAACCCATGGCACCTGCAATGGAAGTGCAGAGTCTTAACCACTGGACCACCAGGGAAGTCCCTAAAGTAATCCTTTTAAAATATGTCATTATGTCACTTCTCTGCTCAAAACTCTCCAGTATTTTCACATTTTACTCAAAGAAGTTTTATAAAAGCCAAAGTCTTTATAATAATCTTTAAGGTCCTAGTGCTCTGCATCTCTGCATCTTGACTCATTACTTTCATTCTATCACCTCCTTCAAGTCTTTGAGCAAACGTTACCTTTCTCAATGAGACTTACACTATTTAGGAATGCAATCTCCATCACCCCCTACTCCCTTATGCACCTGTAGAGCAATAGAACCATCCCCAGGATCACATTTAGAGCATTCTCCTGAGAACCAAAAGATCTGGCCACGTCAGTTAGACTGCTGGTATATTATTGCTATCCTGGCCCCTTCTCCCACTCCACAATCATAGTACACTGAAGGTAGGCAGAGCATCTGGACCTGAAGACATTTATTCATGTGACTTCTGCTTGTAACTTGAAAAAAATACCATTTGGTAGGCTGCTCTGACACGTGATAACGTGAGGTTGAATTTCTACCAAAACCAACTTAACCTACTGCTTTAAACTCATGAAATTTTCATTAAGCTCCTATTATTAAAAATGCAGGGTTTAGGGGTAGCACTAAAATTATACTGTAATTTATCATTTAAAGGGTTGCTTCTCTCTTCTAGAAAAAATTGGAACTGGTTTGAGGGGGAAAAACAGATTAGTGGTTGTACTTGCTGCTATATTTTTACTGGTTGTTAAAGCAAGACAAAGATTTGTTTGGAATTTCTCCCTGTGAGCTTCTTTGCAAACAAATGGCAATGACCACAGCTCAGTCTCATGCTATGGTAATGAAGTCCACCAAAATTAGATTCTAGAACTAGACATTTAACATACGCAAATAACCTACTAAAATAATGGCAATATACATGCATGAGAAGCACTCAGACTACTCCGGTACGAATTATATATATATGTTTTTAACTAAATCATTTGCAGTTCATGAGCGTATGTCTAAAGCCTACAATATGAATGAAAGATGGGCAAAAAGGGAACACAACATGAGCAAATTTATTAATTAACAGTGGACCTTTCTAAGGAGTTCTGTCAAAGACAACCACTTGACAAAAGAGGAAAACGTCTTAGGGAGAAGTTGGAAATATATGGGCATAGATAAATGCTATGAAATGCAATCCTGTACAGTTCACATCCTCTTTTTTTTCTTTTTTTTTTTAACCTCGTCTTTTTCTTGATAGGAAAACTAGAAAGAATAGAGTAGACTTAAACAACACTGTCAATCAATTTTACCTGATGGAACTTATAAAATACTCCACCCAAAATAGCATATACTGATTTAGGACTTATTTGCAAATAAGATAAAGGAGTCAGAAAACTCAACATTAAAAAAAAAATCCAATTCACAAATGGGCAAAAGACATGGAGAGACATTTCACCAAAGAGAATATGCTTACTTTACCAAATAAGTATAAGAAAAGGTGCTCAATTTCACTGGCTATTAGGGAAATGCAAATTTAAAACTACAATGCAATACCACTTCACAACCACTAGAAAGGCTTTAATCAAAGGCTGACAATACCCAGTGCAAGCACAGATGTATAAACTGGAATCTCATACTTTACTAGTCGGAATGCAGAATGGTATCAACACTTACAAAGGAAAAGTCTGGTTGTTTATTGAAATGTTAAACATAAACTTACATATGACTCCAAGATTCCATTCCTAACTATCTTCCCCCCAAAAATGAAAACATGTCCACACAAAGATTTGTATTTGAATGTTCTAGAAACATTATTCATAATAACCAACAAAGTGATATATCCATGCAATGATATATACTACTTAACAATAAAGAGGAACAAACTAAAGATAACACGCAACACTGCTGGACCTCAAAAACATTATGGTAATGGAAAAACCCAGACATAAGGTATTATGATTTCATTTACATGAAATTTCTAGAAAGGCAAAACCATAGAAACAGTAAGTTTAGTAATTACCTGGGGCTGAGAGTGAGAGCAGGGATAAACTGCAAACAAGTACAAGGAAACTTTGTGAGGTATCTAAAACTGGATTATGTTGGTTATAAAAGTAAATAAATTTATTAAAAACCATCAAATGAAAAAAAAAAGGAAAAAAACCCACCAAATGGGGAACTCCCTGGGAGTCCACTAGTTAGGACTCTGTGCTTTCACTGCCGAGAGCCTTGGTTCAATCCCTGGTTGGGGAACTAAGATCCCACGAGTCACACAGCATGGCCAAAATCAAACAAACAAAACAAAAAAACCCATCAAATGTGTATACTTACAAATGGCAAATTTTATAGTATGAGCATTATTCCACAACAAATCTGTTAAAAAGGCAGGGGAGGGTTACAAGACATGTAAAACAGAATGAGAAGATCAAACGTAAGTTTAATCAGAGCTCCAGAAAGAGAAAAGACAAGGTATGGGCAGAGACTTAGACATGAAAGTTACAAGACTGTCCAAAGTCACACAGCTAGTAGTTTACCCTGACTCCAAAGCCTCTACTAGCTTTCTTTTTTTAGCTTTTTAAAAGAAATTTAAGATAAGCATTTCAAAATCGTTTGATGATATGCTTTAAATAAGCACCTTTCTTACATCTTTTTTTGAAACCAATGAGTAGAAATATATTAATTACTTTCAAAAGTAGAATTCCTATGTAATCACTATGTATATAATTTTCTGAACATGGAGAAAAATAGAAAGAACAGAGAGTTAACATACCTCTCCTAAAAGGTATTGTTAATTGCTAGCTACTGCTAAGCAGTATTAGCTTTTCCCCTTTTCTTTCTCCAATTCCACTCCTCAGCAACAGTCTACCTGAAGCAACTCTAACTATAGCTATTCAAACCCAAGTGGCGATAGGGATGGAAGAATAATATCAATAGATTTCAAAATGACTGTTCTACAGCAACGAACTAATGCCCCAGTTAAGTCTAAATGCTGGCTTGTAAAACTTTGGATAGTTATTAATTGAAATACTCATAAAAGTGAAACACAGGTATATATACTTTTCATACCTTATGCCTTCCTATTAAATGTAAATATAAACATTTTCATTGACATTTTAATTTACATACGGAAGAAAAATGAATCCCAAGTAGCATTTAACATAAGAAATCATCAGAGCTCTCTTTAGGAAAATTAATCAGGGAGATAAGTAAAAGTAAGCTAGAGCCACCAGTCTTTTGGGGAGGGGCAATGGGAGCCTGGACTAGTAAAGGAATGGATACAACAGATAATTTCCAAATCCTTTATAGTTTAACACAATGCCTTACAAAAAAATAAACACTACAGATCAATTATTAATATAGTCCTGGTTTCTCATCCTTCCTTCAAATTCACCTCTGCAATTATTTGTCTAACAACAGACAACTCATCAGGGCCCAAAGGAACACCTTTCCCCTTAAACTGATGCTTCCTTCAACTTCCCCGCTTCTTAGAGAAGTATGGCTATACTCTAAATAGGCAATCAGTAAATTTTTTCTATTAAGAGCCAGATGGTAAATGTTTTAGGCTTTTTGAACCACATACTGTCTCCATCACCTATTCTTTGTTTTGTTTTTTAACCACTAAAAAACATAAGAACCATTCTTAGCTCAAGGCCATACAGAACAGGCCTTGGCCAGATTTGGCATACATAACATAGTTTGCCAACTCACACTCTAAATCCCACAAAAGCTTCCCACAAAAAATTCTCACCATTCCACTGAGTCAATTCAATCTAACAAGTACGTGCCAAGTCCTTCAGATTCTTCCCCTACACTGTTTCTTGGATATTACTAATGTCCCTTCTACCAGCCCTACAATCCCAAAAGATCCTTGTATTAAGAGTTGCTTTCTAGAGGAGGAACCAAGATGGAGGAGCAGAAGGACGTGCTCTCACTCCCTCTTGCGAGAACACCAAAATCACAACTAGCTGCTAGACAATCATCGACAGGAAGACACTGGAACTCACCAGAAAAGATACCCCACATCCAAAGACAAAGGAGAAGCCACAACGAGATGGTAGGAGGGGCGCAGTCACAGTAAAATCAAATCCCATAACTGGTGGGTGGGTGAATCACAGACTGGTGAACACTTATACTACAGAAGTCCACCCACTGGAGTAAAGGTTCTGAGCCCCACATCAGGCTTCCCAACCTGGGGGTCCGGCAATGGGAGGAGGAATTCCTAGAGAATCAGACTTTGAAGCCTAGGAGGAACTGATTGCAGGACTTCGACAGGACTGGGGGAAACAGAGACTCCAATCTTGGAGGACATACACAAAGTAGTGTCCGCATCGGGACTCAGGGGAAGGAGCAGTGACCCCAGGGTAGAAAGAGACCTACCTGCTAGTGTTGGAGGGTCTCCTGCAGAGGCGGGTGTGGCTCTGTTTCACCGTGGGGACAAGGACACTGGCAGCAGAAGTTCTGGGAAGTACTCCTTAGCGTGAGACCTCCCAGAGTCTGCCATTAGCCCGACCAAAGACCCCAGGCAGGTTCAAAGGTTGGGTGGCCTCAGGGAGGGAACCCAGCCCCACCCATCAACAGTCAAGTGGATTAAAGTTTTACTGAGCTCTGCCCACCAGATCAACAGTAACCTCTACCCACCACCAGTCCCTCCCTTCGAGCCTCTTAGATGGCCTCATCCACCAGAGGGCAGACAGCAGAAGCAAGAGGAACTACAGTCCTGCAGCCTGTGGAACAAAAACCACATTCACATAAAGACAGACAAGATGAAAAGGCAGACAGCCATATACCAAATAAAGGAACAAGATAAAACCCCAGAAAAACAACTAAATGTAGTGGAGATAAGCAACCTTCCAGAAAAAGAATTCAGAATAATGATACTGAAGATGATCAAGGACCTCGGAAAAAGGATGGAGGCAAAGATCGAGAAGATGCAAGAAATGTTGAACAAAGACCTAGAAGAATTAAAGAACAAACAAACAGAGATGAACAATACAATAACTGAAATGAAAACTACACTTGAAAGAATCAATAGCAGAATAACTGAGGCAGAAGAACAGATAAGTGACCTGGAAGACAGAATGGTGGAATTCACTGCTGTGGAACAGAATAAAAAAAAAAAATGAAAAGAAATGAAGACAGCCTGAGAGACCTCTGGGACAACATTAAACGCAACAACATTCTCATTATAGGGGTCCCAGAAGGAGAAGAGAGAGAGAAAGGACCAGAGAAAATATTTGAAGAGATTATAGTCGAAAACTTCCCTAACATGGGAAAGGAAACAGCCACCCAAGTCCAGGAAGTACAGCAAGTCTCATACAGGATAAACCCAAGGAAAAACATGCTGAGACACATAGTAATCAAATTGGCAAAAAATAAAGACAAAGAAAAATTATTGAAAGCACCAAGGGAAAAATGACAACATACAAGGGAACTCCCATAAGGTTAACAGCTGATTTCTCAGCAGAAACTCTGCAAGCCAGAAGGGAGTAGTATGAAATACTTAAAGTGATGAAGGGGAAGAACCTATAACCAAGATTACTCTACCCAGCAAGGATCTCATTTAGGTTTGATGGAGAAATCAAAAGCTTTACAGACAAGCAAAAGCTAAGAAAATTCAGCACTACTAAACCAGCTCTACAACAAATGCTAAAGGAACTTCTCTAAGTGGGAAACACAAGAGAAGAAAAGGACCTACAAAAACAAACCCAAAACAATGAAGAAAATGGTCATTGGAACATACATATCGATAATTACCTTAAACGTGAATGGATTAAATGCTCCAACCAAAAGACACAGGCTTGTTGAATGGATACAAAAACAAGACCCATCTATATGCTGTCTACAAGAGACCGACTTCAGACCTAGGGACACATACAGACAGAAAGTGAGGATATGGAAAAAGATATTCCATGCAAATGGAAATCAAAAGAAAGCTGGAGTAGCTATACTCACATCAGATAAGATAAAATTGACTTTAAAATAAAGAATATTACAAGAGACAAGGAAGGACACTACATAATGATCAAAGGATCAATCCAAGAAGAAGATATAACAATTATAAATATATATGCATCCAACATAGGAGCACCTCAATATATAAGGCAACTGCTAACAGTTATAAAAGAGGAAATCGACAGTAACGCATAATAGTGGGGGACTTTAACACTTTACTTACACGAATGGACAAATCATCCAAAAATGAAAATAAATAAGGAAACAGAAGCTTTAAATGACACAATAGACAACAGAGATTTAATTGATATTTATAGGACATTCCATCCAAAAACAGCAGATTACACTTTCTTCTCAAGTGCGCACGGAATATTCTCCAGGATAGATCACATCTTGGGTCACAAATCAAGCCTCAGTAAATTTAAGAAAACTGAAATCATATCAGCATCTTTTCTGACCACAATACTATGAGATTAGAAATGAATTACAGGGGAAAAAACGTAAAAAACACAAACACATGGAGGCTAAATAATACATTACTAAATAACCAAGAGATCACTGAAGAAATCAAAGAGGAAATCAAAGAGGAAATCAAAAAATACCTAGAGACAAATGACAATGAAAGCACAATGAATCAAAACCTATGGGATGAAGCAAAAGCAGTTCTAAGAGGGAAGTTTATAGCTATAAAAGCCTACCTCAAGAAACAAGAAAAATCTCAAGTAAACAATCTAACCTTACACCTAAAGGAACTAGAGAAAGAAGAACAAACAAAACCCAAAGTTAGCAGAAGGAAAGAAATCATAAAGATCAGAGCAGAAATAAATGAAATACAAACAAAGAAAACAACAGCAAAGATCAATAAAACTAAAAGCTGGTTCTTTGAGAAGATAAACAAAATTGATAAACCATTAGCCAGACTCATCGAGAAAAAGAGAGAGAGGACTCAAATCAATAAAATTAGAAATGAAAAAGGAGAAGTTACAACAGACACCGCAGAAATACAAAGCATCCTAAGAGACTACTACAAGCAACTGTATGCCAATAAAATGGACAACCTGGAAGAAATGGACAAATTCTTAGAAAGGTATAACCTTCCAAGACTGAACCAGGAAGAAACAGAAAATATGAACAGACCAATCACAAGTAATGAAATTGAAACTGTGAATAAAAATCTTCCAACAAACAGAAGTCCAGGACCAGATGGCTTCACAACTGAATTCTATCAAACATTTAGAGAAGAGCTAACACCCATCCTTCTCAAACTTCCAAACAATTGCAGAGGAAGGAACACTCCCAAACTCATTCTATGAGGCCACCATCACCCTGATACCAAAACCAGACAAAGACACTACAAAATAAGAAAATTACAGACCTATATCACTGATGAATATAGATGCAAAACTCCTCAACAAAATACTAGCAAACAGAATCCAACAACACATTAAAAGGATCATACACAATGATCAAGTGGGACTTATCCCAGGGATGCAAGGATTCTTCAACATATGCAAATCAATCAATGTGATACACTATATTAACAAACTGAAGAGTAAAAGCCATATGATCGTCTCAATAGATGCAGAAAAAGCTTTTGACAAAATTCAACACCTATTTATCATAAAAACTCTCCAGAAAGTGGGCATAGAGGGAACCTACCTCAACATAATAAAGGCCATATAGGACAAACCCACAGCAAACATCATCCTCAATGGTGAAAAACTGAAAGCATTTCCTCTCAGATCAGGAACAAGACAAGGATGTCCACTCTCACCACTATTATTCAACATAGTTTTGGAAGTCCTAGCCACGGAAATCAGAGAAGAAAAAGAAATAAAAGGAATACAAATTGGGAAAAGAAGAAGTAAAACTGTCACTGTTTGCAGATGACGTGACATTATACATAGAGAATCCTAAAAATGCCACCAGAACACTACTAGAACTAATTAATGAATCTGGTAAAGTTGCAGGATACAAAATTAATGCACAGAAATCTCTTGCATTCCTATACACTAATGATGAAAAATCTGAAACAGAAATTATGGAAACAATCCCATTTACCATTGCAACAAAAAGAATAAAATACCTAGGAATAAACCTAACTAGGGAGACAAAAGACCTGTATGCAGAAAACTATAAGACACTGAGGAAAGAAATTAAAGATACCAACAGATGGAGAGATATACCATGTTCTTGGATTGGAACAATCAATATTGTGAAAATGACTACACTACCCAAAGCAATCTACAGATTCAATGCAATCCCTATCAAATTATCAATGGCATTTTTTATGGAACTAGAACAAATCAACTTAAAATTTGTATGTAGACACAAAAGACCCCGAATAGCCAAAGCAGTCTTGAGGGAAAAAAACAGAGCTGGAGGAATCAGACTCCCTGACTTCACACTACACTACAAAGCTACAGTAATCAAAACAATATGATACTGGCACAAAAACAGAAACATAGATCAATTGTACAAGATAGAAAGCCCAGAGATAAATCCACGCACTTGTGGTCAACTAATCTATGAAAATGAAGGCAAGGATATACAATGGAGAAAAGACAGTCTCTCCAATAAGTGGTGCTGGGAGAACTGGACAGCTACATATAAAAGAATGAAATTAGAACACTCCCTAACACCATACACAAAAATAAATTCAAAATGGATTCCCGACCTAAATGTAAGACCGGACACAATAAAACTCTTAGAGGAAAACATAGGAAGAACACTCTTTGACATAAATCACAGCAAGATCTTTTTTGATCCACCTCCTAGAGTAATGAAAATAAAAACAGAAATAAACAAATGGGACCTAATGAAACTTCAAAGTTTTTGCACAGCAAAGGAAACCATAAACAAGACGAAAAGACAACCCTCAGAATGGGAGAAAATATTTGCAGACAAATCAATGGACAAAGGATTAATCTCCAAAATATTCAAACAGCTCATGCAGCTCAATATTAAAGAAACGAACAACCCAATCCAAAAATGGGCAGAAGACCTAAATACACATTTCTCCAAAGAAGATATACAGATGGCCAAGAAGCACATGAAAAGCTGCCCAACATCACTAATTATTAGAGAAATGCAAATCAAAACTACAATGAGGTATCACCTCATACGAGTTAGAATGGCCATCATCAGAAAATCTACAAACAACAAATGCTGGAGAGGGTGTGGAGAAAAGGGAACTCTCTTGCACTGTTGGTGGTAATGTAAATTGATACAGCCACTATGGAGAACAGTATGGAGGTTCCTTAAAAAACTAAAAATAGAATTACCATATGACCCAGCAATCCCACTACTGGGCATATACCCAAAGAAAACCATAATTCAAAAAGACACATGCACCCCGATGTTCACTGCAGCACTATTTACAATAGCCAGGTCATGGAAGCAACCTAAATGCCCATCGACAGACAAATGGATAAAGAAGTTGTGGTACATATATACAATGGAATATTACTCAGCCCTAAAAAGGAACGAAATTGAGTCATTTGTTGAGACGTGGATGCATCTAGAGACTGTCATACAGAGTGAAGTAAATCAGAAAGAGAAAAACAAATATCGTATATTAACACACGTATGTGGAACCTAGAACAATGGTACAGATGAACTGGTTTGCAGGGCAGAAGTTGAGAGACAGATGTCGAGAACAAACGTATGGACACCAAGAGGGGAAAACCGCGGTGGGGTGGGGGATGGTGGTATGCTGAATTGGGCGATTGGGATTGCCATGTATACACTGATGTGTATAAAACTGATGACTAATAAGAACCTGCAGTATAAAAAACAAAAACAAAAAAACTAATACTAAACTCTCTTTGGGTTAATTTGTATGGAAATATGTTAATATAAATGTTTCAGACATTACATGAAATTTCTAAAAATCTTATATGTTCTGATATAATGTTATAAGTCATAATTCTAGTTATTACTTTAAAATGTATATCTCAGAAATAACTAAATTTCCTTGTCAATTATTATGAACTTTCACCAAATCTTTAACCGTGGTCATTTTTAAGTCTTTTTTCATTTACAGACAGTTCTGGATGTACTCTGATGCTTTTCCAAAAATGTTCCTGTAAAAGGGTTTCATCTTCAAGGAATTCATGGAAAAGACTCTGACAAGTACAGGTTTCTGGTAACTGACTATACTGCTGAACTGAATGAATAAGCATTTTCAGAACTCTAACAGAAAACTGATAAATTCATAAAAGTGCTAACAAAATATCAAGATAAATAAATTAATTACATGGGACTGAGTGAACTGATTAGGATGATTATAATTTTTGTGACTTTCTGTTTGAATAAAAAAAAAAATCCCGTAAGGACTCAGAGGCAAAAAACATACAAATCAATTTTCACTGCAAAGTAAAGGAGCTGTTACAGTAGAGGATTACTGGACTGAATGTCAATATTATGACATAGTATGAGTGTGTTTCGTGTTTGGTAAACTGCAGTCATTGTTGCTTTTGTTGTGGTCAAAAAAATAAATAAAAATATTTTTAAAGAAAAAAAAAAGAGTTGCTTTCTAATGAGGTGAAAAAAGAGGTGGGGCTAAAGAGTTTTAGATGTAGATTAACAAAAGTTATTTTTCCTGCAGGTTTCCTATAGCTGATAGTCACATATCCCAGCTGATAACTGCAAATCCTTCCCAATGACTGGTTTCTGCAATTTTTGAAATTCTGAGTTTCTGCTCTGCCATCAGGTATCCAATCAAATGTACCCTGGATTACAAATATATGTATATTTATATTCCTGATTTTATACTTCTTTTGCTAGACTGTATTACTGAATTTTACCAAAAGGTGGCACACTACAAACACAAATCTGAAAATTCCTAACTTAGGAACTTTTACTAGGTAAAGTAAAAACTAACTATATCCACAGAACATTAGCAAAAGAGGGAAACTTAGGGATCACTTAGTGATCTTCAGTGGTTAAAGAGCACAGATTCTGGAGTCAGATTAACCTGTTAGAATTCTAGCTTTGTTGTTTATACTGTCGATGCAACCTTAAGCAAGTTTCTGAACTTGTACCCTCACCTATAATACAGAAAAATAACAGTACCTAATTCACAATGTTGCTCTGAAGACTATGGTCCGTGTTTTAGCAAAATGCCACACACACAGTCATATTTCAACAATTCTTCAAAATTCAGTTATAAATTCTTCCTGTCTCCTAGCAATAAGGGGCACATATGCTATAAATAAATCTTCTAACCACATATGACTCTTCAAACAAGTCAGTAATAGCACATCCTTCTTGCCTATATGCTGAGAACAAAAATTGGGGGAAAAAAAGATTGCTTTAAAAATTCTACTTTCAAGGTAACATATGAAAATCAATCTATTTTTACAACTAAATACACTCTATGGTTCTATATATTAATATTAGAAAGGAGCTTCCAGCTATGGAGGTTCTACTGGATTAACCCTCCCACAGATAACCATAAACTCTGGACAAAATAAAAATTAAAAAAAAAAAACAACTACTTAACGGCACTGGAGAGGCAACCAAAAGCAAGCAGAAATCAGATGAAGTCTGTACTTAAGATATAGGGACAGCACTGAGCGAGCTTCCCATTTTTTGCCTAAGACAGTCCCCACTCCACATCTACTACGTAGCTAAAACTCCAATAGAAATTCCACAGTCTTACTCGCTTGAAGAACCAGAACAGCAACTTCAAGGTGACAACAGCAGCTGGAAAGTGATGGGAAAAGTGACTCTGCAAAGGACAGAGTCACAGAAAGGGAAGCTTAAATGCTGCACAATAACTCTGTTCAAATCTAGCTGACCCATGAAGTACGTATACATGGGGCAGATTTCAAGCATGTCAGTTAAGAATAAAATAACTGAACAGATATTTTTGCTGCCCACTGAAGGAGACACAGTTTGGAATTTGAGTACAGTCAAGTTAATCAACTACTATCCTAGTCTGCTTTGACTGCTGTAACAAATACTGGAAGACTTAACTGTGGTTTCAACAACCAAAATTCATTTTCTCACTTCTAGAGACTGGAATCCAAGATTAAGGTGCTAGTAAGGTCTGTGTCTGGTGAGAGCCCCCTCCTTGGGTTGCAGACAGCTGTCTTTTCACTGTGTCGGGGAGAGGGAGCAAGCTCTCTGGTGTCTCTTCGTATAAGGACCCTACCTTCATCACCTCATCTAACTCTAATTACCTCCACAAAGCCCCATCTTTAAATACCATCAACACTGAATTCTGGGAAGACACAAACATTCAGTCCATAACAACTACTTTTAAAAACAAAATCAGTAGTCTTCAGAGGACTATAACAGAACCCAGAGTCTCTCCAAAGTAACATTCACAACACCTATGATAACAATCCAAAATTACTAGATATAAGAAGAAACAGGAAAATGTGACCCATACTCAAGAAAAAAGGCAATCAAATTAAGAGGAAGTTTGCCTACTAATAAAATGCAATAGCTTAAAAAAGTTAAATGACACTACAGATCTAGAAATTTTGAGTTACATGATAATTTTGTACATAGGTCAACATGCCTGCCAGCAACAGCACAATGACAAAGAAAAATTAAGGCTAGCCTGAAGCAAAATGTTGAAAACAGCTGGCACTCTTTGACTTCCTCTGTCAAGTCCAATTTATTTGATCTCCTGGCACTCCTACAGGCCCTTACGCTAGAGTTCTGCTCTTGTGCTTAATTGGCTGCCAACCACTTAACTAATTAATAATTACATATTACTGATAATTCAAATATGAATCCTCTGAACAGGTTTTTAAGACACTGTTGAAAAGCTTCTGTGGAATGATAAACAGTTGGGGAAGTTTTATATATTAAAAAATAAACAGGGCTTCCCTGGTGGCTCAGTGGTTGAGAGTCCGCCTGCCAACGCAGGGGACACGGGTTCATGCCCTGGTCCGGGAAGATCCCACATGCTGCGGAGCAGCTGGGCCCGTGAGCCATGGCCACTGAGCCTGCGCGTCCGGAGCCTGTGCTCCGCAATGGGAGAGGCCACAACAGTGAGAGGCCCGTGTACCACAAAAATAAATAATAATAAAAATAAATAAATAAACAGAATCAGATTCAGACCATGACTATGTTTGTAAAGAGTCCAACTACTACAACCCATCTTATTTTCTGTTGGTTTTGCTGTCCTGCTGACCTCGTGGAGACTGCTACCCTGACTGCTTACCAGCCCAATACTGCCCTCAATTTAAGGGATAGAAAATGTTTGATAAAGATAAGTATGAGCAGTTACCATCATGCCATACCATCGAGTCCAAGACATTAAATAACTGAAGACTAGACACTGAGTCTAAAAAGTGACCAACCTCCATTTAGCTCAAACAGCAGTAATTTTTTCCTCAGGTATTCCAGATAAAGTCTTACCCAGAATAATTCATTTTATCATAAAGAATTATTATTAAAATGAAAAGGGATCAAAATTCATCATTTTAGGAGAAAAAAAGATAAGTATGTTGGCAAAAAAAAAAAAATTAAATTTCTTACACTAACTCAAGAAATTTTACCAGACTCCTAAGATTGCTAAAAAATCCAAATAAATATATTGACACAAAAGACAAACAGAACAACTGAGTAAATCACTTAGAAACTTGCACTTAAGGAAACTTGGTGTGTGACAGACACAGCAATACAAATCAGGAGATAATACCAATATACTATATGTATATGAACTATCACACTAGAATTCAAAATGAATACTAGATGGGTTAATAAAGTCATAACTTTAAAACTTCTACCAAAAAATAAATAACTTTATAACCTCAAGATAAGAAAAAGCACATGCTATAAAGAAAATACTGATAAATTATTACCTAAAATTAAAAACCAATGTACACCAACAACCTAAAAATAAGTAAATAGCCCACCATTAACAAAGTAAAAATTTTAAAAGCTAGAGACTGAAGAAGGTATTTGTAGCTCATAAAACAAACAAACAAACAAAAAAACAAAAATTAGTATCCAGAATACATAAAGAACTTCTAGAAGTAAATAATAAAAAAGAAAAAGATAATCCATTAGAAAACTGAGCAAAGCAATTCATCAAAGAGGAGGTAACCATAGCCAAAAACTTGTAACCTGAAATGATACACAACATTATCGGTGGACAGGGACATGCAAATTAAAACAATGAGGAACTACTACACATTCATGAATCTGGCAAAATAAAAGAACTGCATCAAAAGTGTTGGCAAAGGCGTTGGGGGAAAAAAAAGAATTCTCATATATTTCTAGAGGGAGTGGACACTGCACAACTACTTTGGTCAACACTTTGGCAATATCTACAAAGATGAAGATGCACCTACCCTATGACCCAGCAATTCTACGTCTAGATATATACTTCCTAGAAAAATTCTCACATGTGTACATAAGACGATACATATAAGAATGTTACATCATTATTTGTAGAAAAACTGGAAACAACCTAAATGCCCAGTAACAGTAAAATGGACAACATACAGCATATTCCTATCGTGGAATAATATATAGCAGCTGAAAGGGATAAACTAAACCTTACATGTATCAACATGAATTAATCTCCAAAACCGAATGTTCATTAAAAAGAAAAAAAAGAGGTCTTCCCTGGTGGCGCAGTGGTTGAAAATCCGCCTGCCGATGCAGCGGACATGGGTTCGTGCCCCGGTCCGGAAGATTCCGCATGCTGCGGAGCGGCTGGGCCCATGAGCCATGGCCACTGAGCCTGCGTGTCCGGAGCCTGTGCTCCGCAACGGGAGAGGCCACAACAGTGAGAGGCCAAAAAAAAAAAAAAGCTATAAGGATATACTGTTCAGCACAGGAAATATATCCTGTATTTAATAATAACTTTATTTTTTTAATATCTTTATTGAAGTATAATTACTTTACAATGTTGTGTTAGTTTCTGTTGTACAACAAAGTTAATCAGACATAAATGTACATATATCCCCATATCCCCTGCCTTATAATAACTGTAAATGGAGTATAATCTATAAAAATATTGAATCACTATGTTGTACACCTGAAACTAATATTGTATATCAATTATATTTCAATAAAAAAAGAAAACGAAAAAAAAGATCCATAAAAAGATGTACATAATTCTATATATATCAAACATAGAAACACCAAAAGACCACTATATAGTATACATACTCTTGGTAACAACATTACAAAAGCATCCAAAGGAACAATAAAGGCTAAATTTAGGATAAAAGTTATGTCTGAAAAAGTAGAAAGTGGAATGGGATTTTGATGGGGTACATCAAATTTTGTCTGTAATATTTTATTTCTTAAGCTGGGTGATAAGCACTGTCTGCTATATTATGATCTACACACCTGAATTCCATAACAAAAACAACCAGCAAAGAACTCAAATTATATACATTTATTTTAAAATATTATGTACTTTCAGTCAAATAGTATACAATTTAAATTCTGCACCTTTTTTCCTGGCTCCTTATTACCTAATAAAATATTTTTTCAAAAGCAACAGCATCTGTTGAATTAAATGGATCTATCACATATACCTAATTCAATGACCATTGATTGATATGTTTTCAGATGATACCACAAAAATTAATCTGAAAAAGAGAAATCTAAAGAAGTATTGGACATTCTCTATTACAAATCTTGAGCCTTCATATTGGAGTAAACCATAACAACCTATTCTCTGTCCCTGAGTAGTGTGATGATACTTTGTTGATACACTCATTATAGGCATCTATGGTTTTTATTAATGAGTTCTACCTGTAACAAAATCTATTTAGTTTAGTTAATGACTTTTCCAATCTATTAAGGATTCCCTCAGAATAGTAAATCTCTGCACTTCGTCAAAATACCATGTAAACAACTGAGTTATAAATAACCTATCCTAAAGTTATTACATAGAAATTTGGTAGTAAAGGAAATTCTACTAAGCTTTATAGCATTTAAAGAAAACATGGTACGACAAAATTTTTTTAAAGGTGACACATCTTTTTTTTTTTAGAGGATGCACCTTGCCTTTATTGAAGAGTCTTTAAAGAATTCAGGAGCTTACTTCATATTTTTTTTAACATCTTCATTGGAGTATAATTGCTTTACAATGGTGTGTTAGTTTCTGCTTCATAACAAAGTGAATCAGTTATACATATACATATGTTCCCATATCTCTTCCCTCTTGCATGTCCCTCCCTCCCACTCTCCCTATCCCACCCCTCCAGGCGGTCACAAAGCACCGAGCCGATATCCCTGTGCCATGCGGCTGCTTCCCACTAGCTATCTACCTTACGTTTGTTAGTGTATATATGTCCATGCCTCTCTCTCGCTTTGTCACAGCTCACCCTTCCCCCTCCCCATATCCTCAAGTCCATTCTCTAGTAGGTCCGTGTCTTTATTCCTGTCTTGCCCCTAGGTTCTTCATGACATTTTTTTTCTTAAATTCCATATATATGTGTTAGCATACGGTATTTGTCTTTTTCTTTCTGACTTACTTCACTCTGTATGACAGACTCTAGGTCTATCCACCTCATTACAAATAGCTCAATTTCGTTTCTTTTTATGGCTGAGTAATATTCCATTGTATATACTACTCAGCCATAAATGACACATCTTTTTAAATGACCTTAACTTTTTTACTTAACAGTAACACCTGTCATCTGACATCTCGCTAATAAAGATCCTTCTCCAGGTTTCTATAATTTGGCAAGTCAACACCTACTCTTCCACTTATAAGCCTTATGACCTCTGGTGAGTGATTCTGCTTCTCTGTTCTTTATACAAATAAGGGAGGGCGGAAAAAGTGTCTACTTCATAATGGAGTCTTGAGAGTGATATATGTAATTGATGTATGTAAAGCATTTAGAACGATGGCCACAAAATGCTAATACATGTTAGCTACTATTGTGAAAATTTGTCTAAAGCCTATAACACACTTTGTTTAGTCAGGAGTACCTTCTGGGTAGAGCACCTTCCAGGTGCTGGGTATGGTAAATTATACTCAAAAACAAGGAAGACTGCTAGTTCACATACTGAAGGGTAATTTACAGTCCCATCTTTCTATTCTAGTTAATGTTTCTCCAGTCTCCTCCTCCTTATAGTATTAGTCTGCTTCCCAGATAACTTTCCTTCTATCATTCCTAATGTACTACCAAACTGTCAGAGAAAAGTAGGTAACTAAGCCTATTAAATTTCACTTTGCACATATTTTTCAACCAGTGAACTCTGGGCTTAAGGGTGCTATATTTCTGATAATGGCTTGGCTCAAAAGCTTTTTTTCTTTCTATGAGGAGTTGGGTTTCCAAAGGATGAAGTTTTCAGAAGTCTGGCAGCTGGGATAGTTGAGGTGTTAAGTTATTAACATGTTTTCATGACGCAAGGAGGGACAAATAGTGTTTCACAGACTTTAATCCTAGTACTGCTCCTGAGGTGAAGTAGAAAAAAGATTACCATCTGTCTTTCACAGAGTAACAGTGTGACTTGGCAAAGATGCTTAGGTAAACAGGCAAGTCTATCAATTTCAAAGAACTGCTTACCGCCATACACCAAAATTTCTTCAACAGGGTTCTAAAACCTTTAGATAGTCAGGAAACTAAACACATATTCCCCCAAAAGATCCAGAGTAATTTTCTAAATCCTAGGTGAACCGAACCAAAGGGTCAACAAAATATCTAAAAGTAGTAACTTAATTCAAATTAAACCAACATTTTTATAAAGATAAACTAGAAGAGGTCCAATTCTCCAAGTCACACATTTCACTTATATTCAAACTAATCTAATAATTACAAAGCCCCTTCTAAGAGTGACACACATCTAAGTGTTTTTATACCAATTCATATAAATGACTCAGTTCAAATTCCCATAGATAACCAAATGTTCCTCATGTTCTAAACTAATCTCAACCACTCTGAACTTTGCCTCCAGGCAACAAACTTAAAACAGGCATTTTTAAGACTGCTCATTTTAAGAGCAGTCTCTTAAAAACAAAAACAACAACAACAAAAAAAACTGTAAAATTTAATCATATGCTGAAAGGTTCCCCCAAAAAGAAAGGAGAAACAGAAACCCAGAGTGAAATAACTGAGCAATGGCAATAATCATCAATTGCTACCATTATGTGAATGTATGATGGGGAACGTCACAACTCAAAGATCAGGCAGCTGACAACACCAACCCACTGGTCAATCTTAACATCAAAAAAAGAAAAACCAGACAGCATGTGCCTCTTAATGTAATGCAATAAAAAGTACACAGCACCACCTGTGAAGCAGTCTTGCCAAAACATCCAACTAGAATCTCATAGAGTCTTTAGATTAACCACTCGTTCACAGGAAATACAGAGGAGAAAGGAACATGTTACAGGATGCTATATGGATACATTCAACAAAATCCAAACTGTGGGAAATTCTACAGGGCAAATGATCTGGATTTTTTTTTCATTAAATAAATGTTAAATGACAAGACCAAAAAAGGGGGGGGAGGGGATACAAGAGACTGAGATTTATCAACCAAATGCTGTGTGGACTTCTTTGGATCCTGATTCAAACAAACCAACTGGGAAAAAAAACATGAGAAAATTAAGGAAATATACTGAATATTTAATGATATCAAAGAATTATTAATTTTAGGTGTGCTAATAGTACTGTGGATATGTTAAAGTTTTAGAGATACACATAATGACGTACCTGTAGATGGAACATGTCTGGGATTTGCTTTTAAATTATCCAGTTGAGGAGGAATGAGAGGGATAATAGCAGAAACAATATTCACATGTTTCAAACTGTTGAAAAGGGTCATGGGTATATGGTGATTCATTGTACTATTATACCTTTGTAAGTTTGAAATCTCCCACATTAGAATGTTAAAGAAAGAGATTATCAGAGTACTGTATCAAAAATATCTATGGTTGGCAAAACTCTCAAACTTAAATTTTAGAAGTGTTTGCTTCAATAGACCTTCATTTAAAAATCAAAACCAGGGACTTCCCTGGTGGCAGAGTGGTTGGGAATCCGCCTGCCAATGCAGGGAACAAGAGTTCAAGCCCTGGTCGGGGAGGATCCCACATGCCACGGAGCAGCTAGGCCCATGCGCAACAACTACTGAGCCTGCACTCTAGAGCCCGCAAGCCACAATTGCTGAAGCCCGCATGCCTAGAGCCCATGCTCTGCAACGAGAGGCCACCGCAGTGAGAAGCCCGTGCACTGCAACAAAGAGTAGCCCCCCTCCGCTCACTGCAACTATAGAAAGCCCGCGCAGCCATGAAGACCCAATGCAGCTATAAATAAATAAATTTGTAAAAAAAATAAATCGAAGTCAAAAATACAATTTTAAGTACTGCCTTTAAATATTATATTTGCACATATTAAGTAATGACTTCAACTATTACATGTTTTCATTTTATGTCTGGTTCTTCTTACTGACGTTTGCTAACACACACACACACACACACACACACCTCCTCGAAAGGAACCAAGTTCTAAATATTCTAACGCCTAAACATCTCAATCAGTTCCTTCTTTTCTTCTACTGCTTCTTTACGTCAAGCCCTAAATATTTTGGTCAGTCTTGCTACAGCCTCCTTATGGACTCTCTTTTCAGCTTAAACACACAGCAAGTCACCCTCCATACTGATTCCTTCAGTGGACCCCTCATCTCCAGAATAAAATCCAAACTTCTTTGCATAACATACATTGCCCTCAGAAATCTGGTCCCTGCCTATCTTTATAACACTCCCAGACTAGCACCCCATATATCATCCCATACTCCACTCTTTCTAAACTACATACAGTACTCGTACAACAGATCTTAAGATAAACTATGGATGCTTTTTTTTTTTTTTTTTTTTTTAGCCGCACAGCACAGCTTTCAGGATCTTAGCTCCCTGACCAGGGGTCGAACTCAGGCCCTCAGCAGTGAAAGCGCCGAGTCCTAAACACTGGACCAGGGATTTCCCTGGATGCTCTTCTCTTCTAAAGCTCAGTTCCCTTAGACTAACACCACCAATACCAAATTCTACATACCTTCTATTTCCAGGTTAATTAATTCCTATTGCCTCTACGACACTCACTTCTCCTATCAGCTCCTTTGCAAGCCTAACTAGACTTTCCTTTCTCTCTCCCTGACTAGCCTATACATTCACAGTAATCTATGCAGTAATATCAAACTACCTTTTTGCTTTTTGCATATCTACACTGCCCTTCAAGACAGAGTATCACAGAGCCTGCTAGACACTAAATGTTTGTTTTGTGATGTATGCATCTCCCATTGACAACAGACAGGTAGTTCTTTTATAAATAACTGGAATGTAAGCGGTTTGAAAGTGGGAAACTTGTCTAACACATCTTTGCCACTCCAGTGCTTGGAATATATTAAACACTAAGTGTTTACCAAATGAATGAAACAAATATTTCTAATAGCCATGGTTTTTAATTTTGTAACAAAATTTATTCCACTGCAGTTTCCCTTGTGTTTCTTGGTATTTTATTTGTTTTGTGTTGTTTTTTGGTCTGTTGGCTGATTAGTTTTAAAGCAAAGGCCTTAAACAAGAGTTTACAATAAGAATTATACACTGTAGCTACAACATACTTAGGGAAACTTTCAGGTCACAGTGTTTACCTTAAAGTTGAGGAGGCTCAACGAATTATCATTATTGGAGAACCTCAGTATTAGGTTATCCTAAGGTTTCACTGTAATTTAATTGGAAATTGTAGGGAAAAATCACAAAACTCAATAGCAGTCAGGACCCAACCAACGTAAAAAATAAAATCAGATTCTTAATTTCAAATTTTAAAGTGAAAACTTCTCCCTGTAGAAACAACAATGCTGCATACAAACGTTGTTTCGGAGGCGGGGGGTGCATCTGCCACAAAAATGGAAAGACAACAAACACAAGAGAAACTCTGACCACGTCAATTTTTGAAGGCTAGATTTCAAAGTGTGTAGATGGCGACATTAAGAGGCTGAACTTAAGAACAGCACCTGAGGTAAGACTAAGAAATTGACTTTCACTAGAATGTCACTAGAAACAAAGTCATCTGGTTGCTTTAACCAAACAGTAGGAAGCAATGGCTTTTAAGATGATGAATCGTCTTCATTTCCATTTTCTAACGTATCTAAATTTTTTTCTAAATACTTAAGTGGCATGTTCAAATGTATGCTATTTACCATATAAAAAAAGGAAAACTAGACACATCACTGAACAGTATTAATGGTTTGCTTTTTTTAATGAAAGGCACTTTGATTCAACTTCCCCCCCCAAAATAGATTCCCTTAAAATCCACTTAAGTAATAAATGTTAAAATTTAGCGTCGGTAGAAGAACTTAACAAATCCTTCTTTTAAAAATTACGAAAAAAGGTAAAATGACGTTTTTATTGACTTTACCGAAAAATGTGGAAAATAATGGAAAGGTGTACTATTTATTCAAAGCATAACTACTTTCGTGGTTTCAATTTGTATGCTACTTGAATTAGTTTCTAGAGAAAAGTAAACCTGCCAGACTCCAGCAAAGAGAGAATTGTTTGCATGAAGCCTATCTAGTTCAACTACTGACCAGGAATACCTATCCGCTCGTCAAGTCTCTGATCTAAATGACTTTCTCTGTGAGAAATCTTCTAATTTTATTCCTGGCCTTAACAAAAACCTCTATCAGAAGGTGAAATGCGCCGCATCCCTCTCGCAACTTTGGTTTAAAACACGACCAACCCTTCTCTGGGGCAACGGATGAGGCGGTTCGACACAAATCCAGACAACACATCGCCTCGGTACCTACAGCAGCGCCCCAATAAAACCCTTAATTCTTGCTAAAGAAAATTCCAAACCAGATTTAGCGTCAATATCGTCTAATCCCTCCTCTTGGGCTCCAGAGGAAAATGGACCTGTGGAGTACACGCTGCGCAGCAAACAAGGCACAGCTCCAAAGCCGTATCCTCTATCCCGTTTTTGCTCCCTCTCAGCCCTCCCTCTGCTTCCATGCAGAACTTGAGCAGAGCATTTGGCTGCCTTATCTGCCAGCAACAAGCGCCAGGAGGAACGCGCTCCCGGGAGATGCGGAGCTTGCAGGCTGAGCGCTGCCTCTGGCGCGCTGCGGCCGCTCAGCTCTGCCAGGTCCTCCGCGGCTCCCGCCTCTGCCGCCCCGAAGAGCCCTCGCTTGAGCCCTGGCTCCGCTCAGGGGATTCCCGCGACGAGGTGTCGCGCCAGATTTGCTACCTGCTTCCTGCTCCTCACCCGCGAAAGAACTGCACTCCCGTCCCACCACGGCAAGTCCGGAAGCCTCAAGGCAAACCGGCGGTGCATAGCCCCAGGAACAGCGGCTCCGCGCACACACTTGCCAGCCGAATCCTCCCCCTTCCCTGCCCGCAACCCCCAGGGCCATTCCCCCGCCTGGGCCTGCGTGGGTCCAGTACCATTCTCCTCACGGGGCGGACTCCGGAAGGGCAGCAACTCCACCTCCTCCTCCTCCGCGGCCTGTAGCCATCTATCGGGAAGCGTCTCCGGAGGCGGCAGCAGAGGCCGCCGGACAAGGACAGCCCAGGGAAACCTTCTCAGAACTAACTCAGCTCCGGCACTAGCAGCAGAAACTGAGTCTTTCATAATTGTGCGACCAACTCCGCCGGGTGACTGGCCACAGGGACGCGCCCGCGCCCGCCTCCGCCGGCGACGGGGCTGGAGACAGACCACGTGAGGGGCGCGTCGTGTGCGTAGCCGCCCGCGGCCCGGGTCACGTGAGAGGCGCGCGCTCCCTCACTTCCAGGCCGCCTCCATGCGCGCCGCGCGTACGCGTCGGGCACGAGCGCCCCCGTCCCAGCACCTCGGCTATGCCGAGTTGGGTGAGGTGTTCTCCCGAGATCTCCGTGGGATACCTAGGCGGGACTTGCACAAACATCTGCCTCAGCTCGGGGAGTGGAACTTAAGGAAGCGATAGTTGAGGTTTAAGGTTTCAGGCCGCTGGGATCCCGCCGGGAGTTGTGGCGTGGTCTTGTCTGTGTTAACTGGGCCTGGCGTCTGCCTGCAACCCCGTAGCTGTGCCTCAGCGAGGGTGGAGGCCTTCCATGTTTTTCTCTCCTAGTCCAAAATGGAAAATTATCTTGACCCAAATCATGTTCTTCCTCTAGCTTCCCCTGTTTGTGCCAGCAAAAATTCTTCTGGCTTTAACTGTGGGCACTAGCCTTTCCCTCCAGAGATATCTCCCGCCGGCGCAGACACACCACACACCTGAACCTAAGACTGTGGCTTTTCTGTCTTTCCTTTTCCTTTGCTCTCACACCAGCCCAGGTTTGACCATTAGGGTTGCTTTTCACACTCCGGAAAAACGTCAAGAGTTCCTCTGTCTGATGCTAATCTTATCTCTTTTTTAAAAACAGTTTTATTGGGACTTCGCTGGTGGTGCAGAGGTTAAGAACCTTCCTGCCAATGCAGGGGACACGGGTTTGAGCCCTGGTCCCGGAAAGTTCCACACGCCAGGGAGCAACTAGGCAGGTGCGCCACAACTACTGAGCCCGCAAGCCTAGAGTCTGTGCTCTGCAACGAGAGAAGCCACCTCGATCACCTCAATGAGGCACCTGTGCACCGCAACTAGAGAAACCCTGTGAGCAGCAACAAAGACCCAATACAGCCAAAAATAAATAAATAAAGTAAAATTATTTTTAAAAACAGCTTTCTTGAGGAATAATTGACATGTCAATTAAGTAACCTATGCCTATTTAAATGTACAGTTGGACAAGTATTGACATTTATACACCCATGAAATCGTCACACTCAAGACAGTGAACGTATTCATTACCTCACACTTTCCTTCTGCCCTTTATAATTCTTCCATCCTGTCCCTCCCCATCTCCATCCTTTAGCAACTACTGATCTGCTTTCACTCACTATAGATTAGTTTGCATATTCTAAAGTTTTATGTAGTGGAATTATACCATATGTACTTTTTTGGGGGAAGGGAGAGGAGGTCTGGCTTCTTTCACTCAGCATAGCTATAACCTTGTAAACCTTTTAAAACACAATTCACTGAAGTAGGATCTTCTCTTCAACAAAACTGATCCACCCATTTTCCCGAACAAGCTTTGGCCATACTTGTGAACAATCTTCAATTACAGACATACCCTGGAGATATTTCAAGTTCCATTCCAGACCACTGCAATAAAGTGAATATTGCACTAAACTGTGTCACATAAACGTTTTGGTTTCCCAGTGCATATAAAAGTTATGTTTACACTATACTGAGGTCTATTAAGTGTACAATAGCATTATGTCTAAAAAAAACCACATACTTTAATTTAAAAATACTTTATTGCTTTGAAAATAGTATCTTTGGGCTTCCCTGGTGGCGCAGTGGTTGAGAGTCCGCCTGCCAATGCAGGGGACACGGGTTCGTGCCCCGGTCCGGGAAGATCCCACATGCCGCAGAGCGGCTGGGCCCGTGAGCCATGGCCGCTGAGCCTGCGCGTCCTGAGCCTGTGCTCCACAACGGGAGAGGCCACAGCAGTGAGAGGCCCGCGTACCACAAAAAAAAAAAAAAATAGTATCTTTGAAGAGCAATAAAATGAAGTGCAATAAAACAAGGTATGCCTGTATTGTATATTCCTTCCCCATCTGGCAGGTCCAGCAGGACCAAGGTTTAAAAAATGTTTTTTTTTTTTCTTTTTGGCGGTATTGGGTCTTTGTTTGCTGAGCGCAGGCTTTTCCCTAATTATGGAGAGTGGGGGCTACTCTTCGCTGCTGTACGTGGGCTTCCCATTGCGGTGGCTTCACTTGTTGCAGAGCACAGGCTCTAGGCGCTTGGGCTTCAGTAGTTGTGGCATGCAGGCTCAGTAGTTGTGGCTCGCAGGCTCTAGAGCACAAGCTCAGTAGTTGTGGCTCACTTAGTTGCCCCGCAGCATGTGGGCTCTTCCCAGGCCAGGGGTTGAACCCATGTCCCCTGCATTGGCAGGCAGATTCTTAACCACTGCGCCACCAGGGAAGTCCTAAAAAAATGTTTTAAAACATGTGTCATACCTTTCCTACTAGATTGTCAGCCCCTTGGGGCAGGGATCTAAATGTTTATTTTCTAGATCTCAGCTGGGCCTATGCACTTTCTGCCTTTAGGGAGTTTATAATCTAGAAGGTGGAAACAAACCAGAAAATCAAAATAAAATGAGATAAGAGTGCTCTGTTCTCCTTGGTCTTTGTGTCTCTGGCCTTTTTGTACCCACAAGTCCCCTTGCTTGGATGGTGTAGAAAAGAAACAAGAATATCTCAATGATAGTTGGTCTCCAGAAATTTTTGGTAAATTGGAGCATTTAGTGTAGAGTTAGAAATGTTGCTTGCCATTTCAGTAAACAGCGAATGTTGCCCATGATCAAGCCATCAGCCACTATCACCTTGTGCTCTGAGGGGAATTCAGGATAGAGAAAGACAGGATACTGGCTCTAGATAGTTACGATGCATATCAAAGGAATAATTTCAATGAGCCCAGACCCTTATTTATTTATTTGGCTACATCAGGTCTTAGTTGCGGCATGTGGGATCTTTCATTGCGGCACACGGGCATCTCGCTAGTTGTGGTGCACAGGCTCAGTAATTGCGGCATGTGGGCTCTAGAGCGCTCAGGCTTAGTTGCCCCGCGGCATGTGGGATCTTATTCCCCCCCCCCCCCCCCCCCCCCCCCCCCCCCCCCCCCC